>NC_092065.1:11127800-11438700 GCF_039877785.1 Chaetodon trifascialis | reverse complement strand
AGGGTGAACATCTGGGCCAACACCGCCACCCAGCGGTGCCGCGGCGTGACGCGCGCGTCGTCCACCACGTCACCGCTGAGGCGCACTACATCTCCCATGCTCCCCTCCCGAGGAGGCAGCCAGTCATGCGGATGAAAACAGGAGTGGGCATCCGCTGCGCTGCACGAAGAAGAAAGTTCGAGGAAAGATGCACGAAGAGGAGGATGGCAGCGACGCGAGCTCCTGCACAGCCTCGCGGATCGTGGCCTCCCGGTCTGTGGATGTGGCCGAGGTCGAGGGAGCGAAGGAGCAGGCCTCCAAGCTGTGCGGATACTTGAACAAACTGTCCGGCAAGGGGCCTCTGAGGGGGTACAAGCCGAGGTGGTTCGTGTATGATCCGAGGAAGTGTTATTTGTATTACTTCAAGAGTCCCCAAGATGCCTTGCCGCTCGGCCACATCGAAATAGGCGACGCGTGCTTCAGCTACGACGTGGAGGGGGAAGAGGGTCAGTTTGAGATCCGCACGGCCGGGAAGGAGTTCCTCCTGAAGGTACAAACTTTTCTGCATGTGTAGCACAAGGCTGATCGCGTTTTGCTGTCATTTGTCTCTCCCTTTCTCACTGTGGAAAGGCAGACACACCCATCCTGACTTGACAGATTTATCCTCGGCTTTGCTTTTCGTCGGGCATGCAAATGTTTCTGCTGACAGGGATGCGGTTGGACAGCTCTTTCAGAAATATGGTTTAAAAAAAATAAAAAATAAATCAATGCCACATGTTGCTCATGTTTGCCGGACAAGAGCTTAATCAGCACGTGATTCAGCTGATTGCATCAAACGCAGCCCACTGTTAACACGCAGAGGCACTTTTAGGCTGATTGACATGAGCTCATCAGCCCTCATGACGCCTCTGCTTTTGAAATGGTCACAGCATCTCATGTGATGGTCTTCCACGCTGTCACATGACTGTGAGGTCAGTGCCTCTGCAGCAGGTGCCTCTGCTGTCAGCCAGCCTGGCTGCCCGCTCAAGTCTGCATCACTTTCAGCAGATGGTGGGAATAGATAATACCAAACAGCTTGCACTGCCCTCAGGCTGGAACTGAGACTGAAACCAGCGTCTGCGCTCGTTCACATGACCCATCTCAATAGTAACCTGCTATTTAAAGCACTCTCTCATATGTTTCATCTAATCCCACAGCTGTTATTATCATCCCAGCCCAGGTGTCATATATAAATTGTGATATTTCAGCTTTCTTTTAACTGATGACCTCTAAAAACTGGTTGAAATGTGTGCGTTTGTGTTTCCAGGCCCCCAGCAGGCAGGTGATGCATTACTGGCTGCAGCAGTTGCAGCAGAAACGTTGGGAGCACAGCAACACACGGGGTCAGAGAGACAGCTGGAGCTCCCCGACCCTGGCCTACCCTCCCACCGGCCTCGTGGGCAAAGACAACGGTAGGCAGACACGGGCGTTTTCGCTGCTCTGCTCCGCCGCTTCCAGCCAGGCACCAGCTGAAAGTAAACACCCGTGTCCGACGGATTAATATTTACACAGGTCGAGTTATTTGAGCACGCGGGCAGGGCTGTGTCGAACGTGCGTTACGTGGGGAATCAGCTCAAAGAAACAGAAATCTGACTGTGTCCACAAGCCTCAGCTGCTGTAACTCAGCGCTTACAGCACAGACATGAGGATATATGTTTATATCTGCTGTTCACATTCTGCATGTTGACCCTCGGCCCTGATGAAGTCAGGCAGGTTAGTCACGTGGTTTGACCAGAAGAAAAGTCAGTGTTTGTTGTTGGACACGAGCCCAAAAAGCTCACAGATGTCTCTCGTCGTTTGGATGGTTGTTTAGTAAAGAGCTGCCGTTGTCAGACGCCCTCACAGCTGTTTCTTGAGCAGAACATTTCCAGGCGAACCTAATTTCCCCACACGCATAATCTTAAATCCTGAATGCAACCTCTAACAGCAAATGTTTCATCATTTTCAAACACTCGTGGTTGTGCTGAATAGAGGAAGTGTGATACATCCACGTTTAAAGCTTCAGATGAGAATTTTGTCATCATTTCTAGGTGTTGTTTACAAGTCTGCTTCCAGTTGATCAACACTGCTACACTTGTTTGACAGGTGTTGCAGAGTGAAATGAGGTGTGAATGTCTCTTCCTTTTCCTGCCACCACATACACATGACTTTTCCTTTTTAAAAATGTCTCTCTGTATCTCAATAAGGCACAAATACACGTTATCATTGTGTATCAATACCGATTTTTGTGTTTTGTCTGCTCCATTCCAAACAAATCATCTCGAATCACAGATCCTACAAACTGTAGCCGTCCCTGTAAAGAGATACACGATACAAACGTGCTTTAAAGTAAAAGTATTTCATTATTCCACGTTGTTTTTTCATATCCTGTGTTAGTTCTGCCCCAGAAGGCTGTGACCTTTTGTCACTGAGCTGTGATGAAATGCAGGAAAAAATCAGCCAGCCGGGCTTTCAGTAATGTGTCCTTAACTGAAATTTTCCCTCCAGCCGTGAAGAGGACATTTAAAGTTTTATGTTGCTCATTTTGCTCGTGAAAGATTAACTTAACTTAACTTAACTTAACCAGCTGCGACTGGAAAGGCCTCGATACATCACAGAGAAACAAAGCCAGCCGGGACAGCCGTTACCCTGCCAACAACTGATTTGCTGTGTAAATTAAAGCTTTAGAGAGGATAAAATGGTTTGTTTTTCCTTGACCCAATATGAATTCAAAGGTTGTATCAGAGTCTGATCATTGTCATGCTTGAATCGCACTGTAACACCAGCTGTGCGTCGATGACCACAGGTTTCCGCTCTGGGTGCGACAGCATGATTGTGGAGCTGCTTGGCCCTTTGCGAAAGCGTTCCCTCTCTGTCCCAGCTTATTTCCCACAAAGAGGAACGTTTATATTTAGCCTGCTGGGCTCAGAAATGCTACATGCTGTATTTTTCTGTTGGGGAGAGAGTCGCTCATGAAGCCACAGACATCCACCCTGCTGTAAATAGCGTTCCGGGTAACTCAAAATATTGCTTCACTTTACTCTGGAATCCATTCACGATCTCATTTCCTCTACAACTAATGGTTACAGCTGAGGTCCTGCGAAACAGAAGTGGTCATGTGAGTCATGCGATGTTATTATTATTATTATTATTATTATTATTGTGATGTTATTCTAATGTTCTGCTTTCATTCTCAGATGCGTTTGCGTTTGATAAGGTATGTGACAGCATGGAGAAGGTGCGCAGCGACTTTGCCATGGAGGCGGAAACAGACGGCGGGGGAATGGTGGGGCTCCAGTCAGCCAGAGGGCCTTCTGCTGCGTCCACAAACCCCCTCAACTTCTCCCTCAGAAACATTGGGACAGAACTCAGGTGCGCCTTAATTTTGTTTGTTTGTTTGTTTGGAGGCCCCGTCAAACAGGCACGACTAGTTTCTCTTCTGTGCCCCAGTAAAGCCGCATTAAGGAAACAAAATACCTCCTCACTTCTTCCTGAGCTTGACTGCAGCAGGGGAAATGGCTACATCCACACTTTGCTAGTTGTTCTAGTGTGAGGCATCAGCAGTTCCCCTTCTGGGCCACACAACACATCTATTCAAAGGAGGCAACACGCTGAAATGCTAAAAATGTGGCATGGTTTGGAATCTGCTTTGTGTTCGAGATGGGAGCAGAGTTCCTTGATAAAGGTGCACAGGACGCGTCTGAGCTGCTAAGAGCTCGTCTCCTTACCAGTGTGTTCTTGGCCTCTCGTATTTTATACTGCAACATGTGTTTCCAGGGATAAAACACACAGCTCACTAGCTTATCTTAACTGTTTAACAAGCAATATGTAACTCATGATCAGAGCAGAAGATCAAGAGTGATAGCACCAGATATGTGATGTGGAAAGAGGGTTTGGGTCATAAAGTGTGATGCATCGATTAAAGTGGAAGCGCGTCTGTTCTGTCACGAGCTGAAAAACATGGCTGAAACACGTCCAGTGCAGACGAGGTGCGAGGAAGGCGTGAGCTTCATTCTGCTGCACACATATAGTCGTGTGTTTGCATTGATCTCACCTTCAGAAGCGTGAAAAACACAAGTCTGTATCGGGTTATGTTTAGACACGACCCTGTTAATTTTACATTCACGAATGCACTGATGATTAGGCCTGCGTGTCTTCCATTGATGTTATTTTTTACTTGGCGTGGACTTGTAAGCTCTGCTCTCAGGTCTCAGCTTCATGTTATCATTTAGCACGAGGCTTCCCTGCAGTTTGACCTCGATGCCTGTGGGTTTGAAAAGCTCTCACAGAGTCTCAGTCACTTAAGGCCCAGCACAACACCGCAGCTCCACCGTCTCGCTCCTGCTCATCCTCTTGTCTTGTTTCTGTTCTGTCAGGAACTCCATGTCTTATCTGCGTCCGGGGAGAGGAGGCGAGAACAGGCGCAGTGTGTTTTACACTGGCAACAGCAGCTCAGAGGAGTGGGAGCTGGTGGACGCTCCACCCAAGGACTTCCCTGAACAGAAACAGCATCCGGACACACAGCACAGACGTACGTCCACTCCCTGCTGCCTTATTCACCCTGTGGCCAGGGTTTCACACTTATTCTCTTTTAATTTTCCACTCATTTGCACAATCCTATGACGAATGGACAAACAATGCATTTTTCTGCCTGCTTCAGCACCCTGAGTCATTTTTTATTACTTCTTTGTTGTTCCATTACCTTCATGTGGATTTGCAAACAATAGGTGGGGCTCACAAAGCGATAAAAATGAAAGCAGCAAAAAGTAACGCAGCCCTCTTCTCTCTCAGATTCCTTTGGATCAGCGTTTACTTTCGACTTTGGGCGCAACTCATCGCGGCCTAGGAGGCCTTTGCTCCACATGATGGGCTCTGGGAGGTTCGGGCGCACCGCTGAGACGCGCAGTGCCGAGAGCTCCCCAGTGGAGTGTAACGGCAGCAAACCTCTGGAGATGCAGCTTCGCCTCCAGAGCCAACAGGAAGAACTGAGCCGCATGCAGCAGGAGCAGGTCAAACTCAGAGAAGAGCTGGCCAGTCAGAAGGTACACTTACCACGCTCTCGTTATTTCAGAGGATTTTGTGAAAGAATGTTACACGTGCTACTCCCTTTTGGGTGAAAGCACCTTCTGTAATTTGACTGGTGGTAGATGCAAATTCTGAGGTCTGTGCTAATTTAATAGTACAGTATAAGATAAGAATACCGTAGTGCTTTTAAGATATTAGGACCTCAAATCATATGGCCAGTGAGGCAAGCTAATATATCAGGGTAATGCATTTCTCACATCTGTCACTTTTTTGGCACTTAAATGCTTTAATTTCCTGTTTTCTTAGTCTGCCCAATGTGACATAAGTGTAAGCTAATTACATCACTGTGGTGAAGCGGAAACGTCTGTTTTGCCAGCTGTTTGTGCTTGTTACAGGCAGAGAGAAGTAGAAAACAGATTGGTTTTAGCTCCTCTTCCTAAACTGCTTTATGCTGTTTTACAAGGTTCATCATGAGAAGTTAGGTCAGCTCAATTCATGTGAATTATTAATGTTAAAGTACCCTCTGCTCCCTGTGGACCGTCAAGTGAACAACCTCTTAAACCAAACTCCATTCTAAAAGCAGGTGTTTTATGATACAGTCATAATTTTTTCACTGTAAAAGTTTTGATTACACCATCACAGAGACTGTTTCTGATCCACTTCGACATTTCATTTACTCAGTGATGTGATGTGAAGAAATGTTTGCCACAGACATACACAGTTCCCACAGTTCAGCATTTTCATCCCCTCTGCAGATGGCCCGAAGCCACAGATTTCTGCTTTTACTGTCCTTCACTCTTTGGGGAAGTAAAGGAATTTGTAACCGGTTATTTTTTTCCCCTCAACATGCAAAGCATGATGTAGCAGCTTTTACGCACTGTGCCACTAGCCTCAGCTATACTTTGCATTTAGCCCTCATTATAACCATTAGCGCAGTTCAGCCATGCAGAGCTGCTAGCGTGGTTTTGGACTCTCACTTTTGAAAATTGAATTCTTATACCTTGGTATTGTAGTCATGAGTGAATTAGACCGACATATTTCCTCGTTTGGATTTCATTCAGAGCTGCAATAATAAGCTGATCGATTAATAAATCAAAAGGAAACTGATCGCCAGCCAGGCTCTGCTTTGGTCTTGTTTCGAGTCCTTGTCATATCTCAAAGTGAATGTAGCAAAGACTTGATAGTTTTCATAGTGAACTGTAAAAAGCTCCAGGACTGACTTCACCATTTGCTGAAATACAAAGCTGGCTGCAGTGACTCTTACTTTAGTTCATTCAGCACAAGCCTGGGGTTGTGGTGTCTGACTGAGCGGCTCGGTACAATCCCAATGCTCTCGCTATCACAGGAAGACAGTGAGTGATTAGTCATGCTTAAGCAAGAAACAAGGAAACAGCAGCTCTCTTACAGATGCGTCGTTCCTTCCCATTTCTCTCTGTTCTTGTTTTACTGCTTTGTGAGCAGCCGATTGGTCACAGTGGCTGCAAAATGAGCCAGATGAACATATAAAATACTGTATGTGTTCGTGCGTCGCCTACGAAGGGGCTCAAACGTTAGCGGGAATTAACCGAGTCAGCCGTCTCTGCGTCACTGTTATTGAAAATAATGTGTCAGCCCTGACACTGTTCAGACCAGCTTCTTGTCCTGTTAACAGTCGTGATTCATGTGCTCCGCTGCAGCCACAGATGTTTCCCCACATGCTGTTATGTTACGTTCTCTCGCTCACAGTGTTTAGATATCACATTTGCAAATTAACTAAGTTTCTTGAAGGAAACATTCTTCAAACTCCGTTCGACCACGTACATGCACACGGTCACACACACATCAAATGTGTGACTGTGTACTTGCGCATTGGCTGCATTTTCTCAGAGCAGCACCTTAATGTCATACAGCTATGGTAAACTTCTGTTATTGGATGTCACGCTCTGTAACTATGAAATTGGTTATCTGGGCATAATGGTGGCTGTGTTGCTCGTTGCTGCTGAGGTCAGCGTGACTGTGACCCTGACACATCCTGATGAATGCAGTTTAGTTAACATAACAGACTCCACAACAGCCACATTAAATATAACAGTTTTTTTAAAGGTGATCATTTCATAAAGGTTTTTTATGATATTTTCTGTGAACCTGGCGACTATATTTCAAGTTGTGATCCTGACCCTTCAAGACAATATGTCAACCAAAAAACCCTCTTTCCTCACCCAGGAGCTGGTGAGACTTCTGCAGCAGACTCTGAGGACCTCCCAGTGCGACAGGCAGCCAGTGCACCGTCCAGCCCCGGCTCCAGATTCATCTGTGACATCAAACCAGACTGAAGGTTCAGCAGAAGCCCAGGGAGAGATTGCCCAGCTGGAGAGCCTGCTTCAGGAAAGAGATGGTCAGATCCAGTCCCTGTGTGGCCACATGGAGCGCCTGGCCTTGGAGAAGGACAGTCTGCAACAAGAGCTGAAGGGCCTGAAAATAAAGGTGGGGGAGATAAACGACCAGCTGGGGATGCTGATGGAGACCATCCAGGCTAAGGATGAAGTCATCATAAAGCTGTCACAGCAGAGCACCGAGCAGAGAGGCAGTGCAAATGACGCCGGTTCACCGACCCCCAACAGAGACCAGCAGGAGCTGGACATCCTCAAGGTACAGAGAAACTGTGCTTGATGGAGATGTTAAAGCTGCAGATTACGACAGATGGAAACACTTATTGTGGTTCAGTTTGTACTCAGACTAACTGAACATGTTTCTCCAATTTCAGGACGGTCTTCAAGGCTACAAGTCCCAGAACAAGTTCCTGAACAAAGAGATCCTGGAGCTGACCGTGTTACGCAGAAATGCGGAGTGTAGAGAAAAGGCTTTAGAAGCAAAGGTACTCTCTTGTGTTTCTCGGCTAATGGTGCATCACTCTGTTATTAGAAACAGGAAGTCTGAGTAACTTTTAGGGGAAGTCCAGTGTTGACCTCAGCCGGTGCCCCCTAATCCTAAAAATGCCGAGTAGGAACAATGAATAAGAAGCTTTAATGTCGCTGTTGACAACAAAGACAATGCAAACGTTTTTTCTGTTTTCGTCCTCGCTGCAGTATACGGCCCTGGAGGCCAAGCTGTGTCAGGTGGAGAGTAAGTATCTGGTGCTGCTTCAAGAGGTGAAGACCCCGGTGTGTTCGTCTTCAGAGCAGAGTCCAGCCCGCGAGGTCATTTCAAGATTATTAGAGGATGCACTGCAGGCAGAGAGCCCCGACCAGCAAGAGCACCCCATCTTCAAACCAAACACTGTCAGGTATGCACCGAGCCAACACGCCTGTGTGAAGAGACGTTTCGCTCATGTTGAAGTTTGTTGTTTTAAAACATCTGCACAGCATTTTGATATTATCCAAGTTTTGCCAATGTGAAAGGCTAAACGGATATGATATTGTGTCTCAATGAGAAACTGTCAGTCCTTCAGTACCAAAGGCCTGCAGTTCTTTGCAGACAAAGCTTTTTTTATCAACACGGAAGGAAAAATCCATTGCAGGAGAGAAAGAGTCACTGCTGCCGCCTCAATAACCTTAATAGACCTAAAAGCGATTTAGTCACCAGACTGGTTTTACTTTGATTTGCTCATTTTTTCTTGACTGGAAAAACTAGCTCTGCTAATTGGCATCTCGGCTGCTTTTATTCTGACTCCTGTGCGAGCTCAGGCATGTCCTCTGGGGCTTGTCAAAATATGTTATTAGAAATTCAGGCAATCCCTAAGTGATGTGGAGCTGAAGGCAGGCTGAGCAAACGTGGGTACACCTTAAAATGTTCGTTTGGAATGAACTGAATCACTGATTGGTGATCGTTTTTCTACGTTTTGTCTCTGCCTTGATTGAATGTCAGTGAGTATGACGTGTTCGGCTTCAAGACCGTCCCTGAGGAGGAGGAAGAGGAGGAGAAGCTGGTTGCGAAGGTGAGAGCTCTGGAGCTGAAGTCTCTCTCCATGACTGATCAGGAGGTGTCCGTCGGGGTGAAGTGGGAGAACTACCTGGCCGGCACCATGAACAGAGACCTGGTGCGCTCCCCTGAGCTCAAAGCCCTGATTCGCTGCGGCGTTCCCCATGAGCACCGCTCCCAGGTGTGGCGCTGGTGCGTCTCCTTCCACATCAAGAAGTTTCGGGACCACTTGGCGCCCGACTACTATGAGACCTTACTAAATGTGGCCCGGGACAAGCCCAACCCGGCCTCGAAGCAGATCGAGCTGGACTTGCTGCGTACTTTGCCCAACAACAAGCACTATGCCTCCCCGAGTGCAGGCGGCATCCAGAAACTCAGGAACGTCCTGATGGCTTTCTCCTGGAGGAATCCAGATATCGGCTACTGCCAGGGACTGAACAGGTACAGGAGTGGTTCAGGTTTCTCTCCTTTTCCCTTCTCTTCTTTTATGCCTTTTATAACCGTTTTTATTGCTTGTCATTTGCCCAGGCTGGCAGCTATTGCCCTGCTTTATCTGGACCAAGAAGACGCCTTCTGGAGCCTCATAGCCATTGTGGAGGTCTTCATGCCAAGAGACTATTACACCAAGACTCTGCTTGGCTCGCAGGTAAACAAGCTCAAAGGTCCTAATCTAGCAGTGGAAGACACGAGACAAGTCGCTCCTCCTCGCAGGGTTTCTCTGAGGTCACTGATGTCATGCTCATGTGATTTGAATCAGCACTGTTTACCTTCTGGATTTCAGCGCATGTTTTCTCCTGCTGTGAAAATAAGAATATATGTTTGGGGCTGCTCGATTACGGCAAACAAATGAAACTTTAACAGTGTATTTCCACTGTTACCCAGCCCCCATACATGACGTATGAATCTATGGCGACTGTGTCTGTGCAGGTTGACCAGCGCGTGTTCAAGGACCTGATGAGTGAGAAGCTGCCCCGGCTTCATGCCCACTTCGAGCTGTACAAGGTAGACTTCTCCCTCATCACCTTCAACTGGTTCCTGGTGGTGTTTGTGGACAGCGTGGTGAGCGACATCCTCTTCAAGATCTGGGATGCCTTTCTGTATGAGGGTCCAAAGGTGAGAGGCAGAGGAGAATTCAAGGCTGCGATCCCTCTGATGTCACATTTCTGTCTGGACATGCTCACAGAGTTCTGACGAAAACCCAAATATTAGATAAACAGGCATTGGAAAATTGTGATTTAGCCGTTCAGTCGGTTTAGTTGCAATTTCACTGCAGCTACAGATGGTATGTCTGATTAAATTTCTGGAAGCAAGTTCCCACAAGTACCCACTGTCTTAACCTCCAGCCTTATCTAACCAGCATTTGTGCCTGAATTTCTCCACACCTGTTAGCCTGACATGGTGGAGTTATGGCTATGCAAAGTGAAAGTAATGGAAAACTCCTAACAATGAACCTACATGAGGTTATCCCTCAGCTCTGCAGTTCTTCTTCAGCTCTTATTGGTTTTACAGTCCACAAATCTTGCTGTCATAAACCTTCTTTCCAGCAGCAGTGGACAGCTGTTTTCAGCAAAAACAGCTCTCATGTGTTACCTGCACAGCACTAAAAGGCAGACATGCAGAGCTGAAGAAAGTGAAAACTTGTTTGTTTTTGAGCTTGTTAGCAAACCGTTTGCTATTTAAATCCAGCAGATATGGATATGAACATCAACAACATCACCTTTGTTATCCTGAGTCGTATTTGTGTCACCTGATGAATGTAAGTCTAATATTCGCTCTCCTTTTAGTTGTGTTTCTGGTGCCCTCTGTCTCCAAAGGCAAACAGCTGGCTTTCTGGCTTCTAAATGCTCCACTTTGCTCACCAGCTGGTCGATGAATTTGCCCGTCTGCTGTTTTGTTGCTGAGCAGGTGGCATGCCGTGGGGTTTTTTTAGAGCTTTTCCATAGAAAAGCAGCAGGCCGCTGTGGCTGGAAACACAATAAGAGCAGAGAGTGAACCAAAAAACTGATGTGATAAAGCTTGTCGAGCTTAGGGGAACTACAGAGATGGTTGATACTTCCTGTGGGTTCATCACTGTGAGCAGCCGCTTTCACATAATCATGTGATCCATAGTTGAATATTGATTATAGCCACTGTAATCCTTTAGGTAATTAATGTGCCCTCAGTCCTCTGAAGTGGCTCTGATCGATGATGAGTGCCATGCGGTACGTTTGGTAAACGGTCACACGGGGGAAGTCGCCGGGCAGATTTCACAGCTTTGATCATTTTTCTCCACAGATCATTTTTCGCTTCGCCCTCGCGCTCTTCAAGTACAAAGAGGAGGAGTTTTTGAAGCTGCAGGACTCCACGGCCATCTTCAAATATCTTCGATACTTCACGCGCACAATCCTGGATTCAAGGTACAGTAACTGCAATCTGTTCAGGTATTTGCAATCACAATCAGTCTCTGAGTCTGCAGTAATAAGGAGCAAGATAATGAACCTTGGAGTAGCTGATCATATCACGTATACAAACAAACATCTAAAGTCTTGCACTTGTAGATATTACAACGAGCATTAAAGCTGATGGGTCTTACATCAGAACAGAAGGTCAGGATCTGTTCACTCACAGTCATAAAAGCACCCAGAACTTTTAGCCCCAGGAGCGACTTTTCTAAAGGGGGAGATCTAAAGAAGGACATTAGGCAAATTAGTCTGGTGATCCCCAAAGTTCCTGTACTTTTGGAAAGCGCAACCCATCCTGAGCAGGGACTTTTTACAGGGTCAAACAGTGACCCTGGAGCTTGAATTAGACCCTGATCCTTGAGGTGGAAACACGCTGAGTTCCTCCACAGGTTTCGAGTTCCTAGAGAAAGTTCCTGCTCTGGAAACGTGGCTGTAATAGTCATGATAGATGTAGAGAGGAATGCATAGTAGCTTCAAACAAATGTACATACAGGGATAACAGGTATTCAGTACATGCAGTAGAGTAGAAAACCACCCCAGACTGACAGAACTGCACCTTTTTTTCCAGGAAGCTGATGAACATCGCTTTTGTGGACATGAACCCCTTCCCCATGCGGCAGATCCAGAACCGGCGCTCCTTCCACCTGGAGAAAGTCCGTCTCGAGCTGACCGAGCTGGAGGCGATCAGACAGACCTTCCTCAGGGAGAGAGAGACGAGTCAGGACGGACGGAGCTTCGTCAGCGATGACGAGGAGGATAACTGAGCCGATGCTCGTCACGTTTCCAGGCCTCGTGGCTGAAGTATGAAGGCAAAGAGGTCATCACCACCACGCCAGCGATGTGCTGCAGCTGTAAAGGGATTTTTTTATGAAAGAATTGTCGGAGTTGGTCTCCAAATCAGAGCTGGAACAATCAACTTTGCAGACGTTTTGAGTGAGATGGCCTCAAAAGACCAGAACACGACAGGCCGAACAGGCCTTCTATCAGTATTCCTGCCATGTTTGTTGTACACGCCTTGTTTGTCGGACGCCTGTGTGTTTATATGACAGTGCGCCTTGTCTGTGGCTCTTCAGCCTTCATTGCCAAGCTACACTCTTGCAGTCCGAATCAGTATTTTGAAAAACATGGCTGTGATCTTTTAATACCCACCGATGTTATGCCTTTTGAAGGAGTGATTGTATTTTTTTTTTCTCTTGTTTTCATGAGGATCAAGATACATAAATGTCTTAAAATTGTTTACCATTGCCACTCAGCCACACATCTTCTGTGCTTGATCTGTGTGTCACTTGATGCACGTGAATCACTTTTGCTGAAATTCAAATTCTGCTGAAACTGAAAGATTTAAGTCTTACAGCCATCTGATCACGAGGTCGCTCCCAAACTCATTCCAGCCTCCAGGGCTTATTGAGGGTTAAAAGAATATACTCAAGGATTTCCCATCAAACTAGGGATCATGAACTAGATCCTGCTCTGTGTTATCACTTGCATAAACAGCATGTGGAACATTTTTGCTTTTTTTTTTAAATAGTGTTGGTTATCCCAGTTTATTTGTCCATATTTGTGATTTTATATTCAAGAACCACTTAATAACTTAAACTTTCTCAATGACACAAGTCTGTTTTGCACCAACATTTTGTACTTAGTAAGAATATTTGAATTTGGCACTGACCATCGTGGATCCTTACAAATCACCTCATTATCTGTTTTATTATAACCACTCTAAAATCTATGTATTAGATATTTTACCTTACCCTGGAAATCCCCCTGCTGAGCAGTACTGCTCTTTTGTTTGTGTTTTCTTTCACCAATGGTCTTAATTTTTTGTATTTGGCGTTTAAAAGATTCATTTTCCCCAGACTAAAGCCTGTTGTGACAGATTCACAGTACATCTTTAATGCTGGGATCACGTTTCTGAGCCCCGTCTGAAAATGCTGATGTGTTTGCATTCATTGTCCTCAGTGTGGCAGTATTTGTCCATACAGTGTTTGCACCAATTCAAAGGTACCCTTCACACTTTATTATACTGTAGCTCAGCTTAGGCTGAAATGACTGCAGATTCAGTCTGTCAGCATGATTTTTGTGTGTGTGTGTGAAATGGAAAAATGATTTGTAGTCAATGAGGGAAGTCAAGAGATTGCTGGACGTAGCAGCACCCCTCCGTCTTCCACATCCAGGTACTTACAGATGACAGTTTACTCTTCAGCGTTGTGATCATATTCTCTATTACGCCTGTTTTCTACAGTTTAACACACCAGAACAGTTAAAGTTACTATTCCCCTCATCAGAACTTGCTCAGAAAGAAGAATGTTTAGGTCTGCTTAGTCAGCTGTGTAGAATTGTTGTTTTAAATCTACAATATTCTCACTTTGTCCCTTCTGTTGTGTCCTGATATGTTGTTTACAGTTAAACTTTTAATTTCCTTCATTGTCCTTTAACCTTGAGCTGTTTACGGGGATTACGTCATCCTGTTGGACCTGAACGAACAGCAGGACTGTGGTTGTTTCGATGATGGGAATGTGAATGAAAGAAGGAAGTAGAAACGAGTTTGTCGTGACGAGAGCAGGCCTCTCTGCAGATCCAAATTCTCAACCTCGGTTTAAGATAAGAAGTTCTTTTAGGTCCACTCCTTTTGTCAATGGCTCATAAAGTAGGCTTTCAGTGTTTCAACACACAACTTCAGTTTGCTGTCACTTTGATTTCACATTGAATAAGCTACATTTAGTGTTATCATTTTCTTTCTTTCCTTTGCTTTTCCCAGCAGTGTATTGCACAAGTGTAACGACAAGATGACTTCAGAATATTATAGGGCACTTCAACTTTTTTTCTATGTAAACCTCCACGGTATCTTGTTCAATGTTAATCAGTATCATTTAATGATGAAAAGTGTAAAGCCTTTGTTACAGCATAAAGCACGCACCACTGTATGTGTCTGGAATACCAGTCAAGACAAATTCAATAAACTACGGCTGACTGAGTGTCTTGTCTGCGGGTGTTCATAAGAAGCAGAAACAAAGCAGCTGGCTGTAGTGATCCTCAGTTCCTGAAATACTCGTTCAGAATAAACACCAGACACGCCGGTCGTCTTTATTGACAGCCTGCCTCTCTCATGCTGCAGTTGCATAATGGAGCCATCAGGGGGTGGGACTTCTGCAGACACAAAAGCCTGATGGTGCTGCCACAAGTGACAGAACACAACAGAGAAGCCACAGGAGCAGATTTTGCATCTGATCAGCAGCTATGAGGAGAGCAGAGCAGCTGTAGGAGAAGTGTGTCATCAGCGTATCTGCGTCTGACTGGAGGTAAGACTTTAGGTTTGGTTGCAGTGAGTGTGTGGAGACACTTTGAGTGTGACAGGAACTCACCAGATGGGAAGTTTGTGGTATTTCAGCTTGTCATCTTCTCACTTTGTGTATGCGTGTATGTTCACTCTTATAGTGTTCAATTAACTACTGCTCTGTTTTTAAATTCAGATTCACAGCAGTATTAACAGTTACAACAGTTATTTCTAACGGTGGCAAAGCTTGTGCTGCTGTCAGCCTCTTTACCCAACAAAATGTTTCACAACAGGAACAAATTTCACTGATACCCTGTCCTAATTACCCAAAATGCTCTTTTCTTTTCCTTTGTAATCCTGTTCTAATCACACAAACTAGACACTATTATACTGCCCAGCTTGGAACAGTTGGTGTAGTTATGCAACTTGTTAAAATTTAAAGCCAGTAATCAGTGTTTAGACATAGTACTGTAACTATTTCCTTTGCTGTTAAGTTGCAGTGTTAAGTCTTTCTCAGCAGTGAAAGTAGGTACAACTGTGAGATGGAATGCTTCACAGCGAGCTGGAACATGTAGTCAACGTGTTCATGGCTCCAGCCAGAAATCAACAGCACCTCTTTGTATCAGCAGGGTTGGACTTGTGGAGGGAAGTCTTAAGTGTTGCGCATCAAGGAGATAAACTACATCAATGAAGACACCCGGCATGGCGGTATTCAAGCAACAGAATGTGGATGATTTCTATGAAATTGGAGAGGAACTCGGGAGGTGAGTATGTTTCAGAGATGCTTAATGAAGCGTGCATGCCAGCAGATGTTTCATTGCCAGCTCACAGAGGATGATCCTCCTCACTTTGTGTGAGTCACAGTGTGATTCAGCTCTCCCCTGCATGCCTCTCAGCGCAGTGGTCCCCATGTGTACGTAGGTATGCAAACAGCTGGCCTGTTTAAGCTTGAAACAGGGAGTGTCGCTGCCTTCAAGTGGGTTGAAGTTTACAGAGAGTTAAAGTTTGAAAAGTAAATGCACTCTAAGAAAACAAGCCTTGTTTACTCATGATGCGCTCAATCCAGGAAAGAGACTAAATGTAATTTAGTGCCTTTGCATGAGCTGATTCTGGGTGGTAGGTCGGTGCGTTGGGGCTGAATGTTGAGGAGGAGCGGTAATCAAGCCTGTTCGGGGCAGACATCGAGGAAACCGTGTCCCATGGGGAAATACATTAAAGGAAGTTGGCAGGCTGCAATATGGATTTGAGGAAGCTGCAAGTTGTGCACGGAACGACAGCTTGGGCATGTGCAGCACTCGTTAACAGACGTGGAGGGTGTGAAAGGAAAAGTGTCTGACCTCTAACTTTTCACTACTGGTCAAAATGTACGTGATGTTCTGGTGTTTGCCCTTCATCAGCTGCACGGCCTCTCCGACACACCCTGACAAGACAAACCCAGACCTGCTGCTGACAGCTGCGTTAAAACGCCTGTAGAGGCAGGATGTCCAGCCGCCACGCTTTCTTTGTACTTTACATTGAGATTCCTCATACATTTGTGTCATTAAATATTCAAGCGAAAAGACTGAATATTGTTAGAGTAAACACTCAAACTTAAATGATATTTGCTGCCATTTTCAAACAGGGCAGCCTTTATCACTCACAATTAATAATTTATTTATTAAAAAATTATGCACTAATGCTTTATGGATCAGTATTAAGCCACAAAGAAGCATTATAGTCTTCAACTTCCACTTCCTCTTGCAAAAACAGGAATAAAACTTATAAACTCTATGTATTATTGAAAGAAACTTTTATTTATGACTCAGACAACTTTTCTATTATATTTTACAATATGGTAGGTGCCTTCCTGATTCATTAAAGAGCTAAAGAGCAAACATAAGTGTCTTTCTGGTCGCTGTTCATGGCTTTTAACTGATCTTTAAAAGATTAGTGAATGATTTCTTAACATTAATAAAGCAGTTAGTTACAACTTTTAAACCCTTTTAATAAAACGTTGCTTCTAAAGCGTTTTTAAACTCTTCATCAACCATTTGTAAAGAGCACCTTGTTGGAGAAAAACAGTAGTAAGTGGAAATGTACTGACAGTATCACTGAGCTGCTGTTAAACATAAACAGCTACGTGCGTACGTGTTAAGCAGCACCATCATGAGAAACTTTAAAAGCTGCTGTGGTTAAAAGCCGCAGGTTGAAACTGAAAGTCCTTTTCAGTCACAGAACGTGTCTGAGAATTTTATCGCCCGTTCGGCAGCTGGACTTTGTGCTTGTGGGGTTTGTAGGTCTTGTTGTGACAGCTTTGTAGTGAGTGTTGGAGGATGCGGCCCACCCCGCCCACAGTTTGTGAGAGCCTCATGGGTTCAGACCTCTCCACCACACGCCACAATGGAACTGTTACTCAATAATCCTCTTGAGAGGGTGGGGAAATTTGATGAGGGGGCCAAAGACTGATGAGATGTTCTGTGCATCTCTCTGGAACTGTTGAGCCATTCGCTACAGGAAAGTCAATTCATCACACTGTCCCCCCATTGACAGATTTTAATGTCACAGGGCCCCACGCAGTTGTACGCGATGTTTCTTTCCACTAGTGATAGGGCGTTTTTGGTAAATCTATCTGTAAAACAATCCTTTGCTTGAGGTGTGACTGACAACTGGATCTGTCCAACCATCTGAGTGATGACACTGATGATGACATACAGTAGGATGTGTCACAGTGGGAGCCCACAGCTGCCACCGGCTCTCCCAGGAAACCGCTGAGACCGCGATGAGCGGTTACACAAGTGACCGTCGAGGCAAGGCGGAGAAAAGACGGACTTTTGTGCAGATGGCGGACGATGCGAACGCAACCTGTCAACAACAAATTCATTCTTGTCTAAGTTCGGTTGTCACGCTGGCAGTGTGGTCGTATACTTTTACCAGCACCTTTGCTTGACGCTGATGGAAAAACATAATCTCTGTTAGTCATGATCAAGCAATGTCAAAGAGTCACAGGGTACAGCGTTGGATAGGAAGTGCCATTGTCTTTGCATGCCTGTACAACAATAAAAGTCTCGTAAACTTCCTCCTGATTTTGAAATTTGTAAACACTGTCCTTACATCATCGTGGATATGACTCCTTCACAGGCTTGACACTGGTTAGTACAGAAAGGTTTGGGTCTGTGGTGTTTTTAGCCTTGCTAACAGGGTGGCTTTAGAGATGAGAATGTCGGCCGGTCCACCACTTGGTCCAGACTCACAGTAAATGCCTTGACGACTATGGGATGGATTGCAGGGAAATTTCATACAGACATTCATTGTCCCCAGAGGATGAATCCTGCAGGAATTCTGAAAGGGTTAAACTTGCTTGTTTCCCATTTTGTCATTTCTAGAGATACTCTGCAACTTCATGCGGAAGGAAATGATTTAGAGAAATGTTTTCAGTTCGTCTTTGGAGAGGATGCGGGGAGGGCAGCCTTCACACGCTGGACGTGTTGAAGTGAAAAGAGCTGACAGTCGCGAGGCAGACAGGTGCTGCTCATGAGCGCAGTAAAGTGCTAGAATTTCTCCAAAGGGATTTACTGTACATGATGTATCTATAGCACGGACAGCAGACATGCGCGCACGAGGTGCAGGATGAGACTGCATGTTGTCAGCTCCGAGGAAAAGACGTTCCTGTGGGCGGTGAGTGGGAAATGTGTTTATTCAGTGCAGCCCGACAGAGGGAACTCCATGTTGACCTGAACATTCCCTGAGATCCCATTTCACTGAACCCTTTGTGGGCATATGTGCAGAGAGACAGAAATTGAGTTTACACTGAAGTGAAGTTTGAGCTGCTTATCCTCACATTCAGCGTTACAGATGGAAAGGGTGTGAAGGGACAGGGCTTGGTCAATTATGAATCTGGCTGTCTTTGTCACGCCGGCCCAGAGGTTGTTTAGTACAGAAATGTGTTTAAATATTGGGCCGGCGCCACTTGTCCGAGCATTCCTCCAACCTTGGCTGTGGATAATGACCTTCAGCTGTTGGAAGTGGAAACTCTGCAGGGAGATGGTACTTTCAGCCCCACTGGCCGGCTTAGAGCTAAGACGGCCGGCACGCCTGGCCCGTTGTGGAATACCACTCCCAGCATCACTGCTCTCTCCACACCAAAGCAAGGACCTTACACTGACATTTGCGGTGTGCACTTTCCTGCATTTGGGCTTCGACAATCTGGACGAGGTGTAATTCTGGTCAGTCTTGCTTTATCAGGCAAATCAAGGACACTGCTGCTGCTCTCCTGCCATGTGACAGCTCATCCCCTCGGGGTGCTTGATGCCTGTTTTTGCAAGTGGAATTCACTGAGTGACTTACCCTCCTTTTCACTTCACACATTATCGTAGTCATCTCTAGCAGGGTCAGCCTTTCAGGGATGTCTCAGGGGTGGAAATGTCCTGTGAATAGAACAGATAGAGGGAGCATTTGAGAATCCACGCTGCTGCTCGGCTTCAGCGCCCAACCCGCCCTGTTTTTGTGTGTCTATTGCAGCATGTGTGTGACTCTTTGGAGACCATTGTTAAGATGTATATACCCCACCCTGTCCCTCGCTCTCTGCATTTTCTGTTGTGGCATGTTCATGCTGAAATGTGTTTTTGTTGCCCTCTCTTTTCAGGCCGTGTCAGAGAAATGTTGATTAAATATTTGAGGCCATAGTTTCCATAGTGTTGCTGCATTCGATTGCCTAACATCAGAAGCTCTACCAAACATTTTTTCCCTGCAGTGTGACACTCATTGAAGATCTGCACTTGCGTGGTCAAAGTACACACCCCCGCTGTTGTTTTTGAGTGAGGTAAAAAAAAAGTCTCTGCTAAATGTGTTCACTGGAGCTGCTCCCTTATGTGATGTGTAAGGGCAGGACAGGGAGGGCTTCGAAACAGTCCCACACTAATGCAATTAAGGAGTCAGCAGGGTCGTATTTAATCCATTTACTTGTTTTGTGATGAGCTGGTGGATGTCTCTGGTTAAGCGCTCCTTGAAAGTACAAGTGTTAAACCGCTGTGTGAAATGAGTGTGGCACGAGCACAGGCAAATTGTTTGGGACTGTTGTTATCAGGCAGCTCCTCCAGCTCTCCTCCTCTCAGCTCCTCCGGCTCACCAGGCTTCGTCCCTCGCCCCAGCTGCAGCGGGGAGGTGGCAGGTGGAGAATGAGCCTGTGGGCAGGGCTATTCTTAGCCCACTAGACACCACGATGATAATGGACACAGACTGGACAGCGTCTCACAGCCGCCCTGGAATCTCTGTGTGGACAGTTATGTCCAAAAAATGTGAAAAGCCTGGCAGTTATTATCTGTTTCCACTCCCTGTGTACTCTTTCACAATGTCTAAAAATACACCCGCTGAACATTTTGCAATGAAAGACAATGGCCCGACTGGCTTTTATGTGTTTTGTCCACTCGTCTCAGTCACTATTCTGTATGCATACTTGACTGAATGTTCCTCTTCTGTCTGGCGTTCATTTTCCCCACTCAGAAGCTCGTTGCCAGCTCTGCCACCACACTCGCCCTCGTACTTCTGTGGCCTGTTACAGAAGGATCGGTGACTGGCGGGCTTGTTTTCACAGTCTGAATGCATAGGGTGGGCAGGTCAGCTCACAGCAGCAGGAAGCGTGTAAAGTAGCAAGAGTGGCAGCGGGCTCAGTCAGGGCTGAGATTACAAGTGCTGGTCTGATAATAAAGCCATGGAGACTCATAACATATATTTAACTGGGTGACAGTGCTGGAATATGTTCTTACACTTCTTATTCAGGCTGTCAGTGGGTCAATTATGAGTGAAATGACGCTGTTGTTATGTTAGAGGACAGCGGCAAGTTTCCTGGAGGAGTCATCCATGTCTTGGAATATGAAATCTCCTTATTGGGTTAATATAGCTCAGGATCTAAACTCATTACCTAGATGCCATGACCACATGTCTGCAAGCCATGGCATGCAATAAAAGAGCACAGCGAAAAGTGAAACAATAATCCACTGAGAGATGGTCTCTAAGCCACACCTCTGTTGTGAAATATTCAGAGTTTTTGGGATTTTTTCAGTGGACTGATCTCTTGAGGATGGCTAGAAATTTGGCAGGAAGGTTATGGGAGTGGGAGGACAGCAGCTCTGTCCACACTGCCGGCCCATCTGATTGTTCTCTGTCTGGCTGGGAAACGGGAAGTGATGGACTATACCTCGATATTTCAGCTGGGTTTGACACGCGGCTTCCTCCCTGACATCTATCTTCACCCACTGCTATATCCTGTTGTTAATTGTTAAATGTTTCATGAGGAACTGCGCTCTATCTTGAAAAATAACACCTACAGTACACTCAACACGTGAGAGGAAGGAAAAAACTTTACACAAATAATGCTAAAATCTGTCATGATGATAAACTGGCAGATCTTAATGACATTAAAAAGAGTAACTTAACATAAGGTAATCCCAGTGTCTTATTCTTCTTTTGTGTCTGCAGTGGGCAGTTTGCAATTGTCAGACGCTGTAAAGAGAAGAGTACAGGCGTTGAGTACGCAGCCAAGTTCATCAAGAAGCGCCAGAGTCGGGCCAGCAGGCGCGGAGTGAGGCGAGAGGAGATCGAGAGGGAAGTGAACATCCTGCAGCAGATCCAGCACCCCAACATCGTAGAGCTGCATGATGTGTACGAGAACCGCACAGATGTGGTGCTCATCCTCGAGCTGTGAGTCACTGCATGATCTTACAATACGTTTGTTCAAAGAACGGAGTTTGCTCATGCTTGCACCACTGTCAGTCAAAGTGTCAGTGCAGCTTCAGTGATTCAGACCAGTGTCGGTAAAGCTGTGTCCTTGTTCTCATTTGTGAGCCAGTTTCTGTGTACATAAGTTGTTTGTTGAATCTGTGTTTGCTGAAAACCTTTTGCCTGGATCACCAGAAAGAACCGAACAGTGTCAATAAGGCTTGTGTTGAAAAGGGGCCTCATAGGTCGTCTGGGTCCAGCGAGTAAACGGGAACATGGAGGGTACAATTAGGACTAAATCAAGGCTCGGTGCGATCAAAGCAGGGGTGAGCTGACGGAGACAGGGTGACACACTGTGTCATTCGGCCGATTGTGTTTTCTTTGGATGAATATGAAAAGAACATCGTGTTCATGAGCCACCAGCTGGTCAAAAGGCCGTCTTATACCGCTTTTCTGCAGCTTTTCAGGATTTTCATTATGAAAAGGTTGAGGGTGATTCATAAGTAGAGCAGACTGACTCAGAGCAGACCCAAATAGTTAACACAAACAAGCATATCTAAGGCATCCTGAACCGCTGCATCCAAATCCTGAGAACTCACTTCAGATAAGGTTCGAGAGAGCGCTTGCTGCAGATTACTGGAGCACACAGGACAAATCTTTGAATGTGTGTGTGTGTTTTGCAGGGTGTCTGGAGGAGAGCTGTTCGATTTCTTGGCTCAGAAGGAGTCTCTCAGCGAAGAGGAGGCCACGCAGTTTATCAAACAGATCCTAGATGGAGTCCAGTACCTCCACTCCAAGAGGATCACACATTTTGATCTGAAGGTACAAAATGCTCCATCCGTGCATCGCATGTGAATCTATATTTGCCTCGTGATGAAGGTGAGCTTGTGCGTGCATGCTAGGTCGAGCCAGACTTAATGTCAAATATATATAGCAGGTGTCTAATGGACGTGCTGGTAGAGTTTCGCTGTTTTGCATCACACATCCTTCCTGTTTTCTGTGGCTGAGGTCCAGGCTCTCAGATACAGACACCACAAGGTTATCGCTTCACTTTCAGAGAGCAGTGCCTCCCACGCTGCTCTCTGATAGTCACTGTCCTGTGTTCCTGCAGCTGCGGCTGTTGTCTTCGCTCTTGATGCTTTTTGTTTGGCAAAATTAAGGGAAAAGGACACTGAGAGAAGGGCTCAGTTCAAACCTGCCTGAGGCCTTGACCTTCAGTTCACAGATAGGTGCGCTCACTTTCTCCGTCAAATCAGAACGTTAATAGTCAGTCAAAGAAAATTTACATTTGCATTTACAATGATTTATAGGAATCCAGATCAATATATTGAAGTCTGAAAGTCTGCAAAAATGATGCTTAATGGAGGGAAAAGTTGGGCATTTTTGGAAAATTGCTACTCGCTTGTCAGGTAGCTTAGCACAAAGAGTGGAAATAGCGAGCATGGCTCTGTCCAAAAGTGACAAAATCCACCTACCAGCACCCCTAAAACTCATCCGTTAACATGTTGTGTCTTGTTCTTTCAATCTGTTCAACAGCAAGAGGTTATGTGCTGAACTATTTCCCAGCTTTATTTGCTGGGACAAGTGACATTCAGATCCAATCAGGATGGAGGTGTTGCACTGAATATCATCTCTATTGTCCAAGTGCGTCACTTCTGGTGCTAAAAAATACTTAATGGGAACATGACAAAGGGTCAAGGGATCTATGTTCCTAGGGTTAGGGTTTTGACCTGAACACAACTGGAGGGTGAATGTCCGTTCAAAGAATATTGAACATAAGACCCTCGGACACTCCCATCCCGACCAAGAAGTGTCATTTTTCCATTCTGGCTTTTGTGGGGCCTGAATTAACAGGACACGTTATGTTAATTAATGAGCTTAGTGTAGCTTTAGAGATGCTTAATTTTGCTGCTTTTGACAGAGCCATGCTAGCTGCTTCCTACTGTTTCCAGTTTTTGTTCTAAGCTACAGTAAGTTAGCTGGCTGCTAGCGGGAGCTTCATATTTAGTGGACAGACATGAGAGTGGTATCAATCATCTCATCTAACTATGAATACGAAAAAGTCTTTAATATTCCACGCTAACACAGATGACTGTAACTGTTGCGATGTTTTTCTTTAATGCTTACACAACAGGCAGCTTTAACCAGGTAACTTGTTTTACTCACCGTTGCTTATGTATCACCCTGTCCTGGTGTTAGTAGAAATCTGCTGACCAAAGCGCTTTTCTGTGTTGTTCTCTTTGCACTTCAGCCTGAAAATATAATGCTGCTGGACAGGAATGTTCCTCTACCCCGCATTAAACTCATAGACTTTGGACTTGCACACAAAATAGAAGCTGGGGCAGATTTCAAGAACATTTTTGGAACCCCTGAGTTTGTTGGTAAGTGTTTTTATGTGAGGTACGTTTACAGCGTAGCATATTTTATGAAGAGGCTTGGTGTTTGGCCTGGATGTTTGTGATGTAGGAGTGTGTGCATCTATTTTCAGCTCCAGAGATAGTCAACTATGAGCCACTGGGATTGGAGGCAGACATGTGGTAAGAGCCTTTAATTACCTCTGACTCTGTTGCCTTCCATGCAACAGGCTGCAGTGCATAACTTTGGATTAACCTTGCGCTGTTTTTCACAGGAGCATTGGAGTCATCACATATATACTGTAAGTTGGAATGATTCGTGATTATTAATGGGAATCTTAATGCACCTAAAGAGATTATCAAGGGCAGCCCAAGTGAGTGTGTGAATGTTGTTTCAGTTTGAGCGGCGCGTCACCTTTCCTCGGCGACACGAAGCAGGAAACTCTGGGAAACATCTCGGCTATGAACTACGAGTTCGACGAGGACCTCTTCAGAAATACGAGTGAGCTGGCCAAGAGCTTCATCAGACAGCTCCTGGAGAAGGACACGAGGTAAAAGAACCGACAAGCAGCTGAAGGCCAAAGATGAAGTCTGACAATTCCAATACAAAGCCCAGTATTAGAGGTTCACTGCATAAAGCCTAAGCGTATTAAATTCCCAGACCTGATCCAAATGAGAATGAAAGACCAGCCAGTCCACAGAAATCTGGAGCAAGGATTTAGGCACATTTGTTTTTGGGACACCATGCGACACTAAATAAAATCAGCTAAATAAACATTATTTATATCTGAAACTAAATACAGCAGCAAAGCACTGTTTGTTTGTACCTTTATTCCTTTTCTTGTTGCTTCACATGTGTTTCCATTTAAATGCTCCTCCGGGAAACCAAATATTCCTGTGAAAGTCATCCCGGTCTGGACGTATTCCTGAGAGATTCACAGCTCAAAGCTTGACCACTCACAACGCCGCGCGTCTGATGGAGTTGTTCGGGTGTATTTACTCAGCTGCATTTTCTTTCTCATTTTAGAAAACGGATGACAATACAAGACGCCCTCAGCCACCATTGGATTAAGGTATGATTTATGTGTATTGCAGCATGTTTTTTGTATTCTCAGTAACTGCTGTCAGCACATGCTACGTGTGAAACAACTATTAACAGTTCATTTCAAAGACGGGTAACAGGTTTGTTTCTTATTACAGAGGAAATTCCATCTTTAAATGTGCCAAAAAAACACCCACTAACTTTTTATGTATGTTCTGGCTTGTTGAAAACATACTTTATCACAGTTTCTGTATATTGTTTCCATCACTGCACCACACCCCTCCCTCTGGGAACAGCCATCACCTATGAACACACTTAGCTCCGCACATGTACAGCTGTCTTCTGCAGTCTGAAAGTTTGTCTTGAAATTCACGTGATCTGAACTGAAATCTCGCTAATTGTTGTTTTTAACGGCACGGATATTTAATAACCTGTAATGCTGAAGACGTCTGCTCCAACATTTGCCGCTGAGGTGCATGTGAATGGTGTTTTGCTGTGGAGTCTTCGTCCTGTTTGGAAACAAGCATGAAGCCAGGAAACGTAGGAATGTTTTGTTTTTTTGACGCTCTTACCTGCCATGGCTTGCGCTGCAGGATCACACACTAATCCTACAGTGCCACTACAGTCACCACCATGTGTGTTTTCAAGATGCAACAATGTGACAGCCTCTCACTCAGTGTCCCCCCTCCACCCTTCTATCTGAAGTCCCGTGACCTCACAGAGGAGGACAGTGCTGCCCCTGAGGCGGAGAAGAAAGCGGAGCAGCTGAAGACGAAGCGTCTAAAGGAGTACACCATCCAGTCCCACTCCAGCATGCCCCAGAACAACACGTATGCCAACTTTGAGCGTTTTGCGCACGTGGTGGAGGACGTCAGTCTGATGGAGACGGGGCTGTCGGAGGTGGCAGGAGCCCACCACACTCTGCAGGGTGATTTAGAAGCTCTGCTCTCCATCTATAATGAGAAGGAGGCCTGGTACAAGGAGGAGAGCGAGACTGCGAGGAAGCAGCTGTCTCAAATCCGCTACGAGTTCCGCAAAGTGGAGGCCACAAGGAGGCTGCTGCAGGAGGACATGAAGGCCATAGATGCCAGCCTGGAGAGCATCAGTGGGAAGTACAGCCAGAGGCAGAGTCAGCTGGACGCTCTGAGGCAGGAGCTGGACTCTGAGCTGCACTGGCTGCAGGAGGTGATGGCCTCTCTGCATCCGGAAGGAGCCAACGGCAGCATCCTCAGCAGCAGTCTGAATACAGACGTGAAGCGGGCGCTGATGGAGCTGCTGCATCAGTCCTGCAGGAGGGAACTGTGTCCCGAGGCCACACAGCCGCTCACAGAGTCCGGCTAACCTGCACAGCAAATAAAAGAAAAGACACACACTTTTGTTGACCCTAAAAAGCTCGAGAGGATGTTTGACCTCAACAAATAGATTTTTTTCAGCAGCGCAAACATTTGAATGCACAGCTGTGTATGCACATTTTCTTGATTTTTTTCTTGTGCCTAACTCTGTGGTACGATACTTTCAGTTTGAGTAAAAGTAGGAATAGGAGTAATTTAGGAAAATGTGCTTATTTACATTCTTGCCGAGAGATCAAGTGGTGAGATCGGCACCACTTTCTGGCTGCAGAATAACTGACATATGTGACAGCAGTGTTGATCTTTTCCTCTAAATCAGGGAAAGAAATAAGCATTTTTCCCAAATGTTCAACTATTCCTTTAAGTAGCTCAATTATAGCACAATAAGGGATTTTTTGTAAAATTGAGGTCATTTAACTTGATTTATTTCTGTTTTTCTCTTGTTTGATTAATCAGGTCTGGTAGCTCTTAATGAGGTAAATATTGATTGTGAATGTTTTTACTGTGTTACAGCCAGCAGAAACAGGGCTTATTTTTGATGGAATGTATCAGAAATTCACATTTGTTGATTGATTTATTTTCTCATTCCATTCGATTGTTTTGACTGTATATTGATTTTTTTTTTATTCTATTTTATTACAGTGGTTATTCATTTGTAAAGTTACATGTGTAATCATTAATGATTTTTTTTCTTCACATTATTTTTGATGGATTTAACTATGCACTTTCACTAGAGGTTAAATTTATTTATTTATTTATTTTTAAAACCTTGTTTGTAATGTCTTTCTGCGAGATGCTCTATGAGCCAACGGGAAAAACAGCATGTGATAAGATCACCTGTTTGAAAATGCATCACCTCGTTATCTGTGGTTTGTAGCGTCTCAACAGACGAACACACCTACACACATTTTGATGTGCACACTGACATTTTTCACCGTTGTCTAAACAACAAAATAAATGTTCATCATTTATTATACACCCCACTGTGTTTTGTCATCTAGGTTTCAGCATATTTCCAGGTGTACATCAGATTAGAGTGTAAAAATTTCACCAGTAACAGCACAATGTCTTTGAACTTGCTTTAACAGTTGACATTAACATTAAAGACACTTGCTCTGCTGTCCCACCCCTCATTGTGTCTCCACAGCCTCTGAATCCCAGGCAGGCCATGGTGAAGAGATTGTCAGTGGTCAACTTGGAAAACTTCAGGAGACAGTACGCCAGACGCAGGTGGAAGGTAAAGTCCAGCTCTGTGATTTCCTGACAGCTATCAGGGATGTATAAAAAATGCTCTTGACCTATTCTGGGACTCATTCTCTTTGCTTTTATCTGTTCAACAGCTGTCATTCAGGATTGTTGCTCTGTGCAACCACTTAACACGGATCATGAAGAAAGGCCACAAGCTGCCTGAGCAGGATGGGGTAAGAGGAGCTAACAGCAAAGGCTCAGTCTGGACTTAAAGCAACGCTTTAGGAAGTTTGCTACTTGCTTTATTGACACTTCAGTGCAGCCCGCAGCCAGAGACGGGGGAAACAACTAGCCTGGCTCTGTCCAAAGGTCATGTAGTTTGTCTACCAGCACCTCCAAAGCTCACTAATTAACACGCCATATCTCCATTGCTTAATCCGTTCAAAAACCGAGGTGTAAAAACGACAAGTTGTGGTTTTATGAGGGATTATGTGCCGGCACTTCCTGGGGCATTGTTGTCACCACAAGTTTGCAAGGCAACCAATGGAGACTTCAGGAAATGACTCTTCCCAGCCAAGAAATAGTCCAGCACATAATCCCCTGTAAAAAAAACTTTTTGTGTAGATAAAACAAAGAAGAGATGCTTGTTGCTTCATATTAACTGTAGTGTACAAACATGGTATCAGTCCTCCCAAGTAAATAGAAAAGGGAGCAGAAAGAGAGCAAATAAGTGTACTCCCCAAAATATCCAACTATTTGTTGGCAGTAATAACGCAGTAGCTGCTGTGTGACCTTTGCTGCTCTGGATTCACATGTTCAAACTAGTATTCTGGGGTGCTGCTAGTAATTCTGGACCCTGCTCTTCAAACACAATAAAATAACCCCACAACATTTTGATTATTTCAGAGGGACTGTGAAAGTGACCAAGAAGAAGAAATCCTGAAGAGGAGACCGAGGACCAGAAAGAGGAGCAGCACTTCCTGAGAGCAACAGCCAGCTTCAAGTGTGTCAGGCAACAATGCTTCTGTTGCAAAACAGTGACGCTGCACCTCTTTGACGCACACGACGCAGCTGTTAACCCGTCATAAAGAATCAGCTACAGTGTTTTTTTGACTGCTGTAAATGAAGCGTTTTCATTGGTCAAGCTGACTTTGTTTGTCTCGGTGACCCACGAAACCAGCAGATCATCTGCTGTGTGTTAGATAGCGTTCGGCTATTGCTAAATTTGAGCTAGCGTTTTCTGGCATGAGGAGATATAACTGGACTATTGTTGACAGGAACTGAGAAGCCAGTGTTAGCACATACAGAAGAATGTAGGCAGCTTCCTCTAATAACTGCAGTCTTAAAGGTCTCTCAGCTGTTGTTTAACGTCCGAGTTTAGACACGGAGCTAGATTCTTTTGTTTTTATTGTGCAGGCTGCATGTGGACATCTATAAGAGGCTGATTGTCCCAAATATTAAAATTTAGCTGCGCAGGAAGTCAAGTTGGTAGCAAATCTTCATAACCAAATGTTTACATGTTGTTCTGCTTAACAAACACTGTTTACCGTTAACCTCTTCATTTGCCACATCAGAATTATTTAGCTGAAGCTTTTACACTATACAGAGCTGTGTGTTTAGGATATTTAGGATATTTTATTATTTTATTAATTACTGAAAATTTCTCGCGTCCAGTGGGACAATAATTGCATCTCATCGTATGCATACTTAAAGACAGTATATGAATGGTTTACATACTGTCTAAACATATCTTAAATTTTGCAGTTCAATATTCTAAAACAATTGTTAGATCATGATTTATATTATGTTGATGTATTTATGGTGTAAATATACATGCATGTCAGCCAAATGTCTTAATTTCAGTTGTACTTGTATCTTAGCTCATTAAAAGGAGCATTCACTTCTTTTCAACACGTTTTTTCTGTGCACTTGTATGTATTGTAAATTCAAATGTTGTTTAATAAATTAATGAACATGATTGTTTTCATTGAGTTTCTATAGAGTAAAAAATCAGTCGCAAGTAAAAATAACGTCTCATGATTCCTGGGTGTAAATCAGCACTCTTAAACCTTTTCCATTTTCTTTTGAGGCAGTTAAATTCTATAAAATTGGGCTTTTAACAATGTGACGCCCTGAGCCAGTGTCTCTGTCAAACCAAAACGAGACTATAAAAGCCCACAACAATAAATACATTATTAATTCTCTCAACATGAGTGAGCACTTTGTGATAGTGCACTTCTACTGATTTTTCATCCGGCCATTGGTCAGTTATTTAGCCTTACAACAGTAATGTTGTTTGGACCCAGCTGGGCTGAAAGAGAGAGAGGGATCATTTGACCTGGACTGAATAACATTTTGGCAGTGGCACGATGTAGGCCATTTCCACACCGATGGTAAGAAAGGATTCATAATCAACAAGTGGGTCAGTCTAAAATCCGTAAGCCTGTTCGTGCTTCAGTACTTCACCACTACAGAATTACTTCATCTTCTGCACAAGGACACAAGCCATTTCATACACGGTATTACATATTACAATACAAGAGGTTTACAGGGGCACCTCCATAAATCATCCATGGGGCGATTTACAAGCGACTCATTACAAAATCAATGGTCAAAACAAAGGCTGAGAGATCCTGATTTTTAATCTCCAGTGTGGGCCAAGCTCCAGAACAACTGGATCTTACACTTCCCATCATGCATCATTCATTTGACCCTAATGACAACACTGGGTACATTTTTCTATTGACAAAAAACAGGATATAAGCTACTCAGTGTGGACCCTGAGTGGAGGCAGTTAACCTTAATCTACATTAAAAAAAATGGCATGTTAGGATTTTATCTTTACCTTTTGAATGAAGGAAAACACAAAAACAACTGGATCCATGTTGTGTAATACTGTACTAGATTAGGGAAAGTCAGCTGCTGTTCTCCTCTTATATGCTGTATATTCAAATCTGGCATATACCCGCATTGTCTTTCAATATAATTCTTACATTAAGTTGAACTTTTAAAAGCTTTTATTAATTGATATGTTTTCTTTACTTCAGCCTGTGTTGCTGAAGTAAAAAAAGCTTTATGTATAGCTGTTACAGTGAAATCTGCAACATCACACTGTTGACTATTCATCTCAGGTCCTTATTAGAGCATCCACATACAGCGACTCTACAGTAGATGTTTAATGACAACCTGTGAGTTACGGGCATGAGATGAAATCAGAGAAAACATCTACAGCACGCTCAGGTCGTCTATCTCCAGGCTGGTGACTGTAAATATTTCAGCCATGTCTCACTGAAATATGATCATTGAGTCCTTTGTAGCTTTGTCATTGGTACGAGTGAAACGACATGCCTTCCAGTCAGCCGTTTCAGTTCAGTCTTAAGCATCTCATGTAACAGAGTCACAGCTGGTATGTCGGGATCAATTCTGTGGTCGACCAGCGGCAGGGTTATGGGATCATGGGATTCCAGCAGACTTATGGTGGGATGATCTGATGGATGGAGCCATTCAGGGAGACAAATAAGGACCGCCGTCAGAAATCGTATGCTGCATGTGTGTAACACAAAACCACGTCCTTCACTGAAAGAGATACCGATGTCTTTTGAAGCAGCTCTTGACTCAGTGATGTGTCAGGAGGCCACACTGTAATATGTAATGCGATGTGCACAGAGAGGGCTTAATCCAATGACTCCCCTCAGTAAAGATGTTACTGTAAATTACCTGCAGGTAAATGTGTGAGAGACCACAGGGACATGTGACCCTAAAAGGCAGCCTGATGCCATCCATAATTCATGTGTTCATGTTCAAAATTTAAGCATTACTGCTTTTATGACAGTGCTGGGCCTCTGCTGAGAGTCATTTCTAATCGGTATATGTACCCACCCTTCTGAGACATTGACATCATTTACATCACTTACATGTGACCTTACTGTTGAAGAATTAGGTCACAGAAGTCTCTTTACAGAAGTCTTCTTTTTAGTGTTTCTTTTGCAATGGTGCCACCTAGTGGGCACAACAAAGATCTGGCGTAAGCTCAGAAGTAAGATATGTTACAAGAAATAATGCAGAGAAAAAAAAAAACTATGGAACAGGATGCAAAAGTAGAGGTATGCAAAATGGTCGTTTGGCATGTTCATGGAGCAAGGATAAGCAAAAGCTTATGTTACTGTGTGCAAATTAACCACCGCCTCCAAAGATACAAAACAAATATTTGAAAAGCATGCGAACAGAAGGAACAACAACAAAAGATCAGATTTACATATCAAGTAAATTCAAATGGTGCACCTTCAACATGTATTTACAGTATGAACATAGTCTTGTCTACACATGTGAAAAATATAATATTTGTTTTAAGTATGAATCTCTCCTGTAAATGCAAAAATGCTGAAGTACATTGAAAGAGATTAGTCTATTTTGTTCTAAATGAACTTGTACAATTATATTATATTATATTATATTATATTATATTATATTATATTATATTATATTATATTATATTATATTATATTATATTACATTATATTATATTATATTATATTACTATGATTATATTGCAGCTGTTTGCACAGTGACAAATGCCAACGACATCTCATAACTCCAGTGACTCATAGCGCATCTTATTTTCCTTGAGCACGTGACGCTTTATGCTCAGTGAACAAAGCCATGAGAAGTTCTGACAGCGGAGGCTGTGTAACTCTGGAGACAGACCTGAGGGCATTAATCATGAATGCCAGCCTCTCACTTTATCTGTGTGATCATTAGGCCATACTCGAGCATGATGATCACTCCCTGGAAATGAGCTCCAAGAGGCTGCTTCCATTATTCATACCTACAAGAGCACAGTCTGCCCTCTATTCCTGGAAATGAGACTAAATGAAGGGTGGCCATATTTAGGCTCTGTGCTCTTGATATGTCACAGAGTGGCATGTCTTTGTTAGTGCTTTCTCCCCCCCCTTCCCTAATGCTTCCTCCTAAGCAAACTGCTTCTCCGCTACCTGAGTGTTTTCACCCACGGGAGATGACAGGTGTTGCTCATTAGGATGCTGAGGATGACTAGTATGCCCTTTTAAGGCAAAGCCTGTCATTTGATTGATTGACCTTTTCATCAACGTTGTGTTTCACAGCTATAAGAGCAACTGCACATCTGACAAAGCTTCACATTGAGCCACTGATTTATGTGGCAGACAGTCGTTGCCTCAGGCCTGTATTATCAAAGCAGAATTTTTATTCTTAATTAATATGGATAGGCAGTGCCGCATGATCCATTTTCACACATGTGCCTTTCATAATATTTATCCTGAATTCACCATTTCAACAGGCCTATTTAAGCTTCTTGTCAAGAAAGAATCTGATTGTTTACAGTAGCTGCTGAGGTTTTGTGGTCCACTGATCCAAATATAAAAACGTGGGATAATGCAATAATGTCCATTTTCCCGTCTGTCACAAGTAGGTATACATTTTGGAAGACACTCAGGTCTATATAGCGTATATATACACCCAAAATAAGGGTGGTAATCCCAGTTGCACTTGGCTAAAAACCTTCTTGTTTGTTCTTTTTTGCAGCATAGTTTGCATCGTCCAGGAATATCAAAAGCCCACAAGAATCAGTTCTGCTCCTCTGCCATGACACTAAGTGCAGATAATTAGCTGGCAATATGTGGACAGTTGTGGTGTGAGTTCCTGAAGATGCCTCGCTCACATAATTGGTCTCTGAGGCCCTGACAATCCACATCTTCAAAAACCACGTGCAAATTAAACTGGAAAACTGAGCTTGCGTAAGACATTCTGTGGCGATGTTAAATCGGTGACAGCTGACCGCATTGTGAGAGCATACTGAGCACATGAATCTTGTCATTTAAAAGTCCCTGCCGACGTGTTCCTGAATGCCTACCATTCATGAATTCATTATGGATTAAATGTTAAATCATCTCATTAATGATTCCCTCATCATTTCGGCTTTGAACATACTCCGTGAAGCGTTCGTCACCCCTTTAGAGTAGTCTCCTCAACAACTGACCATGTGTGTGTTAGCGTCAGAGCTTTCGTTCACGACACTTTCCTGTGCACGTGCCATTCACCGTTTGGTATTTGCTGTTTGAAATATCACCTGCTATCTGAAGAAATACTGAAATCGATGCAGCTGGTAAAACCCATGCAGAACATTGCTCTTTGAACATTGTTCTTCCTCTTTAGAGGGCCGAGGATAACCTATTGGTGACGACAAAATCAATTGCAAGCTGGATTGCACAGGCCACTGCCGGTGGTCACTGGGCAGGAAGAAACAGCAGCCTCCTTTCCAGAGCACTGATTTATCAATATACAGTTAAATTAAAGTATAAATAATAAACAACAAGCTATAAGATACATTTCTTTGTCCTATTTGTTTCAGTGATGAGCCAAAGCTGACATAATGACTGACCTCTCCCAGTGTTTATGTGAATGCATGTGAGAGTTTTGAGTGGCAAATGGAGAATCTCCCCAGTGAAAAGCAGCTGTGGCTGTTTCATCATTTGCGTAACCTGCTCTTCTAATAATTGAGCAGGGGATATTTTGGGTTCACAGGTCTCTTAATTAAAGGTGCTCAGTCCTCTGACAGATGAGACCATTATCTCTGTAGGGTGTGAATGAGTCTGCCGTGCAGTTCACGATAACATAACGAGTCTGTTCCTTGCATCGCGGGGATCAGATCAGAATGTGCGACAGTCTCACACAGAACGCTCTGAAACACGCTGTTCCTCTTCCCCGGCAACTCCTGCTGCTCTAACAGCCTGTAAATTAAAAACCAGCGTTTTTCTTTTTCCATTTTCATGCTCTCCTCAGCAACAAGGCACATGTAACGGATTTGATTCTCCAAGTGAATCAATCGGTCTGAAATTCATCTACAAAAGCCTGAGTGACCATTAAGGTTCAGACCTTCACTCGAGTATCTGACATTTGAGACATGGGAAGGTCTGAGATGCTAGCAGGTTACAATATGTTAAGAGTAAATCAGTGTTGGTCACAGCATATAATTATGTAATATTTGTGATGACTTTGGTTGTGACTGCCTTTTAAAGATCCCCTGCAGACATGCTTTAAGATGTATGAAACACTTATAATGTGTTTCTGATATTTGTTACACAAAAAAGTTCTAGTAACTTTAAAATCACATGTATTCCTCCTCCCTCATTATAAAAAAAAACTTTAATCTCTGATTATGCAAATGTGCCATTTTGGCTACATCACAAGAGATGTCTCCTACTTCACTGTGAAGTCTGTTCTCAGTGTTGATGCACTGCAGGCTGCATGTTTCTGCATCACACTTGTGTAGATTGAATGTTGGACCAGGACTGGCGTCCAAATTATTGCAGACACACTTCTTTAATACTTGATGTTCAGTGAGCGCAGAAACTCAATTTCTTTTTCACCAGATGAATGTGAAAACTTCTAGTGTCAAACCAACAAGAGGAAAAACCATATTTGATTGAAGGGGTGAGCATGGTGACATGGTGAGCACGAGCACAAACTGCATGTGTTGGTACAGAAGGATGCAGTTGGTAATTTGAATTGCACAGCTTGAGGAAAATTTGCAGAGGAAGTACTGCAATTATCTGCCCTTTATTCTCTACCTGCGATGATGTCATTAGCCCTTTTTATAGCACCAAGGGTTTTTTCTTCACTCCATGCTACTTCTCCAGTATTCTTTCTTTATTTATTAACTGATTGGGTAGTTAACTGTCAGACGGTGACTTCGCAGCTGCCTGTGAACACTTGAAAAATTAAATACATAGATACAGCATACATAAATAACTGCAGCGGAGTGAAGCACCGCCACCTTGGCTCTGATTCAACACCACACCACCTTGTCATTTCACACTCAGCTGGATCTCAAATCAACAGCAATTTACAATGAAAGGGTAGCTGGAGAGAATGAAGGTCTATTTATTATTCCTTCCGGCTTTTTGCAACTGGAACCATGGACCTGTCCTCCTCCCTTTTTTCCTCTCCCACTCGCCTTTCAGTGCTTGCAACAAAAGGCTCCCATCTCTGCTTCTCCAGTAATGATTGGTCTTTGTAGTTTGCCCACACATAGCCTGGACAAAAAAAAAACAGACATCAATCAATCTAGTAATGCATAACCTCTGTGAGCCTTTAAAATGGAGAACAATATGGTTTCTTGTCCATGCCAATATTGGTCCATAATGTTAAAGGGTACTTCTGGCACAGCTTATACAGTTGAATACACAATTGAGTAAATTAACATCTAATTCATGATCACTTATGGGGTTTTCTGGTGCTTGCTGGTTTTTCTGTGCTCTTGTGAATTGCCATTTTTTTAGGTTCACCAGCTGGAAGTGACACATAACATTCCCTAAGTATTTAAAAAAAAAAACATCAAATATGAGAAGCGTCCTTCAACAAACATTTTTGTTATTTTTAGATCATGTCCTTGTCCCTTCATGGCCTCACATTTTTGTTTTGAACCCAAATAAAGTATCTTAATCTTTTTTCTGTGCAATTTCCCAGCACATCACATGTTCCCCATTGGCAGCCTTATCACTGCACAATGCGATGTGGCCCACTCCCTCGGAGAGCTCGATGAGAAAGGTGCCTTTCTGTTGATGCAGCTCTTCCTTACATTCATAACAACTTCCCTTTTCAGGGCCAGCACGAGGCAGATCTGTGCCAGCTGTCTTTGGACATGGATGCTGTCAGGTCCTCGGTGCACGTGAGTCCAGATCATTAGCCTTGCCATGGGAGATGGAATCTGGGGCGGCAACTCTAAAACAATGTAGTCTGGGTAATCGACCCCTCTAACTCCTGCAAATCACCCCTTTTAATCTGGAAAAAGAGACATGTGACTATACCATGTCAATGAGAGAAAGACTAATCAAAAATAATGGAGACTCAACTATTTTTAATCTCCTTAATTTCCTGACAGATTGTTTTCCAGGCTGCATTACTCCCACAAACTGTTTTCACTCTCTCTGAATACACCATGTTCTTCCTGAAACGGAACAAAATGGGTCTGGCGTAAGATGACTGAAACACAATCCACAGTTGGAGCATTAGAGTGGTTTCACAAAAATGTTCAAACTCATCAAGGGTGGCTTGAACAAATAAATGCGACCCAAGAGCAGGACTGTATGGCTGTTTTCAAGAGTGTGTATTTTCCAAATGAGAATAAGGAGAAGAAGAGAACTGCTTTCATGGTGTGCTGTGTTAACCGCAGTGCTAATGCGTAACGTAATCGTGTCCATGAAGGGTAAAACTTAAGAGATTCGGTTTGCACAGCAACTGAGGATGAATGCAGGGTGTTTACCTGTTCGCCTATAGATGGCAGTATTCAGTTTTAGATTTGGTGACAGGTTGTTTTTAACTAGTTGGCAGAGAAGCAGAGCGTCTATTGGCAGTGTAGGTTTACAGTGTACAGAGTGCAGCTCCAAGCAGTAGGAGAAGAAAATTGGGTCTAATATCACTGAGAGCTTTAAAAAGTACATTTAACCACCACTGGAAGCTAATGTGGCACAATCAAAATGTTTTCAGTGTCCGCAGCAGCCTGCTCATCGTCTTCTTCGTGAGTTTGCTACTCTCTGTGTCGTACAGGCAGGTCTCACAGCTTTAACCCTGCTGTCTGCTTTGTCTGCAGGTATGTGAAAGCAGATCAGCGTATGTATGTCAAAAAAACAAAAAACAAAACTGAACCATCCCTTCCCACAACGCTTTCTGAGAAACGTGAAGTGATACTGAGCTGGTATATTTCACCGCACCACCGTGAAAGCAGAACATTCACTTTGTCTGTACAGCAGGACTGAAGTGCTGAAAATTACATCCTGCCTTACAGACAATAAATCTTATTATTCCGTCAGGAAGTGAGCTCCCTTTGAGTGTTCCCGGTCGACTTACCCTCTAATTGGTCTAACTGTGATATAAATCAGATAACAATCTTTCTTTGGGCTTCTTTGATGCTTAATTGAGCTCGGTTGAGACTTAAAAAGGGTTATTTCACAGATTCCTTTTGCTGACACATGGGCTTTCCCCTTGTGTCTCACCCTGTAATATAAGCCTTTTTGTTTTACTGCAAAGTGGTTCTGAATATTTCACCTGAAATAAAGGTGAACAATGGAAGAAAGAGAACATTAAAGCTTCTTTTGGGGAAAGTTACGAAGAACAAGAAGAAGAAAAAGCCTCTTTAGGCAATCGTCTGAGTCTCTGCATTAAGGGTAACTTCTACCAGCCTGTGTTAAGAAAATTCACAATAAAACAATCTGAAGCCATTTTGCATCAAACAAAGATAACCACATTTATTTTGAAAGTATAAAATTTCACACTATAAAGGCCACTTTTTCAGGGTAAATTGACAACCTTTCTGTAAGATTTACACAGAGAAATACCTTGTCCCTCTCTGCTGGTCTAACATACTGTCCAGTTCTGTGGCAAAATAACAGAATTGTTCTACTCCACCACAGAAAGTAGTTGGCAAGATCTGAATAATTTACTCGATACAGGAAAATGGCAGGAGAGTGAGAATTCCTGATTTGTACATCCCACAGAGGAGCAGGTATTCTGAACGGTTCTCTCTCTTTATCAAACCGGCTTACAGGCACAGCTTGATGTTACAGGCACTGTTTGCCTTCTACTGGGAGACTCAAAAAAAGAAATCTGCAGTTGACATTCTTTACAATGGCACCAGTCAGGCCACGAGAGCGTCCCCATGGAGAGAGCATCCTCTGTTTGTACAAGCAGAACGACTCGTACTGCAGACCTCGCTGTCAGAGGCCGTTTGGCTCACTGCAGATCTGGTGAGGTGTCCAGACTCAGAGCGTAGCGTTCACATTCCTACCTAACTGTGACGTGGTGCCCACTGAGGTAGAACAGTTGTACCAAAAGACTTATTTATAAAGTATACAAATGAGTAACAGTCACATCAATAAACTTAAGAGTGGAGTCATGAGGGGACTGGGGGGGGGGGGGTCGGGAGGAGAAAAAAACATCACATTTCACCCACATTTTCAGCACAACAATATGTAGACCACTGACATGTCTGGATATCTGAAATACTCCCTTCCAGCAATGACTGCTCCTTTCCCTTAATGGCAGTTTCACAGATACTCAAACTGTATTATTGCATCTACAAGCCAGTGGGAACCATTCAGTTGTGAAATCACTCGCTCCGGTGACCTCGGCATGTGAAATCGTCCCGCTCTCACACACGCTATTCAAGAGTGCAACCAAAAAAAACAAAGATAAGTCAACAAAAGGGAACTAAAGCAGACACTTGTCATGTCAGAGAGGGCACATTCCCCATGTAGAGCGTACAACATGTTCGTCGACACTCCTTCCACGTTAAAGAGGAATCTGTGATGTCCCTTATGAAGGCTCCCGTCTCCCCTGAAGGCTGGAATGGGCTAAGCGAGCTGACTGGCTCCTGGCAGGGTGGGCAAGGCTAAGCTGGGCTGTGCAGTGCTCACAGCTGGACACCCAGCCCTCTGTGTGGACTAGGACCAGCTGCTGTCCATCAAACCGCCCGTCCCCTTGCGGGTGATGATGCTTTCTGTTGACTTTAAGAGCCTTTCTAGACAGGGCGCGTTGATTTTACCCGGCGGAGGGCCTCTGGGCACAGAGTCTGTCTTAGTGTGGCTGTCTGTGCTGGAGGACACAGCGTTGTCCTGCGTTAGGTCTCTGACTCTGGGGGACAGCAAGTGCCGGGGGCCAGTCTGGGGTTGCACTGCTGTAGGGGAGCAGATGGGTGAAGTGTGGAGCCATTTCAGGTTGCTAGCAGAGTAGGCTCCAGGAGGAGTGAGGTCGGTGACTCTCAGGGCTTTGATGCCGGCTGGAGGATCACTGATGGTGACGGGGCTCATGGCTGCAGCGGTGGTCACTGGAGATAGCTGTTTGGAAATAAGGACACACACATTTTAATTTCATTTATTTAGTAGTTTATTATTCATTGATCAATAAAAACTGTACCTCCATGAGATGGGTTTGAAAATGTCTAAATTTGGCGCCCCCCAGTGTTAATGTCTGACCCGCGAACATTAAGATGAACAGGCAAGAACATATAACCAGCACCAGTTTACACTGGGATTTTCTCAGAATGCCATCAGAATAAGATGAAATATATGATATAAGATTGGACACATTCTGGTTTTAAACCTGCAACTGTTTTATCGGCCCATGTAAACATGACACCAGTGTTTTATCACCATTTAAAATGGCTAATTTATGCAGCGCACAGACAGAGCAGAACAGAACATTAATTGGAAATGTGTTTCTTGGCCATCCAGGGATTTTAAAGAGGCCATATTATGTTGTTTTTTTTTCTACACTGCTCCTGAACTGACTTGTCGGTACACCAGCCTTTTCCTCCATTACTTGTCTACATCACGAAACACAGCGCGACCTCCAACTTGGTGACCATCCTCCACCTAAAGTGACCACCCTGCCCGTCTCACTGTCTGCCTTTGCTATACAAAATGTAACGTTATGAGCAAAGCAGTCAATTTCTTTGTTGCTGGCTGCAAGAACCAACTCAAAAAACCATCTGCTCCCACCATCAGACAGTGTCAGGATCCAGTACATTAACTGTATTTCTGATGTTCACCAGCTGGTCACTAAGTTAACCTGTCTGTTTGGTGCTGGGCAGGAAGTGTACACTAGTTTTATCAGAGCTCGATCACTGAAAACAGCTGCTTGATGTGTTTAAATCATAGTTGGGAATGGCAACTGGGTGATAATTCTCCACTATAAGTGACCCCTTTGACATTATAAACGCTAATTTTATCCATTGCTAATATAAACATATTGATTATAGCAGCTTTAAAGCTTTAACTCACAGTTTGACCAGTTAGGAAGTGCAAAACATCTTTTCTGAGTGGTGACTGAAAAAATTGTACATGAAATTCAAGTTTATGAGAGGGTGTGTCAAGATTAGCCACAGAAATAAATCTGCACTAATTAAATGCAAAGGAATGTACCAGAGTATTCTAACCTTTCTTATCCCCTCAGGGACACCCCTCAAAAATTACCTTTTCTCCTCTGTCATTGTTCTCAGTGAACCTGAGACTGCAGTAATACCTCAGTAAAAATAGCTTTTAATCCTCCCTTCCACAGTCCCAGACCTGTGATTAAATAATAATAGATATTTTAGTCCCTCTGTCACTGCGTCGTCACCATATGTTCTTGGCAGCAGGCCTCGTCTAACTCTTACACAACAGTTCTGCTTTTTTTTTTTTTTTTTTTTACTTTACCTTCGGTTTCTTGGTAGGAACGGCTTCCTCTGTCTGGGTGACAGCAAGTTGGTTTTGGAGTTTTACATTAGGGAACCAGCTCTTCAGCATTTCCTCCATTTTAAGAATGATATTAATGTATTTCTCCCTGGAAAAGGGAAAGAAAGAGAGGTGGAGAAAAGAAAGATGGAGAGAGAAAGAGAGCCTGTTAGACATGAATCTGAGTAATCGACCAAAAATCTTAGCAAACGCTCTTCTTTGAAATCTTATCTCTCCATCAAGCTCAGACAGGAAATACGCAAGAACAAGTGAACACTTACACTCACTTACCAAAGCCCATGTGTGAGGGAGGAAAATTATCTTAAGCACATTTGTCACATGTTTGGAGCTCACACGTGGCCTGATGTATAATAGTTCTGCTCGCCTCTAAATATAAACTCCAAAGCCGCAACGATCTCCAACATCGTCATAGTGAAAATAAACTAGTCGCTGTGACACAGTTCTCGTTGGAGGTGGGCAACAGAGAGCGGCGTCCCAGCAACTCCTACCCGTCAAAACCAGATGGTGGGTAGGGATTAGCCCGTGTCATATGATCAGCACCTTCCTGCTATACTCCATTCAGAGCATGTTAAATTCATGTGAAAGATTATCCGCAACAGTGACTGCTAAAAAAGTCACTTTGATCCTATCTACCATTGTGTTGCTGCAGGGGCTGCCAGCTGGCAACACAGAGCAGGCACAGGGAGTGACGGAGTAGCGGGGGGGGTGGGGGGTGGGGTGTTTAGTCCACCTTCCAGCCTCTGCCCCGGCTGTCTGTGGGGAGGCTGCCACACCCACTCTTTGTCTCCCACATGAAGGCAGCAGCTGGTGGGTGAGGGCTCCAATTAGTCTGTGCCAAACTCAGCAGCACTTAATCTTACATCAGTGTACCTTGATGCAAAGCTGCCCAGCGAGGCCGGCTTGAAGATGATACACAAAGCGGCCTTTTCATGTGTAGACTTTGAGCGTAATCATATCGCTTTGATATAATCCGAATGTGCGATGATTCTATAAGCTTGTGTTAAAATTATTTTGATTGTTTGGTTAGACATTGTATGGACTAAATGAATGAATTCCCAGAGATGAATCATTAAAGGACATTGTTAGTTGCAGAACTAGCCCAAACGAATGATTTCAAGGAGACAAAAATCAAAACTAGCTAGCTAGCTAGGTGGTTATGGATGTCTGTGCTTTACAAAATATCCAGTAAGTTGCACATTACGTCAATTGTATTATTCTAATGTTTCATAAACTTTATACATTGCAGAACACATTTTTATCAGAAAATGCTCTTCTTGATATTGTGATGTTGATTTCAATCATGTTTAAGCCTTGTGCTTAAGCACTGAAAATCAGATGCTAAAGAGCCAGAGAATGGCAGGCAATTTAATGCCATGTCAAGGTATTCAGTGATGTAAAACAAATGTAACATCAAGGCATTTAGAAATGATCGTATATCAGGAACCAAGCCTTTCTGCTTAAAAGGGGTGATATCATACTCCATTATACCGTCTGGCCAGTGGAGAGCTAATCAAGCAGGCACAAGTGTGCTGCTCCCACAGTGGAGCCTGATACATTTTTAACAAGATGCCCAGCGACAGAGAGGGCCAGCCATCTCTGCAGTAAATTTATCCTGAATTTGTGGGGGTAGCAGCTCTTCGCAGGGCAACCTGCTGTGAGCCATGTGTCACAGACAGGTTGGAGACCACTTCTTGACCCACAGACAGCAAAGCACCATTTCTAGCTATTTTAATTCTATGCTACTGTTTGAATGTATTGTTGTGACTCTGGCCAGATCGAAGGACGCTCTGAAGCAACAGAGGTTTTCTATTTCAGTACACTGGAATAATGCGTACTGTGCATATGTCTCAAAATGCATTTGAGGCTACACTGAAAATTACAAGACGATTGAGCCCATTGCTCCAAGTATAACAGTATGTGGGCCACATCGAGGACACTCACCCCATGCAGGGGTTCTGCAGGACACCCATGATCCTCTGGATCCTGTCCATGGCCACGCTCTCCTGGAAACTGCTGAGTCCTGGAAATGAAGAAAATCGTACCATGAGCCGCATGAACTGAGCTGACTGCAGGGCTGAGTCGGTGGAGCATATGGGTTGTGTGAAATGTGAACGGACTCCCTTGCCTCTGTGACCAGGAAGTGTTGGGTCACACAAGGTCTGGGCTTGACAAAGATTCCAAATTAGCCGGTTTCAGAGCCTGTCTGAACACGATGCTACCTTCCAGAGACCCTTATAATGCCTATCAGACGACTCACAGCTGCTTTAGCGGAGACTGTGGTACAGTATGTTCTTATTCACGTCTGCCAAGCTCCTAACTTACAAGGAAGTGTGACATTGCTTGTTTGCAACTCTTAAAAAAATGCATTTTAAGTGTTTTTTTAACTCTTAAAAGGTAGATTTTTAAACCGTATCATTCCTAAGTGAACCTTTACCCAAAATGAGCTCCGTAATAAAAGACATGCACACGCACACACAGGAAATTCTTGTGGTTACTTGATAGTTGTACAAGAATACATGTTTCAAACATCTCGCTCTCAAATCTCAGGGACTCCTATTCCATAAAGAGTAGCACACTGTCTACAAAGTCTATTGTTTGTCTCTGAGACACAAGAAAGACAGAAACAGAGAGAGAGAGACAGACAAGCATCACTGTGTAGAGCTGCGTGTGACAATGCAAATGTCCAGATGGACCATGCATTAAGCGAACTTTAGCATGCCAGCTCCCTAGCACAAAGGCAGTGTATAGAGACAGAGGTGCAGACTCAAATAAGACATGGTTGACTGCATGAATCTGCTAAGATTGTTAAAAGATATCAAATGACTGACTTACGTTCTCTGTATCTCCCTGAACGAAGGCCATTCAAGATAGATGACAGTGGATGAATGTAGCATTGGAGCTCCATGCACTGAAAATGAGAAAAGATAAATTTGTATGTGGCAAAATGTGTTCAAACCCCCCTTTGAAAAGATGATATCAAACTGGCTTCCTCACATCGCTGTTCATTTTCATATAAAAGCTGCTCAACGTGATTTAGGTGACCTGTCAACTCCCCCTACTGTCATGTTGATTCACCGAGTTTGATTTATGATAGACTGACTCGAGCTCCTTAGAAAACATGACTAATTCTGCTTACAGAGGATCATCTTTACTGGAAACGCCATGCATGAGATGCCCTGTAAAACCAGCAGGGGAATCGATCTCGGTGCGTTCTGGTTTTGCTGACGTTGGTAACCGCCAGGCGTGGGAAACAGACATAAGTCACGGAGGTGCTCACCTTACGGCTGAGATTTTGGTTTTTCTCTGACGCGTTGGAAATGAGCTGCCATTCCCTGCACTCCTCCTGCGTGGAGCTGCGAGGTCTCTTCAGTGCTTGCTGACTGTCTTTGCCATTCGTTTTTTCTCCTTGTTGCGTTTTATACAGTCCAATGGTGCTGCCCCATGTCTCTGTGCAGACGGGGGGAGATCCCCGACTGGAGGTCTCCCTGACCTCGCTCCAGTTACTGTCGCCTTCCTTCACCTCGCTGCTCCGGTGGCAGCTGCTGTCAGACGGGCCCAGGTGTGGCGGTGTGTTGGGGGAAGCCGGAGCCTCTGTCTGGCTCTGCTTTCTGGTACAGTCAAACTCCTGTTCGCTCTCATTGTCCTCATAGTCACTTGCCAGCCAGTCAATGGAGTTGTCCGAATCTGTAGCAGACATCCTCGGCTGCAGGCTCTAACTAGCACTGACCATCACTGACCTGACAGACAGAGAGTCGAGGTTACTATAATCCAACAACAAACAAAGGGCATAAAAGCAGCACAGTGATGGAAATGAGAAACAGTAGCTTGAAATAACAAGCTTAAATATATGCAGCAGCAGAGAAATCACCCTGTTGAAGTGTCCTTGAGCAAACACTGCAGGTTAGACTGGATTAAAAAAAAACAACTGCACCTCCAACCGGGCAGGAGTGAATAAATGCAGACACACAACAGAGCACAGATGGTGGCAGCGAGACCACAGTAGCTGAGACCACAATGACCTGTTTGTTTTGCAGATGCAACACCTGAGCCAGTAAACACCATCAAAAGCAAACACCAAACAGCCCGGTGTCCACAGTGACCCCGCGAGGCCCCGAAACCTTTGTCTCTCTCAGCCATTGTAAATCTCCACATCGTGACGTCACACAAGGACAAATTTCTTACATTTTACAGTCGCCAGCTTGGCTAATTTTCCCCATTCAGGCTCTATCAGCTGGCCTGCCAGCTGCTACCACCACCATCATTCATAAACATTGTTAGCTTGTTTATTCAAAGGGGGCTGGGGTCTGCCACCATGACGACCAGCACCTCAGTCTGCAGACCTCCCATCAACACAAGTGATACTTGTGGAGAGCAAAAAAAAGGGATTTTACAAAACGAGGGACTGGCACCGCTTGTTCACAACATGCCTCGTGAATGAAAGCTCCTCTGACCAAATGCTCTGCACGGATGCTTAATTGCTTGTGGGATCTTTGAATCTCTCCAACATGGCTCCTCAGTGATTAGTAGATAAAAGGAAGTGAGAGTAGCAATTTGGGCAGAGGGATTATTTTTGGTGTTTTGAGTGGTTAACGCCTGGCATGTCTCTTGTCTCCTGTGAAATTTGAGGCTGGGAGAGTTAATTGCCCCCTAGCTCTTTGTCTCAGGGTGACCACCTTCTGATCTTATTGTTACAAACAAGGGTGGAGCAGGGATTCACTGATTTTACAAGCTCGAACATAACACAAACAAAACAAACAAAAATAAATACACACTTGGATATTTCTGATTACAGGTTATATTATGGCTCCTGGGTTGCAGAGGCCGCAGCTGACCGGTTTCAGTCAAAACAAAATGATTTGCAAGGATAATGTTTGCGCAGTGGCCAGGCAATCACACAATGAAGGAACAGCTGTGATAAAATGTAGTTTACATCCAAAGGGAGGCTGGAATGGTACAATATCGAGATTCAAGATGTCTGGCAACTAAGGTTTAATTAAACTAATATGTACCTGCTGTTTTAATATTCAATTCCAGATGGTCATTTAAAGACACAATTATAGTATAACACAAAAGTAAAATACATGTAATATGTAATTGTATAACTCCCTTTGATATGTATATATTTTTATATATTTTAAATAAGAAGTGTTCCTTATGATATTCAATACAGCTTCAAAGATGAAAAGATCTGGTATACAAAGTGGGAGCCATGACTTCTTATTAGCATTAGTTTGACTTAATTCTGCCATAAAACAAGTGTTCACTTGTCCCGGGCCCTTGAACACACCGCGTATAGTAGGCCTGCAGTCTTCCAGCGTTTCAGACAGATATTCAAAGTCGGGCTGTGCTGCTGATAACAGCTTCTAGTCACACACGTTTTTACCTGACACACATTTCTTTCATAAAACACACTCCAACCAGACAGCCTTTATGATCTCCATGTCTCCATCTACCTGTGTAGGTGGGGCACATGAATAGAAGATGCCCTCCACTTCACACACTCTCATTAAAAAAAGAAAAAAGAAAAAGAAAGAAAGAAAGAAAGAGAAAAGATGTCTTTATGAATAATATGAGAATAATTTCCTCGTCCAGAGATCAGACATCCCAAGAGGAAATAAGAAAGTATACATTGAATGATCCGATCTGTCTTTCTAATGCCAGGTCGGGTAACAGACACAATAGACTTCCTCATCAGTCATAGTAAATTTGGCAGCATGCACTCTTAGATTATATAAAACCATAAACAGACAGAATAATGATCACGCCTTTATCTGTCAGGTCATATTAATCCACCTTTCACCACTTATAACTGCTTATTTGCGATCATCGGGTCTGCGTCAAATTCCTCTGGACGATTTTTTAAAAAAATAAAATCATCTCGCACATACACATACACGATGGGTGCATTTCATGTGGCAGCGGTGGTTCAGCTGTGGAGGGTACGTACCTTCCCAGGATGGAGCTGCTGGTTTAAAGTCGTTGCTGAGCGGTAAATCCGGCAGGACTGTCGGCGGGGTTCAGCTGATGTGCTGGACGTGCGGCGTGTGAGCAGGGAGACAGTACAGCCAGCGATCGGCCCGTGTTGCTTCTCCCAAGGCAACGTGTCTGGGAGGGCGGGATTAGCGAGGACCGCCTCTCCCATTCGCTCCTCAGACGGCCGCGACTGACAAATCAGCTTCTTCTCACCGAGCAGCTGCGGAGCGATAGGCGAGGCCGGTTTACATATGCAAATGATATGGAAATGACACAAACACGTGGACACGCGGATCGGTTTCATTTCAACAGCTGGGCGAAAAGTCAATCCGGGGCTAGTTTTGGTCATTCTGCAGGCATTCTTCCTCATTATATCATCCGGATGATGATGGCTGACTTGTGGCATGTCAGTAAGCGGGGCTGCCTGGTACAGTCAGCAGTTTTTTAGGAACAACTGCGATAATTCATGTTGGCCAGAGAGTTTGCTCAAGGACACTTATGTTTGTCTGGCGAGCTGGTCATTCTCCCAGGTAAAAATTACATTGAGCAGCACTGGAAGAAGTTTTCAGATCATTTATTTAAGTAAAAGTATGAATAGATAGCTATTAAAATTCTCCACAAACAACTAAATGAATTGTAAGTATGAAAACAAAAAACTCATTGGAAGACTGTGATATAACATGTCAGTGTTATATCATCATATAATTTTTGGTACATTAATTTGAGCAGCAATCTTATAGTTGCTTTACTTTTTGGTATTTTAATCTATATAAATGCATCATAATTTATAGGTTGTGTGTTTTGTGAGTAAAATTTTTCTCCAAAAGTATCTACTAATTATGGCTTTTAGGGGGGAAATATATTGTATATAAATTGAGTAAAAAGAACAGTATTTCCCTTTGAAAATGTGCCATAAAATTGAAAGTGTCTCAAAATAGTATTGCAGCATATGTATTAAGTTGCTTGAATTAGCCTCAATTGGCATGTTTATGAGTCTTTTAGTTCGGAGTAAGTGATAAATTAAGCTGAGTTATCATCAAACGGATTAGTCATTATTTCATATCATCTCATCTTTAAAAGCTCCAGCCTTTAAACCCAAATAAGTAAATCATCTCACAAACAACCCTGGCTGTAACTAAACATGCAGTTGACAAGCAGAGTGTGTTCAGTCTGCATCTTTTTTTCTTTTTTTTTGGCCACACTGATGGTAAAGGCATGACTCACAGGACCTCTGTTTGACTGCCTGAGAGGGTGGGATTAGGGAGCACTCTGTCAGAGGCCAGTCGAGGATCCTGAGCCTGGAGCCAGTGAGTCATGAACCCTCTCGCAGGAAACGTGATCACGTGCGAGTAGGAGACACTCCTCGTCTCCTCTCAGTTGACAATGAGGACAAACCGAATGTAAAACATCACATTTCCTTGGCTTCACATTTCCTTGGCTTCTGCAGACTGCACAGGTCACATGTGGAGAAAGATAGTGGGAGATGTTTACAGAGCCAAAGACGCTGCACCGGTTTAATAGCTGGGTGCAAATCTGCCTGACATATACTTCTTGGACTGCCTTCTGTGCTTTCTATATCGAGCCTGTGCCATGGTGACTCCATCCTAAGAGCACTCTGTGGTCAAGTGATCATAGAGGAGTGAGTGTGGCTACTTCTTGTTTTATGTGCTGCTGTCAAAGTGAGGAGCGGGCAGGACAAGGGCACCAGCGGCCCACTGTCCTAATGGTGGGTTTACTCTTTGCTGCCGTGCTTTTAATCACATCCTGCTGTGAAGAATGCACGCCGCAGACACCAGAGCACCCATAAAGCCGGTCGAGGTGACACGCCTGCTGGCACAGGGAGCCGCTCGTGTTGAATTTTAATTGTCCTGTAACTCAGCTGCAATCTTTTAAACATCCCATAAACAGTCTCCTGTCGTTCTGCTCCCCAGGCCCAGATCCTCTGGTGACCCCAGACTTTGTGACGACCGAGAGCTTCCTACAGATTCCAGCAAATTCTCATTTCCCTTTTTTGTCTTCATGGCTCCCCAGTCACTGTGGAGTACATCACATCCACTTCAAAACACAGGAAACAGACATCTGTATGCTTTCTTGGATCAAAGCACATACAAGTACTGTAAACTGTACACACAGTATGAAATGTATAGAAACCAGCGTGTGTATTTATATAAGTAAGACATTAGCACAGCTACTCAAATGTCTTCTGGTGAAAGAGTGTTTCGCTGTTAAACCGCACATTGTTCTGAATGTTTCAGTAAATCTTTTGTGTGATCTAGAGGAACGTTTATGTATTAACAGTAATCCAGCTCCATTCACTTGCGCCGCAATTTGTCAGCCACATAAAAAAAAAAAAAAAACAGCAGCAATTCGCCTCACAAAGGGAAACTCTTTTATCTGTGCATTCTCCTGTCAGGATCCCAGATGAGTCACGCAACACAAACTGGCACTGTGATTTTCAATTTGTCAGAGAGGCTGGCTGATTCTGTATCCCACAGAGACTGGATGTCTCCCGCTCTCATTCATAAAAACATAAAAGCCAAATCAGAGCTTCACGCCTACTTTATTATAGGGCATACACTGAACATCTGCCTGAACCATCCATCTTAGCAAACGCAGCACGTGTGCGTGGGTGAGCGTCGGTGCCTCACCTCACCCTATGGATGAGAAAGTTTGGTAGAAGTGCGGCCTGCTGAGGGCTTTGTGCATGTGTGTACAACTTACAGGTATTTCAAAATGTGTTTTCTCATTTTCAGGTCAGGGTGACGTGTCTAATGCGATAGCTAGCCATTGAAAACATTCACTGGAGTGTGGAGCTGATAGCCTCAGCTGACCCTCGTCTCACATGCGTGCTGCATAGTGACAGAACGTGTCCTTACCTGCAAGTATGTTGTAAGCTGATATGGGTGAAGAGTGTTTGGGTGCTGTTGGCAAGGGAGCGTGTGTGTGTGTGTCTTGTTTTACTAGCAGGTGTCCCCTGCAGTGAGCTGTGTATATGACTCAGCTCAGCTTGCCCTGGCTTTGGGACATATGTTCATATGTCACAGGGCTACGTTCTGGGACTCAAGAGGTCTGGAGCAACAGGTGCATAAATGACAAAAGCTGTGTCCCCATTGAGAAAACAGCTGATTGGGTCATTGGTTAAGGTTGGGGTAAAGGTAAGGGTGGCAAGTGGTGGTTATGGTTGGGTTATATTCCAGGAAACGAATCTAAGTCAATGTAATTTCCCCAAAAGTGAGCTAAGTACGTGTGTAGGCTGTACAGCTGTGCACCATGCAGCATGTCTCTAAATCGGGACACCAATCGGCAGGCTTTCCACAGCATTGTTCACATTATAACTGCTCACCACTAATAGCCGGAGTGTTACCAAAGCACAGGTTTTGGTTTGAGGTCGGAGGAAGCAGAAGACCGACTGGAATGTTCATAACTGTGTTAACGACAAGTAAAGCCACTGCAAGGAACACAAACGTAAACACAAACATGTGAGCCATGGCAGTGTGGATCAGACCTTTAAGACACACGCACTGGCTGGGCACGAATGAAGCTGGTGCAGAATATTCAGCCCTTGCAGCAATTCGGAAAACCAAGATTACATCATTTTTCCTGTAAAGTTTAAGGCCTTGGACCAGCTGCTTGTCTTTTGAAATAAATTGAGCATGTCAGCCTCTACAAAGGATTGAAACCTTATTGCGCTCATCAGTCTTGTTGAAACACAACTTTGTAGCTCTGTAGATCTAAAGGTTTTCAGAGAAGAAAGCAACTCAAATGCCAACCCAATCACCAGAATAAGTGCTGGAATTACACGCTTCTACAAACCAGGGATATGTTGAAATGTACCTTTCTTTACATCCAAAGTTTAGATTTCTTTAGGTTTCAGTTCTCCCTTCTGTGACAATGCTGTAGTTAAAGCCTGGTTAGGATTGGGTGCAAAAAACATCATGTTTTGACTTTAAATACCCAGCTGGTGTCACGGCTGGAAAATGACCCGACCTCTTGTTACTCGGTTTTATGGCCGCAAACATGGCTGGAAAATGTCCAGAAAGCTCATTAAAAATACTTGGTTTTGTCACCACAAACAGGGCTGAAACAGCGGTCTGCTGCTTGACGGTCCTTTTTGTCCAGCTGTCACACCTCCACTATCCCTGCTCTTGATTTGACCCAGCTCATATAGATTTAATCTGAAATACGCCACACTGATACCCTTTGTAGAAACACCGATTCGTATGAAGCGTCCACATTTAACGTACATGTAGTTTTGCATGAATATACAATGCCAGCATTTCATTCTGGCAACTGGGCTGCAAATGCACTTGTTTCATAACGTTCTCCACATATGTTCCACATGACTGACAAAAAACCTGAAAGAACCTAAACGTGTGTTTTTTGCATAATTTGGGCAGAGCTCGACTGTGTCTGGCCACTGTAACTCTTGTTAATCTTGGTAAGAAAACGTGTCTTCCACTTCTCACTTAGTGCAGCTCACTCCTCCAGATATGTCATCCTGTTACAGTAAATGCTAGTTTTGCCGAGTTAACCCCTCCCACACAGCAGAAATGTGACTGCACGTAACGTGGGCACGCTGCAGCAGTGTGTGTGGGGGGGAGTGCCAGTTGTGTGTGCCAAGGCTCAGCCAATCGCATTTAGAGTTGGTGTTAGAGGTTATGTAGTCAGAGGAGAAGTGATACTGGGTGCATTTTTGTGACTTTAAAGGGCTGGACTTCCGGCACCCTGTCATGTACCCTCCCTCTCCCTTTGTGGCTTCTTCCCGGTCCAACTCCACTCAGTCACATGCGCTTCACTCAGAGAGAACGCACCCTGACTATTTTCCACACAAAGTTCACATGCAGGCAGTTGAGAATGTCTGGCAGCGAATCACTGTCAAATCTTTTGTGGCTGTGTGTGTGTGTGTGCGTGTGTGTGTGTGTGTGTGTGTTTTACTCTCTCTAATGTCTGAACGGCTGCCAGAGCAGCTCAAGCGACAGTGGGATATCTATCTGCAGGGCTGAACGTTACATGTGACTGGGGTATATTTTAACTGGGTTATGTAAGTGCTCCAGCCTGCGCTCTCCTCACACAGATGAGGAGGGCTACGCATGATGCAGAGGACTGTGAGCTCACCACAAGCATTGCCTTCGCAGCACATTGAATAATTCCTTCACTTGGCTGCAACTCGGGCCAATACGTATTTCGCGGACTCTGGTTTTTCAGTATTGGTTTCCACTTCAAAAAGGCCTTTTAAGATTGGCTGAACTCTCTTGTGATTCATAGTTATTGCAGCTTTTTGCTGCTTTACCATCAGCAAATGTGTTAATATTGATTTCAGATGATGTAACATTTCGAGCTAGTAGCAGTATAATGTAATCTTAATGCGAAGGTTAGGGTTACATAAGAGGATTTCTGAGACTAAAAAAAAATGCAGGAGTCAAAAAAGTGAACCTCACACAGGCACTGACTGCTCTGTTCACACTTTTCTGTCATTTTAGATTCATCTGAGGGTTGTGATCATGTGGTGTGATAACAGATAATGGGGTAGTCATTACATGCAGACATGATGCAGACAGTTCTTGCAAGGCTGATCAAGTCTTTACTTGACGCTTCCTGTGGAGAGCTTTTGAGATTTCTGACAACAGGCTAGCCGCCAAATCTATGTCCAATGTAGAACTGCCCACGCTCCCTCTGCTAGCACTTTTATGGGATCATTATGTGGGCGTTTTAGTGTGAGATCCTATCTAGAAGTGATGCAATATGGGCTGATAATTTCTTAGTAGGCAACCATCCAACCTCAGTTGGAAAGGAGCTGATGATCATTGCGCTTTCATAGCAGAGTTTTGACCCCAAACTTCATCACAAGTCTGCTCTGACAGCATCACAGAGGTGTACATTCAGAGGATTTTTTTGGGGGGGAAATGACAGAACCGTTGCTTTAGGACTATTGTACATGTCAAATGCACAGGCTAGCCAAAGATATAGTGAAAGGTTTTATTTATTCTGTCACTTCAGTCAGTCAGATCAGTTCCATGAATGATTGCCTCATGAATCACGATACCCCAAAATCATGCAAAGCCAAGCAAAGTGTTTTGTTGTGTAATCTGGCAGTTTTTTCCCCCAAGGCAGGGGCTTGTTAGTTTTGGAAACAAGGTCTAAAAAAGGAATGTGAGTAAAAGTCTCAAAAGTCATCACATGATCATTTGTTGATATTTTTTTATTCTCTCTTATTTTTGTCACCTCCTGGTTCCTCGTCATCTGCTTCAAAGGCCAGTGTGTTGAATATAGTGGGACATATCGACAGAAATTGAATGTAATCTAATAAAATTCTGTTTTCGTTGTTTATAATCAACTTAAACTGAGAATCGTTGTGTTTTTGTTACCTCAGGATCATGCCTTCACAACTACATTGGGAGTGGGTTCTCTTCCATGGGGTCCACCATATTGCACTGATATATTTCTAGAGTAGCCAGGACCAGACAAACCAGACACTGGTTTTCAAGCAGGCCTGTCGAGTTTGTCATGTTTTTTTTGTTTTTTTTGAGGTCATCATAGGGGAGGGTGAGGTGAGGGGTATTCAGTTTGTTGCAGTCTGCAGCTCTGATGCTAATGCCACTAAATCATAAACAGTGGACCTTAAAGAGAAACTCTTCTACAGTTTATGGCAATAAGCACAACAAACACACAAAGAACAGCTGCTGTGCAGTGTAAACCGGTAATTTTGCAATCAGTTAATCTGCAGATTATTTCCTTGATTGATTGATTAGTGAATTAGTCTATAAAACACCAGAAAACAGGAGTAAATGTTTTGAGAGTGGCCATCCTGGAGTCCAAGGTGAAGTCCACAAATGTCTTGTTTTGTCCAACTGACTACCTAAACTCCAAAGATGTTCAATTTATTACATCGTTAAGATGAAGAAAAGCAGCGAAGCAAACATTTCCTTTAAAAATATAATCAGTTAATGGACTAGTCACTGCAGCTCTACTTTGTTTATTGCAATTAGACATGCAGGATCAGAAATACTTTTGAAAAGGGGCAAATTGAAGAATGTGTTTAAATCAGCTTGAACTGTGTTTCACAGCCAACATTTCTGAAGGGGCAAAGCTTTGAACAAGAAGGCATGTGTGTACATTAAGGTTTAAAGCTGTGAAAGCAAATTTCACTGTTATTTCAAACTAAACAACATGTAGTTCTGCAGAACAAATCTACATTAGAGCTTCTGACCATGTCATTTAAAATGAGATCTTCATCTGTACGTTATTATTCTTTGTCATTAGTGGAACCACTAATGTTCAGCACTATGCTGAATTCCACTAATGATGTTTGTCAGGGGCTGCTGTGTGAGCTGACGGGGGGCACGGTGCCCTTGTCCAGGAGGCAGAATGTCAGAGTGCAGTTTCACCTTGACAAGCCTCATACAGTCACACCTCAGCGCTGAAGCTGAGTAGCACACGCGCATTAGTCACCCATTCAGAGTTACTTTACAGTGCGGTTAAAGAGTCCTCAGAAATTTCCATCCAGAACCAATCTTTAATAGCGGGGGTTGTTTGTGGCTAGCACGTGTCCTTGGCCCTGCCCCAGGTGTGAGGTTTCTGCTTTCCTTACCAATAGGAACAGAAAAGCTTCAACGTGGGCTTTATTATTTTTTTTTTTATCATGCTGCTGCTGCTGCTGCAGTCATAGACTTGCATAACATTGTGAGGCCCACATTAGGACCACAGCTCTTTTGTTTGGATGTCATCCCAACCTTTCAAAGTGAAAAAAGTACCTGGCATCTCTCCAGCCTTCATCTGAGGAGCGGTGCTGGGATTCAGCCGGGGCCACAGAGAGGAGTTAGCTTCTCCTCCATCACTTCGTTTAAAACAGAGAGACAAAGATGGCAGTTTAGGTGATGACTGAATAGTCAGCCATAGGGCACTTACCGGGCCTGCTCTTCCGTGTGACCTGAAATTAGCCAGGTCATATACATAATGGCTTTCAAACATCGGCAACATACATTAACAGCAAAGCTGCATAAGAGCATGCGCACTGAGTATGCAGAGGCGAAGTCATTCCAAACCTTCAAATGTTTACCGGCGGAGTGGGAATAAGGCTGAACTATTACAATAAAATGGTTCTGATTTGTGTTGGGAGCTGGAGAGCGAGAGAAATGTCTGGGGGTGAGGTTAGATAAGGCGAGGGGGAGGACAGGTGTCAAAGTGTGGTTGCTACAGAAAGTACATGTGGAAGGAGCATGAGGGACCTGAGGGACTGAGGGTCTGACTTGCTGCTGCTACTGTGTCCAGAGATCGCCCCGGTGCAGCTCTGTGCTTATTCTGGCATACACGTGACACTCTCTCTCTCTCTCTCTCTCTCTCTCTCTCTCTCTCTCTCTCTCTCTCTCTCTCTCTCTCTCTCTCTCTCTCTCTCACTCTCTCTCACACACACACACACACACACACACACACACACACACACACACACACGCACACACACACACACACACACACACACACACACACACACACACACACCTTCTATCACTCTACATACAGTGCACTAATCCTGTTCCTGCCCCCTCACTGCCCTTTCTCACATTTTTACACTGCCTTCCTTAATTCCTTTGGTGATCTTCCAGTCAGTCACCTCAGCCTGTTCTGCCACCCCCCAATCTCTTTTTTTGTGTCACCCCATCTCGCCCACAAGTACACACGTGCGAACAGCCGCATCCTTCCTCCATATGATCTTTAACACGATGACTTCAAAGGATAAAGCCCCTGCTCTATGTATTTCATACGCATTTGATTCCAGCATGCAAAGGAAACCATGATTCACCGCCTCTCGCGCTATAACCTTTTCCGGGTACATTTTGTACAACTTAACTTTAAAAATGCTGGGCAGTGTGAATCTTATGTTGTTAAATAAAGAAGCCACGAGGCTGATGAAGAGCCTGAATATGACGTGAGCGACGGTGTGCAACAGGATTTCTTTTTCTGTCAATACAGTGTGTGCTTCAGGAAGCAGCCACAGTCAAGAAAAAGACTGGCTGGATGAGTCAGAAAACAGTTTCTGCTGCCATTGGCATCATGGCAAAAAAGATAATAAAAAGACATTTTTCTGCTATTATGCAATGCACATTTAGATTAGATAGATATTACATTTTCAGGCCAGTTTTTGAGAAATAAGGTGTTTTAAGAGATTAGACCAGTAAAGTGCTCCTGAACAAAACCTCAGACAATGGATTTATAAAGATAATTAAGATAGCAATATGAAGAGCACCTGCACACTGGAATCACAGCTTCCTTTAATTTATTGGTGACATTTCATCCAACTACAGTCCTTCCTCAGGCAAACCATTAATATTAATATTAATGTATCCCATTATAAATGCCATAATCGATGATTTATGTGTCCAAAATCTCAATTTACTGCTCATTATAGAGTCTTTTTCTGTGTATGAAGCAGCGAATGAGTGATTGAGAGAGTGATTTTAGACAAACTAGCTCAAATGGACCTTTTACACAGAAGACCTTTTGACAAAAGCAAAGGTATAAATACTAAAACAAATGATGCTATTATTAATGTTATTAATAACACCTGTGCTTTTCCTGCTATGACATTTCCTACTGCAACAGTAACAGTGGCTCCAATAAGTGTCATAGGCAGCCATGACCGTGTGACAGCATGCACAACACCAGGACCTTGGACCAGCCACATCTTTCGGGAATGCAGCCACCATTAATTTTATCAACTACACCAGTGCTTTTCCTGTCATGATGCATTAAAGCGCCTGTTCTCTGGAAACCAGCGGTAAAAATGAAAGAAGATGAAGGAAGGCACTAAAACAAAAGGACAGGATTTAACAACGTTTGAGTTCAGGGGAAAGTACGACAAAGCTAATGCTAATTTCAGAAAGCAAATGTTTTTGTGGCTGTTTTACACCCATTCAGCCTCTTACTACACTGAACATTGTTAACAGAAAAATCGTTTGCACACATAAACCTCTACCACTTTTACATCACAATTACCACATATATGCAGGTTTTTTAAATACAGGAAAACCTGCTAAAAATATTTTTTTTCTGCGTGTCACGTTCGACGCCATGAACAGGAAAACAGGAAGAACATCGCTGTTAGCATTGTTCACATAGACTATTAAAAAACAATAAATAATGTTTGAGGCTATTTATCTGGCAATGTCCGGAACTTCAATGTGCATCATAGTATTGCGCTGGAAAAGGGGAGAAATTGAGTATTTCCCCCATGGGTGTCATGTTTTCATCACTGCCCATTGGAGCTGGAGACTACAGTAGAGTCATTTGACCCGGAAACTACGCTGATAGTGCCCTTTCCCAGTGAAGACAAAAGCCAATGTTGGTAGGTGTCAGTGGCTTTTTTGTCCAGTGTGAAAGGGATTTAAGTTTTTATCTGCTTACAACCTGTTTATAGTACGTGTTAAGATGTGTATTAAAGAGAGAACTCTGAAGAGTAATTATGATAAAAACTTACTTCTTAAAACTTAATTTCACTTCATTTTGAGTTGATTTTGGTACAGAAAAGGGAGGCCTTAAACAGTAAATGATGTACAGGAAACCACTAAGGACAAACCTGCAAGATTGGTTTAAATCAAATAAAATCTGAAATATCACCAGGACAGAACATCTGGAGGCCGGGGAGGTATTTAATCAAATAAAAGTGGTGACCTCACTACAATCTGGTCTGGTATAATGTTGAAGTTTTATCAAGCTGTATAAGCTGATCGTCTTCCAAAAATGCCCCCCCACCCCTTTGTGGACACTAGCCCGCCCTGTGAACTGGGTGTGTTAAAGTGTGGAAAATTCCAGATTTTCTGCAGAGAAGCAGTTGCGTGTGTTTACTCCTCCATCTCTCCAGAGACATTAACTAGGTCAAGCGCAAATGAATCTGCCAACAGCCTAAAGAGCAGTGGTGACAGCGGGGGAAGGAGGCAGTGGTGGAGGGGGTGTGGGGGATTCTGTGGACTTTGACAAATCTGGTAAGTCAGGATGAAACTAAGTTACCTAATTTTAGCTCAAACCTCCCCCGTGGCCCATTAACTTTCCAAGGAGTCTGAATTCACGCAGCATTGGTTGGAGCTCAGCTCAGCGGGATCCTGGTTAAACAGTTTAATGGTCACACAGCTAATTATGCATGGCCACAAACTAAGCCAGTCAAGGACACTCAACATTACAACCATTTATCCAGCACTAAATCCTCATTTGCTGTAAACTCCGGGACTTTTAAATGACATGTTGTCTGTTCCCATAAAGCACTAAAATTTCTGCTTTCTGCTTCTACTCATGATTTCATCCTGTGCTGGCTGGAGTTCACCACCGCTAAGCCCATCCTCTCTGTGGTATTTCATTTAGTCAATAAAACGTGACCGTGTAGTGAAACTGTGGGTTATTTTTTCCACATACAGCTTCTCAACTTCCCGTGAGATAAATATCCGTGTCTGCAATCGTGATTGTATTTCCCTCTTGTAAGACCATGATGTAACAATACACAGTTTAATATGTGTAGTAAGAGTAATTTAGCCATGATCAACAGCAGTATGTTGAATATTTAAATGATGGTCTACCAGCAGCAGACAGAAGAAAACATATAATTATGTAAGGAGGGTACATGATGTAATGGAAATGAACATAAATTTAGTTTTTTACATAATGGAGCATACCTCTCAGACACATAGCGGCAAATGGGCATGAATGAAGGAGAAATAGCTTTAAAACATAGCCAAGTGCATTGAGTGTGACAACTGATCCTCAGGTTTCAGCCAAATGTTTTAGGCTAATTTAACAGGTCTACTTTTCCACAAGGTCAGTAGGTTCAGGGTGTCACAGATGGCTGAGCCCAGGAGCCGAGGAGCTGGTATTTCTTAGCAAAGAGAGAAAGAGAGCGGGGGATGGGCTTTCAGCGGGTCAGCGGGTTTCTGTACATTTGTGTGTGTGAGTGTGTGTGCGTGCTTGTAAAATGTATGTGCGGAGCCACGTGCAGAAGTGTGTTTGTATTAGCAACCCACATATTTTTTACGAGCAATGATTAGTGTGTATTTCTGAATGGAAATTTGGATTTGGAACTCACTGTTTCCACATTACAAAGACTAATAAACAAATCTAAAATGATCCAATCTTATTTTGATTTGAAGGCCTCTCATTTTCAGATTTATGTCAAAGTGTAGTTTTAGGGTGACTGATTTGGGAGTAATGAGCGTCAGCACACCAAAGATGAATGCCAGAAATTACGTCATGACGTCTTAACAGCTTGTCTCTTGCACCTGATTCGGAAACACTTGAGCAGTAAAGTGATTGTGCACTTGCTGCTGCTTAACACACAGTGACCTCCCATTGTCCTTGGCCTCAGCAGAGCTTTTCTGTTCCTCTTATGAAAACATGAGTGCTGAGCGGCCTGTGGGACGACTGACATTTCCTGCTTTGGCTGTGACTTAACTCACACACATACACATTCAGGTAATGGTTCAGGTAAAGTGTTCATCACACAGTCATTGATTCACTGAATGTTGATGAGAAGATTGATACCACTCTTCTGTGTGGATGGTAAATATGTATAGGTACTACCAGCAGCCAGTTAGCGTAGCTTAGCATAAAGACTGGAAACAGGTGGAAAACGCTAGCATGGCTCAGTGTGATGATAACAAAATCTGCCTTCAAGTTATGTGTCAAACTATTTTCTCCCTTGGAGCTGTTGTTAGCTCCCCTGTCTGTAAAACTAAGGATTTTTACACGGATTATAAAATATATAATGTTTTGTTCCCTTTGGACAGAGGCAGGCCCAGCAAACAGACAGAGCTGTTTCCAGTGTTTGTGCTAATCAAAGATAGCCGGCTGACTTAAATCAGAAAGTGGTATTCATTCTTCTCATCTAACTCAACAAAAAGCGAATAAACATACTTCCAAAAATTTCAAGCCACTACAAACTTAAAGTTTTTAAAGATTAGAAGATGAATGAACATCTGCCAGAATCGTAATATTCAACTTTACTGAAAGTTAGCTCATTAGCATACTGCATGTAAAGTATTTAAGATGCTTGAACTCTCCAGAGAAATGTCCTCTAATATGGATGAAGTTTCAAACTTGTTATGAATGTTTCTGAATCCAAGGTCACTTTCTGGCCGTAACTGAAAACAATGTCTATTAGTATCCAGTTTAGTGGCTACAGTCAGTGCTGCAGCGTTGTTGAAAATTGATGTGTACCAGGGCTTCACAGCAGCTTGGGAGTCCACGCTAGGCACCATGTTAATGCAACACTAGTAGTTCAGATTCATCAGGGGGGCCTTAATTACGTGTCAGCCCATTAATTAATCTTTGGCTTCAACTTATAAACACCTGTCAGCATGACTAGCATAGCATGACATTTATTTATTGAACTTAATGTCTTAAATTTACCCAGTGAGTAACTCTATGCTAGAGGAACAACTGAATGTTGACACAAATGTCTACACAAATTTCAGTCAACCCACAAGGGAATTTTAAGTACCTTAAATTTTACCAGCTTTATTAACACGTGACTCCGATTTCCATCATGTTACTGGTGAACAATTATTGAAATATAATAAGCTGCTACAGAAATTGGGGCAAAACTAAGTTCCCATTCATTGAGCTGAGCTTTTGCAGGACGGTATCGACGACAGAGACCTCCTGGCTATTCTGACTGCACCTGACCTGACCTTTGGCATCACATTTAGAGTACAATGTAACAAGACACACTGTGAAATGTGAGGTGCAGCATTACATGTCAGAGACCTCTTTTTCTAAAACGTTGTTGGAGAGCCAGCTAAAATGTCACAGCTGAGCCATATATCATCCAGGAAATCACATGAATGAGGTCAGAGGGCCCAGAGTTCACTACAGAGATGTGTCAGGTTGCTCTGTTATGTAGTGATGATGACCAGTGGTGAAAAATAAATGTACTTGAGTCCAGTAGTACTTAAGTATTTCCATCTTATGCTGCTTCTTAATTCTACTATTCCTCTACAGTTCAGAGGGCAATATTGTTCTTTTTACTCCACTACATTCACCTGACAGCTATAGTCACTATTTTTTGCATGTTATTTCAGTACAAAACATACGATCAGATTCTTAAGTATGATGCTTTATTCATCGACAAGCCATTTTAGCGTGGAATTGAGCCCATAAAGTTTTCATTTTCTTTCAAAAAGCGAATAAAGTGTAGTGTCTTCCACTGTAGTTGGGATATTTCAGCCTGTTTTCAATGTCAATGAATATTTTCATAATTAGAATAAAATACTTCTTAAAAGCAGTTTGAAATATTCTGACTGATCTGCAAAATAAGACTTTGGTAATGACAGAAATGGCTTCATAATATTGAAGAGCACAATATAAAACAGTTCCATCAGCTCTACCTCACTGATAACTGCATGATTTTGATTGCAGGACTTCTGTTTTTTCATTATTATATTACTACTTGTGCTAAGTAAAGGCTATGAATACTTCTTCCACCGCTAAGTGCGACCAGAGCGAGGATAATGACTGTCTGAATGTGTGATCTGGCTGAGCAGGGCTAAACCAAAGCTTGTTATATCAGTAGAGATTCCATCAGTTCACATCCGGGTTTAGAGGTCTGGACATTATTCGTGGTCAGACAGTCACCTTACAAGAACAAATAACTGTAAGCAGACTTTCACAGCTACTTCTGCTTAAAAAACAAAAAACAAAAAAACAGCCTGATTGCTGCTGCGCTCTCCAAGGTTAGAAACCCATTACTGCTCTCTGTTTCTAATCCTCTCCATCAATGTTCTCCCTGCAATTTGAGTGCTGACAGCAAAAGAGTGAACGCATGATGAATTCAAGTTGAAAGCTTGTCACTGTAAGTAGTGTGCTCATGTGCCCATGCTGTGACTCACGAGCGTGCTTCATTCAGCCTCCCACTCCTATTTGCACATGTCATCTGCTGCTCTGTCCTCCATCCATGCAAACGTCAGAGGAGGCTGGCTGTCCTCCTACATCCCCTGCAGAGTGCGACCAGTTGGATAGGCAGCCTGGTCCAAGTACGCAGCCTCTCTGTAGATGCTGTGATCGACAGCCGACACAGAGGGCCTTCGTACTGCCTGTCTAATTACCGGGCCACATGGGGCACAAGCAAACAGCACACGGCGTGCGATATCAGCTCAGTTTGCTCCTTCTCATCTCTACACTGCGTTTGATTCTGTCCTTGCCTGAAGCCCAGCCAAAGAGAATCACCAGTGTCTTCACTGTCTTCCCCTGTAGTGCTCCAGTTACTCCCTCACATGCGCTCTGGCCGGAGCTCGGCAGCCTTTGTGGATGCTCTGACAGACGGAAACAGAAATAGCTCCACAAATAGACCCATCCGCTGGCTCACAGGGGAGCAGTAGCCCCACTTCTGTGTGCTCTTGCCTCCTTTTCCGTGTGTGCCTCGGGCCAAAACAAGTTAGCTAAGAACCACAGGGAAATCAAATTTGGAATTATTAGATCCTACCGAAAGTATCGAGGGAGAAAGAGAAATGTGTGCATAAATATATATTGTCATGAAAATAGGTTCATTTCTGGAGCTTTCTGCTGCCTGTCAATAACATAATCTGGAACAGTTTGGTTTGAAATGACATAATAGCAGCTAAATGTAGCTGGATTCACCTCACATCATGTTTTGTAACAAATTTCCAGAAGCCTGTGAGTCTGTTTTAATCTGCCGTGTAATAAATTGAGACACAGACTAGCTCTGAATACAGGCAACGAGAAAATCAAAGCCATTTATCTCTGGATGCCATTAATGTGGCAATTAGATTACTTAATTACTCCCTTTTTAGGCAGACATGTTACATGATGCTTTCTGGGTGACAGGAAGGAAGCAGCGTTGAAAGAATATGTGGAAGCTGAGTCTGCACAATGCCAGCATGATGCGGAAGGAAAAAAAAACTGTATTGAATTTTCGATGTTCATTTCTCTCTTTCACTGGCAAATGTTTCAAGTGAAACGTGAGGACAGAGTGTACGTTCAGTAAAACTCACGTTCTTGATGTGGTTTGACAGCGTGTGAAAGTGGGAGGTGAGAGACTGTAAACGACTGAGTCAAACCTCCGTCTGTGATGCGGCTCCTGTGCCATTTTTTTTCTTTCTTTCTTTCTTTCTTTCTTTCTTTCTTTCTTTCTTTCTTTCTTTCTTTCTTTCTTTCTTTCTTTCTTTCTTTTTTTTTTTGGTTGTCACGTTGTGACAAACGTAAACATTGTCTCTTGCCTGGACTCCATGTGTCCTTGAGCCGGCCTTCCCCTACCCGCCTGCAAGAATTCTGCTCTGCATCATCCCTTTTTCCCTCTCTTTATCTCCTTCTCTGCTGCGTGACCCATCTCGTTTCAACACCTTGCACAGCATCAGCATGTGTGCAGAGAGGAAGACAAATCTCAGGTTTAAGTAATTAAAGCAGCACTGATGCAATATTGCCATAAAAAAATCTTACTTTTGCTGTCTCGAAATCTACATATAATCCTGTGTGTATCCTGGATTTGTACCATCATAGCTAGGATTACATAAGTCTACACATGTGAAGTTTCAAAAGACTGCTGCTGCTCTCTCAATAATTCTCAACTGTGGCCTCAGCTACGAGGCAGATGCCAAAGAGCCTCTTACTGTAAGGAGCCCTTGAGTTACTCCAGCAGGAAATATGTAGAATAAGCTATCGTAGGACAAGGGAGAGGCTTCAAAGCTCTGCTATGTTATCAAAATTGCCTCTCCATCTGCAGACAGGGCTCCCAGGACAGACTCACACCTACCACAACAGGTCCAAGATAGCATGTACAAGCGCTGAAGCGCACAGATGAAACAAGCACGGCACCATAACGTCACCAGAAATGAGACGGTATTTCTTAAACTGTGATAGGAAGTTGTGTGCAGACGTCTCAGGATCAGAGATGTTAATGTTCGTCATGTCGTGCTTCTGTTTTCCAGATAAGATTGACCTACATTCCATGTTCATGTGGGCACATCCAAACATCTTCAGTTACTGGATAGAAATCGAGCTTCATCTGCACTGTGATATTCTCTAAAGATTACCCTTTAGAAAGGAAAAACACAGCTAGTGCTGAAATGTCTTTAGATTGTTTACTTAAGCGAACTCTTAAGTAGAAGTCCTGCATTTACAACCATCAAATGTAAAAGTATTCATTAACGGCTTTGTCCTTTTTGCCAGATATATTTGATGTAAATGTTCCCATTGCTTGAATGAACGTTTACATTCAAAATTTTGAAAGAAGAGCTGAAGAATTTGCAACCTATTTACTCTCCGTCTCATAAAAGAGAAGATGCATGCCTCCACTGTCTAGACTGATTACTCACTCCCAGTGTCGGGGGTAGGGTTTTAAGTTACAGCCTATACTCAAGACTTTAACGATATACAGCTTTGGGTTGTAAAAGGGAGCACAGTTACAGATTAGTCACTGAGGCCAGATGACTCTGCATCTGATATCACAACAAGGCTGAGATGTTCCCTGAAAGAGATGGAGGATCAACAAAGCCCCTCCCCGAGTCTGACCCCTGACGAGCTTGTGGTCACGGACTCACAAACACACAAAGTGCTTTAAAAAAAAAATTACAAAACCTCCCTCTTTCCCTTCTCCTTCCTCCCTTCTGTTGAAGACTCAACACCCCCCTCCTTCCCTCCATGGGGGAGTAATCAGTGTTGGGTGGATACCGGAAATGACTCCCGTTGCTGACCTTATAAGGCTGTCAGTAAACTGCTGATTTCAGGTTTCAGGGCTCAAATGGCCACCCCTTCCCTTTTTACCTCCATTGCTTCAGCCCCCCTGCCTCTATTACCACCGGCATCCTGTCGTTATCAGCTCATATTTCACACAGGGGAAAGGCCCGTGCTGCTCGCTCCACAAAGACCTTATCCCAGCCTGAATCCTTAAGACAACACGTTTTCCCTGCAGTCATCCGGAGATCATCCACTGAATATATCATACAGGGATCTGCTCTGCTAATTACAGGTTGCTTCTCAAAAAGGCTTTAGTACAATTGTGTTTTTTTATTTGATTTGATTCTGAACCACTTCTGATGCTTTACTCTTGACTACTCCAGAAGCAGACGGAGGTGCAACACAAGTTTAATAAAACCTGATAGACAGCGTGGTTTGAGTGTGGTTTGCAAGAGAACATTCAAACGAACATCAGGCTGTACTGAGAATTTCCTGTATTTAAAAAGCTCATTTGTGATGTGGCTCATTGGACCATATTTAAACCTATTCAGAGGCTGCAGCAGAATGTTCCTAAAGTTAGAGGTATTTGTTATTGTGGTCAACTACATCTTAATAAAGGCAATATTTGCTCAAAGTCTGTTTACAGGTTTTGGGGAGTAGGCTACCACTGCACATGTGGAAAAAGTTGAGGGAGCTCTGTGGAATCTGACGATTGCGTCTGTTACGACTACAAGGTTGGAAATAAATAAGCGTCCGGAGGTGTGGAGTTAGAAAGAAGTGACCTTACCAGACCTCTGCAGCCGCTCCACATCTATGTTTGAGGCTAGGCTCAGGTTACAGTAGCCTCTACTAGCATAACAGACCAGAGTCTCTGGACTGGCTATAGTGGCCGAGTTGCATTGTGGGTAGCAAAGGTGCCAGGTTTTGACCAGGAAGAAGAATGGATGGAATTAAAATGTAAATATCTCTAACGAGACAGAGTTGTTGTAAAGCTGCTGAAGACCACATTCATTGTCCAGACTCATTTCTACCAGTTCAATACTAAGTTAGAGCATCATTGTGTGGCAGGAGTTAAGAGCGCAAACTTTCAAAATGGCTTCAGGGAAATACAAAAAAAAAGTCTGTGTTACTTTTAGGAAGTCGGCACTTTTCATATGCTAATACTGTCACCTGTCAGGAACCTGGTTTAGCATAATACATTCTAAAATACAAAATTATATTAACAAATGCATTATTAAAATATACTTATTTATAGACTTATTTTTGTTGTCTTTTGTGATTCACATTAAAATGTAATAAGCGTGTGTCTTCCAAACTAAATGCAAAAAAATGCCACATCATTAACATCGTAGTCTCTTGTCTCTCCACATGATGCCACTTGTGGAGAGCCAAGCAGCTAATTAAAATGATTAGAGGGTTAGCTGTTTCCTTCTGCTGAAAATTTCTAATGAAATTTGTTATTCTAATGGAGCACGAGTGACAAATTTAATCAATCCCTCGGAATTAGCCTTGTATTCGCTGTTCTTTTTGTCGTGTCCAACCATGGAGTCTGCAGAGGTGTGCATTACTCAAATATTATACCAACGTATAAATTTGAGGTACTTGTACTGTACTTCAGCTTGTCCATTTTATTCTATTTCCTACTTATACTTCACTATTTTTCACAGACAAACATTGTTCTTTTTATTCCGCTGCATGTATTTGGCAGCTGAAGTTACTTTGCACAAACAAAACATGCGATGAGCTTATAAAACATGACACATTTTCACACATTATACTACCCGATTTAGCTCCACCTCAACCAGCTGCTACATCAACATGACGCTAAACATAAATATATCAGTAATCATAATGAGATAGTAAAATGATTGAATACTAAGAACTTTTATTTTTCATACTTTTCATGCATTTTTCATTCTTTTTACTTCATTTAAAGATCTGAAGACCTCTTCCATCACTCTCAGGAGGCTTCAGCCAGTTGGGTGAGTTATTTGGCTGAAGTATTGTGGAAAGCATATTAGCCAGGAAGTGGATTTAAAATCAAATAGTTTCATGTCATCAGTGCTAGATAATAGAAAATGAAAAGGAGAGAACTTGCAATGTGTCTTTTGAAGCAGGTCATAAAGATGAAATGTTTCATCTCCTCTGTCTCTTCAGCCAGAAATCTGTTGGCCTGAGATTCTGCTTATGCACTTTTAACCATGAACCGTCTGGCAGACTGTTCTCATAATACAGGGATGTAATTGAAAAGTGTGGTCTGTTTGAAGACATAGTTGGCCCCAACCCCCAAACTCAGTGTGTTTCACCTCAGGCAGGGTTGCTTAAACAAGTCTGAGCCCCTCGACAGTCCATGGTGGAGACAGACCCATGTGTGTGTCCGCATTTGATCTTGGATGATTTATATTGCACCAGATTTCTCATGAACCGTCCTTTGTGCAGCGACATGAAGCTAACTGTGGCTGAGGAGAGTAAAATCAACCCGACCGACATTTGTGTCTTGTGAAACGTTTGCAAACTGGACAGTGGATACAGTGCATTTCCCTGTTATGTGTTTATGGTTCTGAGAAAATGGTTGTTCAGCTCACAGCTGGGATTTCTCTCCCAGTATAATGGGATGATATTCAACATAGTAGGTGCTCTTATTGGGCACAAACTGCCCTTTTGTTCAGGTGCAAACCACTGGATTCCAATAGAGTGAAGGCTGGACTACTCGCAATTCACGTGGTCTGAGGAAGCTGTGTAAGCGAGGATGTCAGTCACATTAGTATTGGTAAGCAAACAAAAACCACTTCGACCGAATAGCTTGCACAGCAAAAGGCAGTGCTTTCAAGGACGCGCATATGGGCAACAGGTCTTTCAAGACTGTCTTCTTTTGAAATCATACAACCATAAAAAAAACCTGCCTCTGTGGAAACAAGCGGAGGAGTGAAGCTTTGATACAGTCGTGTCGTTACACGTCTACAGCTGAGGCCTGTTATTGTGTGGAGTGCTGTAAGGCAGCCGGATGTACCTCAGTGTCCCCACCTGGAACTCATAACTCTTAATGGTCCACCCTGATGTACGTTTTGCTGTTAAGGCCTATTTCATGATTGTAGGCTAAATAATATAGCATTTGTTGTCTCGCCTTTAATCTCTTAAAGAACAGAGCTATATTTATCCATTTGGTTTGAGGCTTCCGCTGTTGGAAAACAATACGTCAATATATATTAAAACAGAACATATTATACTGTCCTCACCCACCTGTGGGGGCCGTCATTCCTCACCAGTGTGTGTTACAATGCTTTGTTCAGTAAGCCCGGTACATATATAAACATGTATGTATCCTTCTTACCCATAATCATAAATATTATGATATATTTCTCATATTCATGCCTGGACGGATCATTTAATATGATTTCAGACACCCCTAAAGTAGACCATACCATTTCTTAAACTGAACGTTAGTTGAAAGTCTTGTCTGCTTACTTCATCCCATTACTGCAGTCGTACACGTCCTCATTAAAGACTATGCTCATGTGCGTTATTAAAGCCAGTGCAGACGCAATAGGTTAATAATAGGTTACGTGAAGAGTTTTGAATTAGATTGTGTCAAGTCTCTACAGATGAACTTAGATGTTAGTTAGTTTCTGACTTTTTCCTTAACGATTTTAGAAACATTGTTTAATTCAAGCTCCTACTGTGTGAGTCCATTGCCTGCAATGTAACGCCAAAGCTCACGAGTTATGTGTTCACCACTATCTATTTTTTAAAAAGATAACAGCTGACAAATGTAGATTATTGGGTGGTCTGTGCCATTAATGTTAGTCGGGCACAGGCCTACATGCCGTGTGGTGGTAACTCGTCTGATCACCCCTTTGGTGTGTTGCTTGTGTCTCGGGTTCTGTTACAGCATTGTGTGGCTCTGTGTTCGGGCTGAAATGATGGTCTGCTCTTGTTGTGTGTTTGACTTGAGGGCAGGTTTGAAGTAGAATACTTTTCTGGTGACCCTTGACTGCAAACATTGTTGTGTGGTAGGAGCCTCATGAGCCGGTGTGATAGATTTGATTTTTCATCTGCTACAGACTGCAGACATTACATTAAACAAGCGAGATACTGAAAGGATTGCAGGACTTCAGTTCACTGATGCACATGCTTGCATTGTATTGCATTCCTTTTCACCCCAACACTCTGACAGTAGTATATCATATGTCTACAGAGAAAAGAGCAGGCAGCAGCATAATGACAATGTGCTCTCACTCATATCAAGTCAATGATGCAAAATTTTGGTTTCACTGAAATGATACAATTACTCTTGAATATACACTTTTTAATGACTTAAAAGCCAAATGGATTTTTTGAAATTGACCCGGTAGCCCAAACCACTGAAACCAGCTCATTCTGTTTCATGTAATCAAACACCTGCTTGCCGGGTTTGTGGAGCAACAAAAAGAGTTGATCAACTAGCAACGGGACACTACTTACTCAGATAAATTATATTGTTAAAGAATGTAATTAACCCAAAATATTTTACATGATGGTGCTGAGACAAAGTGCCTGTACTCAAAAACTCACTTCACCAGTGCTATAATTCTGCAATAATGGATAAATACAAACCTGTTAACGTCTCATTGTGTTTCATGATTGCATGTTTGAATGGCAGCACCAAAAAGGCATTTACCTAATAATATTTAAGCTGCTACTTAACCAATTATAGGACAATGTATACATCTAATATTGCAACAGATCTAGTTAACAGGAGTCCTCGCTATTAAGATCCAGATTTACATTCAGGAAAAACTTGAGTGTCCATCACAAAACAAAATTATCAAAATTATCAAAAATTATCTTTGACACATTTAATAAATAAGTAAAACAAACAAACCAACAAAACACATAACACACTGAGTAAAAAAAACAGCAGAAACACACACAGTACTGTGACCTTTCGAAGGGAAACTGAAAAGCATATATGAATATCTGATTGGTGCTGGTAGGATTGACAGAAGCTCGGTGGCCTCGTGTGAAAAGATTTGGTCATTCTTCAGAGCTGCAGTCACAGGACTGAGAGCACCCTGCAGCAACAGCCTGCATTAAGTTTGTCACATGGCATTTACACACGGACCCATTCCCTTGATCAACCTACTTTTGTATGTCTCACAGTGTTATATAACGTGATTCTGATCACAGCTCAGGCACACTTTACCCTGAGAGATCCCTTCCCCTGAGCTCTGACATGTCGTACCGTAACAGAGCACACAGAGCAACCATGCGCCTTCTGTCAAACCGTGCATGTTCACATGACTGTTCCTGTGTGAGAGATTTTATTCAAGCTATTGAATGGTATTATAGGAACAGTGTGACATTATGGGAAATGTGCTTATTCGCTTTCTTGTTGAGCATATTTTGCAGCGTTTTTATCCCAAACTATGTTTTGACCAAGAAATATTTTGGCATATAATTCCTGCAAAATGTTAAATTGTTGTTTTTCTCTTCAGTTTTTGTATGGAATAAACAAAGAGCATATAATATGTTAATCAGTGATCTTCAGAGGTGCTGCTCGGTGGATTCTGTGGCCATTGCCAGGCTAGCTTTTTCCCCCTGTTTCCAGTCTTTGTGCAAAGCTAAGCTAACTTGAGTCTCATCTAGATCTTGGCACAGTACAATACCTTTTCTTTAACGGTGTAATTTTATGATTGCATGACTTCACTGTTTATTGATTGAGTTACTGATAAGGCCACCTGTGCACACACTAAGACTTTATTGTGAGTGTCCCTGGAATTCCTCCTGGTCACGATAACATGGAAAACAGATGGCTTAAAAGCAAAGGTCTTTGTAAGACTTGTAAAAAATGTAAAAAAAAATGCTGCAAAAACTAATAAACACAGACACTGTACAAATCAGAGCAAAAGCACCACAGTCAAGTCCAAAGTTACAAAACTGCTCTTCCTTCAGGTGCATATGTAAGGATGTGAAAGCATTTCCATCAGGAAAACAGCAGGAGCTTCTGCAGGGTCCTCCTGATGGGCTCGCTCTCCTCAGGCTTGCTGTCTGGGATCATATCAGCACTCCTCTCTGCACTCAGCTGGATGCCCGGCCTCTTCTCCCTGGCAGCCTGCAGCCCTGCCTGGGTGATGTTCCTGCAGAAGTCTACCTTTACCTCCTCCAGGTTGACTCCATGAGCCGCCACACCTTCCAGACTGCTGTCAGTGATACGGACGCAGTTCTCCAGGTGGAGGCGGCGCAGCTTCCTGCAGCTCTGCAGCAGGGAGATCACATCCCGGTCTGTGATGTGTCCACAGCCAGACAGGGTGAGCGAAAGCAGGTTGGGACACCTGCGGCACAGACAGCATTCAGTAACCTCATTAAACAAAGGCAAGTTTCCATGCACGCGTTGAAGAACAACCAGTACAAAGACCTTTACTCATCATGCCTTAGGACATATTGTATAGCAGAGGGGGATTAGTTTGTTTGGAGAAGGACTAGCCTTAAGTAAGCGAGGCTGTTTGGCGTGTGTGCCTATTTTCAGATGAATACTCTCCAGGTCTCTTGAATAGAATCAGATAACAGTGGAGAGCATATAGATCGGGAGCCTGATCTGAGCAATATGTGAAAGAGATGTAAACAACACCGCCGAGGGGCAGCAACATGATCTGTTTAACGATAGAGCGGTTTAATGCCAAGACCAAGCTATCTTTTCTTTCCACGCTGTCCCGCTGGGCTCATGTGTTTCCGTCCTCTAAAAAGCTGTTGTGAATAAATGGAGTATGGCGCTATTGCACAGAACAATTACAGGATGCTTGATGAATTATAGCATGACAAAAATGCATTTTCTCATGCTTAATTTTCCTTCTAAGCTGAATGTGAATTGTTGCTGTTGAAATGCATGCATTCACTGCATGTTTCCACCCTGTATCCAGAGTGCACTGCAACCTACAGGCAGGCCAGCAAGCAGGCAGGCAGACAGACACTCCGATGGCAACGGATGGAGGATGTCATTCACGTTCACTGATGCAGATTACATAAAGACTTACATAATCTTACCACTTTGCCACATGTGAGCCAAACATATTCCAGTCGCCTGCAAGTGTTGAGGGCATTGTCCCAGTAACCTCTGAACATGGGGCAGCACAGTCAATCCACGTGCCCCGATGCATTGTTGCATGGGGCCAATGTGGGGCTTTATCAGCGGATGTGACTGCACAGTATTGACATTAACCGAAAAAAAAAAAAAAAAGCGGGGGTGGGGCAGTGGAATGACAAGAGCTCCAAGTATTTCGGGATTCAGTCTCTAATGACTGCAGTTCGTGTGCCTCAGCGGAGACGGTACGGTCCATGAGGGAAGGGAAACATGACAGCAATAAAAACTTCATCAACCTTTGTTTCAACCTCTGTTACATAATCCACCCCCTCATGGCACCTCCCCTCACCTTGTGCAGATGTTTGTGAGCGTGTGTTTGTTTTTTCTATCAAACCATATATGCACACCACCTTGCCTTAATCTGTCCCCATTAAGAATTCCTTTCTTACCGTCTCACATGCGCACACACAGATTTAGTAATGTTTCGTTTTAGGCACGTCACAGAACTGCCTCATAGCACCTCTTGTGGTGGTCTTTTTTTCTGTCTTTGTTTGCCTGCAGATAATCTTTCACTTCCAAGATAGTTTCCCATCATCTACAGGAACGCACCAGCTGATTGGACGTTAAAACAAAGTAAAAATGACATTTTGAGCGCAAGTTGTAATCAGAGAACTGTAAGTAGAACAAATTTTTCATCTGGCCTGTTTTTGTTGGTGCACGGCCATGTTTATTGTCTTCCAAGGTACTAATGTTCTTGCCCCGCAGCAAGTTTACTCCACTGATGTCTCCTCTGCTTTTGTGTGTTGAGGACAGTTGCAGCTTTTTGGAATGTGACATGAAAGAAAACAAATCACAATGTGGCATTTACAAGACGAGAATAATCGAGTGAGCTGTTTACTGCAACATAAAAGGGAAATGCAAGAGACACCATCCAATTTGCCGTCAGGTTATTCATCACATGTTGTGTCTCCTATCTATCTATCTATCTATCTATCTATCTATCTATCTATCTATCTATCTATCTATCTATCTATCTATCTATCTATCTATCTATCTATCTATCTATCTATCTATCTATCTATCTATCTACTGTACACTGCAAAGATGTCTGCACTGTTGCTTTCCTTGCATTCAGGTTTGAGACATGATGTAGCTCACATTAAAGCAAACAGCATGGAGGCCAGTCTGGTCTGAGCTTAGCACAAGCAGAACACCACACCGCTAACCTGTAATCATCTCTCTAATGAGATGTTTGGTTTGCTAACGGTTATTTTGTCTGGTTAAATTATCCACTGAACTCAAAAAGGAACGAAGACATACATTTAACATTCAGCTGCTTTGGTCTCTTAAGTGGAAGGGTTTGCTTCAGACCAGTGACTGTAAATTGTTTCAAACATGATTTCGGACATCTTTTGCTTTCTAAATTTAGTTGTGAATGTTTCCCAAAGCAGCTGTCAGCTGAAACTGTACCTTGTGTGCAGAAGTCTTCTAACTGAAACAGTATCTGAAGATGTGCTTGTTTTGAGAGAGAAAGCATCATTTTTTTTCACATGGTGCATATCAAATATTGGAATGAAGCCACTATTTAGCCATGGATGCCTCATGCCAAAGCTTTCTGTGCCACCCACTGTGCAACCCACACATGGCATGTTGAGCATTTTAATTCATGCTGCAGCTGTAATCCTAATACAGTGAAATATAGTCAAAATCAAATAGCCGTGTTCTTGACAACTGATTTAATGTAGTCATGGGGCATCGGAGGAGCACCACACTGGAAACTACACTATGAACAAGCCCAAAGACAAGCTATGTTTTATGGTGTTTTTCCATGAAGATTAAAAAAAAAAAAAGGACAGTCATGAGCTTGGCGTCAGAGTTTGCGTGGAGTCTTATCCAGGAAGAGGCAGGCAGAGACAGACGCACATGTTCATTCCTCTGACAGCAACAAAGAGCCAATTGTAAGCTCCACCTGCCTGAGTAAACCTCTAGTCTGCAGCTGACTGGGAGGGTCAAATCACTCTTTATCACCCCTACAGCTTCCTTGCATCCCCTCCCACTTTGTCACGTGCACTTAGCTTTCTTCTCCCTGAGGCAGTTTGGGAGGGTTTATCAGTATGCAATGAGAGTGCCTTAAAGCCGTTAGGATACAGGACCCAGACAAAGTAGGGGGGTTCTAGTTTTTACTTGATCTCGCCGCTCTCGTGTTTTGCGTCTCAAATTTCACAATACAGGAAATCCTCACAGGGTCATACGCTGAGCCAATGAGCCAGCCCCTCTTCCCTCCTCTTGTCTCGGCCAGCTGCGGTGGCCAGGCTCCCTCACATCAATGGTTATTACTGGCTGCCTTGGAGAAATTATCCAGAGACCTCATTATGCCTCTCCAGGCTGATTCCTGCATGCAGTCAGCCACGCACACAAGGCCAAAAGCCAATAGAGCTACATTTCAGTGACCTATCAAATCCAACTGTCACATCATTCAATAAATATAATTTGATATCTGACCACAGTTATGTTAGTTAATAGAATCAGTCTTATGTCCCACAGATGTGTCATTTTTCTGTCTCTACAGCCAGATACACCATCTGTTTCTGATGATTTTCTTCCCTGCTGCCTTTAGCTAAACATGGCAGTTTCAGTAAGCCATGTGCCTCTAAATGAAAACAGTTTTGCTCCCTGTGGCGGGTGTGAATGACCGAAAACTGTGATCATCCTCAGAACGCATCTGACCAGAAGTAGCACTTTTTTAAGACAAAAGTTTGAATGTTCGTGTGTGACACAAAGCTGTGAAATCTCAGGCTCCCGTAAGATATTTTAGAGTCATCTTGCGAAAAGGCGCTACAGGGTTGGACAAAATTACAGGAACACCTTCACATACAAGACACTCAAAATACCTTGGAGCTACTCATGCGCAGTTTTAATTGAGGATGCATTAGAGTGGTGTGAAATCAGCTTTATTGCCCAATTTGAGGATGTGGTTTGCACTGTTATCAACCTCGGGGTTGAGACATCCATGAGGGGTCACAGACTACATCCAAGGGGTCTTAAGAGAACTAATAAGAGAGTGAAGCAGGAAAAACTCCCAGTTATTATCCCATTTTGTGACTTACAGGATAATTTTCCAAAAAAAGTCATTTAAATACAGCAAGGTAAGTCACCTCTTTGGCTGAATTGGTCACAAGAAGTATTCTTTACGGGGCAATAAGCCGAACAGCCGCTGCTTTAGATCATATTACAGCGCAGTGTGAAGTGCTACTGCTGCTGGTCTGTTTGATTGCTGACCATTATAAAAAACCTTTTTGTCATTGTAAAGCACGCAGCAAAGCAGGTGAGAACCACACACAAACACTCACATGTGGCAGACCTGGGCCAGGAAAGTGCTGACCAGGCTTTCATGTTTACTGCAGATGTCCCTCTGAAACGAGCTCTTCAGCCAGTCCTCAATGTTGCACACTTTCAGGACCCTGCTGGAGTACCAGCAGACAGTCAAGTAGCGCAATGAGGGTCCCAGCACAAAGTTGTCCCTCCTCAGCTCACAAGGGGAGCTGAAGTGGAGTAGATTCCACAGGCGGGGGTCCAGGAACACCTCGCGCAGCTGATGACAGGTAAGAGACAAACTCCTCCGGCTGTCCTTGTCCAGGAAGGAGAAAAGGTGGAGGAGACATTCGCGGTTGAGCTGGGTGAGATGCATGGTGAGCCGTCCCAAGACAGAAAGAAAGGCCTCGTCCCCGGGGTGGTGATAGGCCTGCTGGTAAGCAGCAACAATGAGCCTGTAGCCTGTATTGTGTGGCCTAGATACATGATGCCTCCTCAGGCACATGCTGGAGGCCTGCACATATAAGGCCGGGGAGCGCGGGCTATTTTGGGAAGACAACTGCCGGTACGGTCAAAGATGGAAGTGTTTGAGGCATACGCTCCCTTTCCATCTGTCATGGCTCTCAACAGGCGCTGGACTGAGCCAGATGTTTACACTGCCCTGGCCTAGTTCTCAGATACACAGTGAGTGACACACAAAAAGAGAAACACCTCCACAATGTACTGCAATACAGCAGCCCTGCAGCACAAACCGATTTAAAACGATCAGTTGTTGTCGAGACTTAAAGACGCCCCTTCACTCCAAAATGTGTTTTGCATTATTGTTTCTTCGCCTGGCTGCTTGAGCTCGACAGAGTGAGCTCGTGGAGAGTGATGTAGCTGCTGTTTGACACGAGGAGGCTGTTCTCACATTCATGATTTCTCAATGCAGACTTGATGATGCTAATTATTGTGTGAAACAGGGTATTTTTAAATTCTTTTAACACGTCTGCGGGGGATCTTTAACTGGTTCTTTGTCTAGCCTTTTAATTCTTGATCATTAAAGATAGAGGTGGTGCTGCAAAGCAGGGGCACTAATATTTTGTCATTTTGTAAAGAGAGGAGCAAGAATATTAGGATCAACTTCAAGTAAAGCAACCCAGGACACCACCATTAAGATCACTACATACAATGAGCTGAATTAACCTCTTGGCACAGTTTCAACAACAGTTAACATACATTTCACAAAAGGGAGTGTTTACAATAGAAGACACTGGATTAAACGAAGGCCGACAACAACTTTAATGACACATTAAAAACCTTAATGTATTATATTCAAGATCATAACAGAGCCTAAGTACAAACAGCATTACGCAGGACTTTGTGTAAAAAGAACACAGTGAACTATGACTCACTGTGTGTTTGAACTTGCTCAATTGGAGCACGGAGGACATACTGAGATGGCAGAAAAGCAAAATACCATTATATCTATGTCATCACTCTACAGTACATCACCAGCTATGTCCTGTTCCACTTGTTATCACCAGTCACGAAAAAGAATGCAGGACATTGGGAAATGCCACCGTTGGGAGGCTGATTACAGTTTGTCCTGTGACTCATTGTGTCACGATGTCCTTAACCAGAACCTCAGCGCTAACGCACACAATGCAATGTGAGCTTATTATTAGCAATCGTGATGGAGCCTTCAAGAGAAAAAGAAAAGGCGCAGTGGGGGTGGGGGTGTCATTAATGGAGAGTAGCGAGCCCACAGCCACCTGCGAGCAGGCGAGGAAGAGCAGCTGTTCCTCGTCATACAGGAGTGCTTGTTCCTGCCTGAGCGAGAAGGCTGACTGGCTGGCACGTGTCCCGAGGGGAGCTCTTACGTCTGACTGTGTGGGTGGAGATGTTCGCCAAAGGGATGTGAACAACAAAAAAAAAAGAAAAAGGCCTGCTCAAAAAATGGTTCTGTTCTCAAAGGTCGTACTTGGACACATCAATGGCTGTTTAGTGTCGCAAGCCATAATGAGGGAGCTGGGATAATTAAGTTGGGCTTATTAACACAATGTACCGTCTGGTGGGCATGCGTTCAGGTTACAGACTCGAAACACATAAGAAACAACAGATCCGAACGCCACTTGTGCACCCTAAAATCTGAGTGGATTTGACGTTTGATACAAATTCTTTGAACTGGGTCATGTGACACGTTGCTACAGAGGGAGCGGGGTTCAGGAAAAGATGAAATTCAAGGGGTTTTTTTCCCCACAAATTCAATAAAAAAAGAAACATCAAACATATGATAAAAGATTCTCCATTGTATTTTATCACTTTGCCTGATACATGTTTGAAAAGAGCATTTCATCAGGGCCTGTTTGAAAGCCCATTTCAGATCAACATCAAACGTTAAATTACACTCCAGCATCAATACAGACAAATAAAACAATTTGAGAATGATGATTTCTTTCACATTGGTTCTGCTCAAGAAGTTAAAACAACTTTCTAAAGCCCTAACGAGCACTTGTCAGTCAATAAAATGCATTGCATTCTTTTTACTAAAATCTTCCCTAATAACTGGAAAACAGAACTACGAGGTTTTTAAGAGGTGGCAATTACAAAATTAGAAACTTAACAAACAATAGAAACTCCAAATATTGTTACAATGACACAGTGTCCTGACACAATCGGTCTCATCAGTCGACTTAACATTGAACCGACTTGAGGTTTTCCTTTACTTCATCATCTTAAACAATCACCTTTGGAATCTAATACATACAGAGACGTCTACCTCGACTGAGGAATACACCATCAAGGAAAGAAATGCAAAGTCATACTAAAGAAAACACAAGCAGCAAATTATACATGGTGCTGTCATGCAGGTCATAAAAAAACAAAATAGTAGCACATACATTAAAAGGTGAAAATTAACTATTTAAATCAAGCACTGTGACAAATGTGATTGAGGTGAGGCCAGAATGGAGTGACGAGCTGCTCTGACAGAATCATTGTGCAACAGCTTGTATAGCTTGGCTGGCTTCCTGTGTTGCAGCCTTGTCTGAGGTGTCCCTATCTGTTGCAGCCTCCATTGTAGCTGTGTCAGCGTTAGCCAGTTCAGGCATGTCCTCACCCTCATTGTACAATGCTGCATTACCTGGGGCCGTCACATCAAGGGTATTCATGTGTGAGGCCGCCACGTCCATCAAAACCATGTCTGTGGCAACTGTGTCTGCAGCAACCTTGTCCTGAGCAACTGCTTCTGAGGAAACACCGTCCATGGCTGCAGTGTCCACGGGAGGCTTGTTCGAGGCAGCGCTGTGTGTGGTGCTCTTGTCTGAGGCCACCTGTTCAGTCCTCTCCACATAGAAGAGGATGTAGGCCTTGGCCTTCCTCACTGCGTCCTCATTGGTCAGAGTCACCGTGCTGTCATTGAAGTGGTACCAGCGGCCCTCGTGGCTGCCATACGCTGTGTAATGCCCTGATCCAACCCTGTGAACAGACACATACATCACATTCTGCTGTCTGGCTTCTTACAAGACTTCATTTGCTGCTGCTTTAGTGAGAGAGACAAGTTCAACACAACGCAGCAGCAGAACACCATCGCCACCTAGAGGCCAAAAATAAAACGGCAGCACTTTGACAGACGGTTCATTTTGGCATATCAGAACACATTTTCAAGGACTTTCAGCCTCATGCCTTTCAGCATTTAGTAGCTACATGAATTTTTAAACTGCAGCTGTCCACAAGGCTTTTCAGCTCAATTGGATCTGAATTGCTTACACAGCGATTGGGTGGCTGACGGCCAGTCGGCGGAGCTGGTCAGTAGATGTATAGTAGATGTATAGGTGACATGTTTTGTTTATGTAAGAATCCAGCCGTCCATATTGCTACCATGGCGACAAAAGCACATCTTGCATGCATTTGAACACATGATCATCCGATACGTCATCTACTCACCCTGATCCATGATGCACTACGACAGCAACGAGGTCATAGAGGCAGCTTTCTGGTAATGAATTCTCTGGCTGCAAACATAAAAAAAAAAAACAATGATTTCCATCCTGGGCTCTCAATTCCACCCAAAACTTCACACCTCAAAGATTAACAATGGCGTGCACAAGTTTGGGTACCCTTTGGCCAAAATTTCTATTCCTGTGAGTAGCGAGTGAAAGATGACCCGATTTCCAGACAGCATAAAGTTAAAGATGGCATATTTCTTTAATGTTTTAAGCATCTGCATTTTCATTTCTGTCTTTTACAGTTTCAAAATAGCACAAAAGGAAAAAGGCCAGAAGCAAAGGCTTGGCCACCCTGCATGACCAGAACTTAGTAACACCCCCTTTGGCAAGTACCAGCTCTTGTAAAGGCTTTTTATAACCAGCTAAGAGACTTTCAATTCTTGTTTGGGGGGTTTTCGCCCATTCTTCCTTGTAAAAGGCTTCTAACTCTGTGAGAACTTGGGCCGCCTTGGATGCTCAGCTCTTTTGAGGTCAGGGGACTGTGAGGTCCATGGCAGCTTGAGCCTCTTGAGGTAGTCCATTGTGGATTTTGAGGTGTGTTTCGGATCATTATCCTGTTGTAGAAGCCATCCTCTCTTCATCTTCAGCGTTTTTACACAATTTGCTGGTATTCAATTGAATCCATTCTTCCCTCTAGCAGTGAAATGCTCCCTGTGCCCAAAGCATGATCGATCCACCCTGTGCTTGACAGTTGAGAAGTGTTCTTTTCATAAAATTCTGCACCCATTTTTCTTCAAATACACCTTTGGTCAAAAAAATTCAAATCTAATTTCATTAATCCACAGATTCTTGTTTCCAAAACACATCAGGCTTGTTTACAGGTTTGCAAACTGCCACGATGGTCATATTTGTGCAGGTGTTGCTGCACAGTAGAACAACACACCTCTTCAGAAGGCAGTCAAACAGGGATTTTGATTAGCCTTTCTAAAAATCCTAAAAGCAGTTCTCCCTGATGGTTTTCTTGGTTTCCAGACCTCAACTGTTCCTGCTATGTCATATTTATATTCCAAACTTCAGGAAACCGCTTCCTGAAAATGTTTCGCTGTCCTCTTGTAGCCTTCTCCTGCTTTAGGAGCATCAAGTATTTCAATTTTCAGAGGGCAAACGTTATCTGAAAGCTCAAACCTCTTGGGGGAACCCACACTTTTGTATGGCGCTCCTTTCTTTTTTCCTCTAAAATTGTACAAAACAAAAATAATGCACTAAACTTGAATGTTGAAAGGGATGTTTCATCTTTAACTTTATGACTTTTGGAGACACATAAAAGGAAGTTTCACCTAAAATTATGGTACTCTCAAATTCCAAAAAACCTTGGTGGTAACAATTGGCATGATAGAAGACTGACTGGTGTTTTATACAAGAACGAGAGGCTCTGACAAATCAAAAATGATACCGCCTAAAGAATGACGATGAAAAGGGAACCATTTACATTTGTTCTTCTCTTTATAACCATCGAGCCTTAAGATTACTTTCACCATTGATTGTCAATTATTTTCTCAATTAATCGTTTAGTTTGTAAAATATTTGAAAACCCAAAGCCCAAGTTGACATCTTCAAATGTCCCCCCCCAAAAAAAATCAGTTTGTTTACATAGAAAACTAGTTTATCCTCGCATTTAACAGGATGAATTGTAAGCATTTTAATAGAAAAATGAAAAACAACAATAGTTGTAGCTATTTAATTTAATGTCAATCAACGAATCGATTGATTTGTTTCAGCTCTATCAGTGTGTGCACGTTGCAATTTCTTCCTTTTTCAGATGTGGAGTTTTTCTGGTCAGCCAACAGAGGCCGACAGTGATCGCTCTGCTTGACAACTAGCAAAACATTTTTTTCACAGTGGATATAAACCCATCATCTTCTGACAGTCAAAGAGAAAAAAATCAGTTAGACTAAAAACACCAGTTTGGCAGAGGAGCTATTGTAATTTTTGCAAATAAAAAGATCCCCTATATCTCCATTTCAAATGGTCTATTCTTTATGCTGTCTGCGGCTGCTCGGTTTGTGCCCAACTTACAATGCAGCTGTTACAGTTCATCATCATATTTCACATGCTTTGACAAGTCAGATGTCTTGTCACATCATGGAAAGATCTAAAGTGAAATGCCAGTGTTTTGACTCCTTTTTAAGTTACAAAAGCATACCCCTTCATTATAAAGGTTCAAATTTGGCCTAAGTGCGCCAAGTCATTGTGGTATTGTGATGTTTCCTATAAGTATGACTGAAGTAATGATAAAATTTCCACAATGACGACTTAAGCAAACTTGTTTTTCTCTTGGAATCTTCCATAACAGTGGACATAGAGAAAAGCAGCTTATGGCTTATGAATGCAAGCATCTGTGAGGATGTTTGTTAATGTTGAATTCTGTGTTATGGGTTCCACAGAGGCGAGACCTGTTATGGTACTTACTGTGGTCTACAAGTCACGATCTTTTCCTGACTAAACTGCAGCATTTCTGTTTTCATAAATGTATTATTCCGTATTTTGTCATCACCTTGAGACTTATTTCAATAGACAATAAAACTCCCTGTATTACCACGGATTTGTACCATTTCCTGTTATGCCTTAAAATCTATAATGTGGAATTCTATGACAAGCATTTCTTCTGTTTTGTGCTTACCTCAAGTAAGTAGCCCCTCATGTCCAGGCCTTTGAGTGGAAATTCCACATAGGTATCCACCTTGTTTCTCAAAAAGGCTGTCCAGTGAAACCTTTTTAGGTGCAGACACAAAACCTACGATTGGAAATGAAACCCCAATTACAACAAAACACAGCATTTCTCACACTGCTTCACTCTCAAAGAATAAACAGACAAATTGGCCGATAATAAAATTGAAAATTTCTATACCTTTGGCAGCTTCTGGATCCAGAACTTCTTGGTGGATTTCTGTCGCTTTTTACATTTGTGGCAATAGTACAGCTCTGTTTCATCAAGTTCTTCCAGGTCAGTGAAGCTACGTAAGCAGTCTAAAACAAAGCCAAACAAATAGAAAATGCTGTCGATGATTTCAAACTGACACCAAAAACAAAAGGAGTCTGAGGAGTCAATACCTCTGACGGTGGGAAACTTACCACGTAAGGTGCATATTGGCCCTGGTTCCTGGTCCTTACTTCTCTTTTGCCTGAACTGGCTGGGAATGTCCAAAGACAGATCTGAATGAAACACACAGGAAAAAAGGCGTGAACATGCTTTAATTATATACCTCAAAGTAAATGTCTTTACATTCTTTCAGAGTGTAAGCTTGCAGGGGAAATGGTTTTGCTAGATCACAGAATTACTGAAAAGGAGAAAAAACACTGAGCCTGTCTTGGACGTGCTTACCAAGAAATGGATCAAACTTCCGAGATTCTGTCCCACATATCAGGCAGTTGACTTCATTTTGAAGTATGCCACCGAAAATGGACGTGACAACACTGGCAGTCCCATTTCTGTAAAGCACCAAAAGGCAAGAATAAAGCCATTTTAATCAATAAATGCACATTTCAATCTTCTCATCATATTCTGCATGTGGGCCAGTGAATGTTTATCAACAACATTAAAAAAAAGCATTTTATGAAAACGTCCTCAAGTGGCTCATTGCTGGATGTGACCATTACAACTTCTAAAGGCCAAGAAAGCAAACTTCAAATGGACTGCTTTCAATGAGCAAATAAGGAGAAAAAAGAAATAGTGTGGTAAAATGGGCTTAAAGAAAAACTTCCATAAGCCACATTTGCCAGCATGTCTACAATGATACATGTGTCTGTTTTGTCAACAGAAAAATCAACCCAGAACATGAAAACATACACAAGGGGGAAAAACAAAATGATTGTAGTTAGATAGGCTTACATGCAGCATCTGCCCTCTGCGGTGGAGAGTCTGACCCCATCTTGAGGTGAGACTGGGTGAGACGCCCCGTTGCGACTGTACTGGAGCTCCCTGTGGAGGTGGTCCAGCAGGTAACGCATGAACTCATGGGCATCCTGCTGCTGATAACCCCTGGATAAACAAACACAGTTTTAAATGACATTATGGTAATAACTCACAACAGACTGTTCCAGTCTGTGACGCATGTTGCATCCTCAATATCTTGTTACACTTGCACACACTGACAGAAAACAGCTGTTAACTGCTCAACCACAGGAACTTAACTCAACGCTGGCATACCTGAAACTTGGCATGATTTTCCATATAGCATAAAATAAGGAGTCTGGACTGAAGGCGGTCTGACTTCCTTGCCACAGAGAACAAAGGGTTTTCCTGAACTCCTCCACCAATGACCTGTTCAACATAAAGAAACCCTGTCACCACGCAGCACAGCCGGGGACAATTTAAAATTAAAAAAAAAGTACACAGACGACACGAAGAGTTATTGATAACTGACGCACACAGACATACCCAAACTTGTGTCAGATTACAGATTACAGCGTGCGATGAGTTTATTTTCTGGTCAGTGGTCACACAACACCATTTCTGTACTACTTGGTGTGCAAGTCATCCCTTGATCTAAGATTTCTGGGAAGGCTGTCTTCCATGATCACTCTCAATGAATCATTTTGTCACTTTTATACTTGCTGACATTCATATCACATAAATGCACGCGGACATAAATCCCCCCTCCCCCAGAAGAGGACCTTACACACTGTTGTCCCCTTGGCTGCGGGTGTGGTACATCCTTCTTCCTGCCGTCTTACCACTGCGAAGAGCCACTGCAGGCAACTCCTTGAAATAACAGCTGAACTGCTCGATGTTGCTGTCAAAGAAACAGATGTTTTGTGGTAACATGTTTCACACCTGAGATTTGCAAAGTTTGCAAAAAAAAACAAAAACCTTGTGTTTCAAAGGAACAGAATGCATTAAAACCACTATAGGATGATGGTTGTTGTCAGAGCCTGGCTTTAGTCTCTTGAATTATCATACAGATATTATTCCATTTACAGGAAGCAGATAAATAAAGTCTGTGTTACACTGCTGTTTTTTTAGATTCTGAACATGTTCCAAGCTTCCAGGCAGACATTAGCTAGCGTCTGGTTTGCCATGTTAATCGTCATCACATGAAGTTTTCATTTCACTTTCATACATATGTTGTAATGATGAGCATCCAAGCTTTAGTCTTTAAAGGCAAGAGTTGTTTTGGAAAACTATAAATAAAAAATACATATACACTGCAGCCTGCCTAAGCTTTTAAGCTGCATTTTTATACAGGCACCGACTTGATGACTACAGTTAAGCACTTATAATCTGAATTACTTAGTCAGTTTAAGAGGGAAGCTGAGGTTGTCATTCAGTGTCTGCACACTGATTTTCACACCATATTGAAATGAATGGAAACTAACAGCTGCCTGGAAATCAGGAAAACAGGTCAAATTTCATCCACAACTCTATGGCACGCTTTGGTAAACGATCAGCAGTAATATAAAATGTACTTGGTATAAAGTAACTGTGAAAACACACCAGTATAATCCTTTAGGAACCAAGCGAAATATGTGTTAGCTGGGAAATTTGGCCTTTGACTGTGTCTTGTTTCCAAGCAGCCCGTGTAATTCCCCTGACTGTGCCCCAGACTGTATTAATAAAGGATGACTGGTCATGGGGCCCTGGGTCTACAGGGGCAGAGCTACTGAACCATGCTGCAAGCCCACTGCACCACCCATATACTTGATCTTCAGAGCAGAGCCTTACCTGAGGGACTGCAGGATGGCGTTCATGAAGCATGTGTTGCCTAAGTTCCGCAGGCCTGTAGCACCTAACGCTACCCCATCCTGACAGAGACAGGCAAGATGCAGAAAGACAAACATTTTTTAAATCCCTTAGGAAAAACCATGACTAAAAAGTGAGTTTTAAGCCAACTTTTTAAGATGTCTTGGTGGTCACTTAGGGTAGAAAAGGCTGCTGTGAGTCCCTTAATTGGGGCCCTGTCCCACAGTGTGAATAAAGACTTATAAAAGGAAAATGTGACCAAACTTTGAGTGGTTAAACAGTCTTTTGTGCTAGGACACAGTTGTGGAGCAGCTGCAGCTTGGCTTCTTCTTACAAAAGAAAACAATCAGAGTATCTTCAGGCACTTACATTGTCCTTTAGCAACTTGCTGTCTGGAGCCGGGCTTTCCTGAAGTTTCCTTTTCCTCTGCCTGTCACTCATCAGCGCTGAGCTGTAAGAGGGAAAAACTCTTTATCTGGACACTGATCCTGTATTGAGCATGCTGTGAAACATCTTTTATGTGTGTGTATCTTCCTGATTAGGCTGATTTTACATCTTAATACATATCTTAATACATATACATTAGATACATCTTAATTTGGTATATTTTGTGTCAAACTATCAAAACTAATTTTAATCACAAATATTTACATAATTTGGCAAGTGTAATGATGACAGAGTAAAAGAATGAAGCAAAAACAACATACCTAACGACTTCCTTCTTGAGATTAGTACTTACTTTTCTAAACTCTGAAGATGTTCCCTCACCTTCTGCACCTGCCCGAGTTTGGTGTCATTGACAACAAAGTCATCACATCTGTAACTATAAAATCCACATTAGTCAGGTCACACACACATTCGAAAAACCAATAAACTTACTGAGACTTAAAGCCATTAAAAATGTTCATGCATTTCACTGTGATGAAATGCAACATTCAACGACAGCTGTAAATGTAGCAGGAATGATTTTCATCAAATAAATCTGAATACAGTTATTGTAGTTAACGTTGCAACAAGGACGTGATCATTAGAATTTAGGATCACTTGCAAAATAATTGATACGCTTCAACAAAGGAATGATGATAACAAGACATCTGGTCCCTGTTCCTGCTAAACAACAATCCTTTGACTGTTAAATGTTTTCATAAGTGTACTTTAGCGGGGCCCCACGGTGAGTCACAGACGGTAGTCATAGATAGGCTGGTCATGACGGACACTCACCAGAACACACTGTAGTTGCTGCAGTCCATGCAGACAGAATGATGTGATTTCTCTTTCTCCTGTTTCTCACTCTTCTTTAGACTAACGCCAGTGACTTGGCTCTCTTCAAAGTGTTTCTTTGCATGTCCATTGACATATCTACACAGGAAGAGATTACTTTATAAACACATAACATCTGGGCTTCTTGAAAAAAAATCTAATAAACAGTGACAGATGTTGGCCTACGGTGTGGCACAGAAAAAGCAAAACAAGCAAGTCTACGATCTTAGAAAATATAGTTCAAACACATGGAGTGGACAAAATATTTTTGATCCTCGAGATCAGACAAATCTTTGAGGATTTTGAAAATATTTCCGAAACAGTGCTGCCCCTCTATGTTTTTTAGAAATCGTCAAAGAAAAGAGAAACGGATGCTTAGCTCTGTGACTTGGATGTAAGTATAATACATAAGCTGAAACTGTGGTGAGTCTGTCTCACCCTAATACAATCACAGCTCTGGAAAAACAGTTTGGCCAAATACTAAAACATGTATTTTTGTAAACCTCAGTTTTTGAGGGCCATATTTACACAAAGCCATCCATGTGACCACTGACAGAGTTCTATAGACTTAAAAACCTTAATCTATGTATAGCAACTCTTCCATGGCTGTATAATTGACTTGTCAGACCTGAAGTGAAAATGGTCACCAAAAGAAAAAGGACTGAGACACACCAGAGTATTACTTAAGTTACTTGTGTGCCATGCGTGCGAGTCACACCAACTTACCGTCCACAATGGACCATCAGACAGGTAAGGCAAATCCATGGACTTTTATTGGACCTACAAACTGGAGATAAAAGATGAAGCCGTCTTAATTCAGGAGTATTCAGTGTAACAAGGTCATGCATTGCTATAATTTGCTTTTGAATGGACCATTCTTTCATGTGCCACAGGGATACGCTGTGTATCTTGTCTGAATTGTGATCTGCCCTTGTGATAGCTGTTGTGGTGACTTGTAGCTACATTATCTTTCTGCCTGACACAAATGTGGTACGATCAGTGCCGGCAGACGCTGGTATCCAAAATATCGCACGGACACCCGTAATTTAAATTCCCATTAACGTCAATTTCGGTAACGCTGAAAAAAGGGCGATAAACACTTTTCTTACCGTTACAACACCAGGAGGACGGAGTACCGTTAGGGAACCTGGAGGAATCGATAGGACAGCTCACGTTTGAGTTCAGATGAGGGCACTCCATCAGTGCACAACTGTACGTCAACTAATGTTAGCCAACACTACAACACCAACTGTACCAGGAGCCGGGCAGCTAACAATAGTTAGCCAATTAACCTAAACTAGCTAGCTAACGTTAGCTGACCAACTACTTCTGCTCGCGGACGCACGTTTTCCTGTCTTTGCGAAAGCTAACACGTTTAATAGCCACTATGTTTCTTGCATAATTTAAGGGTATGGCAATTTAAAGAAAATAGAGGCTCTGCTGTTTCCACTCTGACATACTGTAATATAAAAAAGTAACGTTATCTTTGGTGTATAAGGTACTAGATAACTGCTGGCGTTTGCCACAAACAAATGGAAATAACTTGAGGAAGTGACGTTGTGTCTGCCGGCTCGGCGGTTTGCCAACTGCATAACAAAGATGAAAAAGCTTCTGGGAGGACGCGGGACTACTTCCTTCTTCGCTTACATTGCCCAGGCCGCTTAGAGATGCAGTTGGTGCCTCGTGTTTGGGTGGTCAATCTTTTTCATTGTATTTATACCTACTGGCATTTGGCAGCTTTATTGTTTAACTTAATTAAGCCATACTGCAAGACTGAGCTTGTGTCACCGTGGCACGCATGCGCAGTAGTGAGCAACAGCCGCGCTTCCGACAACGTACAGACGGTGAATTGTCTCACAAAGTGCGTAATGTTAAACTGGTGGGCGTGTTTTACCGTAAATATACATTATAATTACAATTTCACAAGAGAAAGGCCATAATTCGCAATGTTTCAGAAATAAAATTGACCTAAACGAGATGGGTCACCACCACCAATTTCCCTTTCATCACTTAATGTTATATATATATATATATGTGTATGTATGTATGTATGTATGTATGTATGTATGTATGTATGTATGTATGTATGTATGTATGTATGTATATATGTGTGTGTGTGTGTGTGTGTGTGTGTGTGTGTGTGTGTGTGTGTGTGTGTGTGTGTGTATATATATATATATATATATATATATATATATATATATATATATAATGTTATATAATTATAATGTTATATAATTATATATAATGTTCAAATGCATGTAGGGATTTGAACATTTTATTAGAATAAGCCTTCATTTTCTTCACATATGATGACTGATGAAATGCTTGTTCATGGTTAGATATATTTTTGAACAGATGAACTGGACCTCAAGGAAAATAAAATCAAATGTGTGTCAAATGAATACTGTTTCCCAAATACTTATTTTTAAAGGAGTATTTATTTTCTATCCAGATTTGCACACAATTCTAAAAAGGGCACATACTTCAAATTCTTTTCCCATTCAATTAACAGTTTTCACACGTGGCTTGATGGGTTGCAAATAAAATTTACAATTCATCCATAATGGTGGGAAACTTCACATTAAAATGAATGGAAACATATTTTATTGAACTAATCAAACAATCTAACTCTGGAAAATCCCACTGAATCCCTGTAGCAACTTAAAGGAGTAAAGCACCTTGAAAACAAGCCTCTGTAATGTATCAAAAAAATAAAATACTGTCTAAGAATATTTTCAACACTAAAACATATTAGCCAAAATCACAATCAATCAATCAATTACACGACCTTCAGTAAATGTAACCAAAAAAAAACAAACAAAAAACAAACAAACAAAAAAAAGTAGCACTACACTGGGACTTTTCCTGTAAAACAAGGCATTCTAGTGATTAATCTGCAAAACTTTGTCATCAGTGACTTTTTTCTCCTTAATACAGGGCATTAACGATACAGTCATACATTTCAGATAAATGCAAAAAAGACTTTAGACTTTTATGTAAAGATCTCTACAGCCTAAAACAAAAGATTCACAAATGCTGAGCAGACAAACAAAATAAGAGAGAGTGTGCAGTGGGCATCACGGTACAAAAACAGCTCTAAATATATGTGTTGGGTTTTGAATTGGCACATGCGTTCAGGAGACTTCAGACATTTTTCAGCAAATTTTTGAGCCGAGCGATGATGCAGGTATATTTTGGAAACACTAAATGATTATTAGACCACATTGTCACAAGCATGTCAGCTAATTCTGTGCAAGCAGGTGAGTGTCTGAACTTGAAATGATGCAGTTCTGCACCTCCTCACTTGAATCTTTGTCTAAAATACTGACTTGCTTCTAATGAGTGTTGGTGTGTCTGTTTTGTCTGGAATCAACCCTTTTCATAATTAATGTGCAGTTGTACAGCTCTCTCCATTTATCACCTGATCTGTAAAATATCTGAAATTCATGAGAAATGGATCCCAAATTGCCTGTTTTCTCTGGCCAACAGTCCAAAGCCCAAATTTATTCAGTTTACTCTCACATAAGACAAAGAAAAGCAGGAAATCCTCACAACTGAAAAGCTGGAACAAAAGACACTTTAGTGATTGATCCTTGTCAAAATGGTTTCTGATGAGCTTTCCATATCAGTTAACTGATTAATTGTTTTGGATCTGATTTCTTTTGATTACACTTTATCTAATCAGATTTATTTTGGATTGCTGAATCATAGTAAAGGGTAGGAATAGGATAGGGAGTTTAAAATACAGCTTCAGAGACATTACCTTGCACACATTACAAGAAAAATGCACAGACATGTCAGTGAATTTGAACTTGAGTGTTATCATCATTTGATATGTTCGTTATCAAGACTAGTAGAGCTATAATACAAAACCAAGCAGGTTCAGACTCCACATTTTGTTATCCAGGTGACATGATTTTCTATGTCATTTCAACCATCTGCTCACGAAGTGGTGTTTCAGTCTTGGGGTCTCTCTTTTTCCCTCCTGCCTTCTTTTTCCTGAGGAAGTACAATGAATATAAAGACAATTCAAGGAGAGTCATTTTCTGTAAGTCATGTAATTGCTTTTAGTTGTAGTCATTACCATTCTTTATGCAAAACAAGAAAAAATGATCTTACTTTGACCTAACGGTCAACACGATCACAGCTATGATGCCACCGACAACAGTGATAGCCAGCAGAACTCCCAAAATGATTGCTGTTAAAGAGTACAAGTGTTACAGATAAGCAGGATTCATGTATATAGATTAAATATGTATTGTATATATGTATTTTCTGTATACAATATAGTTGGAAACCTAATGTATAATGTGTTTAAACCCGTTTGAAACAAAACTCAGATCTGTTCTGCTTACATCATCAGTATTAGGATAAGAAAGATTTCAAAGTATATTGTAAAATAAGACCATGTGTAGTTTGTCATGGTTCCTTGAGTTCATTGGCTGTCTACTGACCAACAGGCGTGTCTGACTCCACCTCCTCCTCCTCTCCATCACCATCGTCTTCAAACCAAAACAATCAACATGTTAAAAAACATGATATCATCGTATCATATTTTGGCGTCATTACTGACTCCCAGTTTAAAACATGAATTGATACAATTTGATACAATAACATATATACAGATATTGTTACAATAACATATATAATTGTCAATGACTGTCTACATACAAGGGAAATTTGCACTCACTGTGGATGCCGGCACAGGTGGCAAGGCAGCTGTCACTGGAGGGAAATCTGTTTCCGTTTCCATTGCATCCAGACCAATAGAATTTTTTGCATTTGTCACGAACTGAATCATAGTAGAATCTCAAAAGGTTATTTTTACATCTGCCGGTGCCTACAGCCTTTGGTAAGCTGCAAGCTTTCGTGCCTGTGAGGAGAAAACATAATCCTCATTATCACCATCATCATAATTAGAAGCAGTCATAGCAGTGGCTGCAGTTTATTAATAATACTAATATAAAATGCACAAATGTGGATGTGTATAAACTGCTCAGCAATTGAGACCGCAGAGATTATTATGTTGATGACTGATGCAGTTAACCTGTTTTTATCCTTATCTGATGCCTGGTGTTTAAAATGATCAAAATTAAAGTTTTAACTTGCTTTATTTCCACTGCATATATATATGTCCTTATGCTTGTATGTGTATCTGTGCATGCATGTCTGTCTTTGTGAGGTAAAACCTGTTTGCTTTGTAAAGTGCAATATGCATGAATAAACTTAAACTTAATTAAATCTTAATCAAGCAGTTTGTTAAAGAATCGAGCACATTCAACCACTCCTTCACTTGTCACGAGTAGTCCTGCTCTTTCACCACTTGGTGGCGTATTGCTAATACTCAATGCTAAGACAACTGTCCTGCAGCCTCTGAAGAAATAAATACATGTGAAAAAATTCTGAAAGAAGTAAAACTCAATGTTATTTCAGTCTATCGAAAACACACAAAATATCATTGACATCATGTACATTTTGTGGTCACATAATGAGCATGCTCCTAATGCACTCCTGCACTACATGGTCAGTCTCTATTTTTTGTCTTTTTGTCCCCATTGAGCTGTATGTCTTTTTTCCCAATGAAAGTACATTGAGAGCAATGTTTAAACCAGAATCAAAGCCACTAAAGCTGATTCTGAAATGCAGGGATCCCTGCTTAAAATCAGGTTGAGGCCTCAAGTAGCAATAAAAGAGCCCTCATGATGACGTAGGGCTTCCTGTCATGGTCCTTTAGGCCATAAAACTCTACCTCATTAGCCAGTTCATGTTCCAAAGTCCTCAGAGGCCAAGAAGGACCTTTTTTTTTCTTTATATGGGATCAGCTACTTTTAGGCGGTCTTTGAAGTTACACTACACATTTTGCATTACTACACTATGAATTCATAAATCTTACTGTTCGTGGGGTAGATATCCTCTGCCTTGATAGAACAGTTTCTTATGCATTCCATTTCAGTTTGAAAACGGTTTTCATTTCCTCCTTCGCCTTTGTAAATGAAAGGATAGCACTGTTCTTCGTTGGAATCATAATATACGAGGTACTGGATGTCTCCACCGTAACCTTCATTATGTTGCATTTGACAAAAATCTGTTGGATGAGAAAAACAAACTGTTAGTCTTATTTTCAAAAGGTGATGCTCAGGTTTTCAAGCAACTAATAGTAATACTGGCAATACTGGTTACTATACTGAGGTGCTTCTGTACAAGTCATCAGTGTGTGATCACACAGCTAATGTTTAACTAACCTCATCACCAGAGACCCACTCCCTCTTTTTATAACAGCAATAAAAAGTATCATTTATGGTACACTGTCGTCCCGCCCTTCATAGGTTTCACAGAAAGGAAGTGGTTTCCAACGGTTCTCTTTAGATCAAACTTTCAACCAAAATGCACTTGATTTTTGGAGGGAAACTAGCTAACTGACTGACTATTCCTGGATGCTCCCCACTCATTTGCTCAGTTGTGAGGTGAGATGGAGTTGAAGGTTGACATAGCTTCAGCTCATCACGCTCAACCTCAGACAGAAATGATCTCAGTGTTTGAAAAGGATGGAATTATAGAGGAAGGAAATGTCCAGTCAGCTTAGCGTGATCGTTAGCAGTGTGTAAATAATATTTCCAGGACAGTCAACCATCTTGTCTTTTTTGGTGATGGCTAAAGACAATCATTGTTTGCTTCAGGTGCAGGTTACAGTATGAGCATAAAGTCAGTAAATTACAATTTTATCCTGCTGAGAGATGCAGTCTACACTTGTATAATAAAACGCAACATTTTTGTTCCATCAAGTCTATTCATTTCTGAATAATCCCCCCTGAATAATAAGCAGGCATTACTCTTATACTGATTCAACCTGCAGTTTATCAAGTTCCCCACCAATGAAACCGCCATGTTGCTCTGAGAGAACTACAGGTGAAGCTTTATCTTGATGATTCATTACATTTAAGTGAAAGACATTGGCGATCATTAGATTCAAGATATGTCAAGCACAATATTTTTGCATTTATGTTTAAAAACAATACACAATTTGAAATTTTTCATTGAAACTGAGCCCACGTGCTAATAGCCTGGCCTGTTCTGAAAATTAAACCTCAGGTCTATAAACTGATCATTGGCTACGGTTTTAAAAGAACTTCAATTTAAGAAGAAGAAAGTCTGATTTACCTGGAACATTCGAATGGCTTACATGGAGTGCAACGAAAGTGATCCCCAAAAGCAACAGGTGCTTCATCTTGCTGCTTGTCTTCGTGCCGTCTTTCCTGGACTGAGTGAGGGTTATAAACTACAGTGGGAGTGGGTTACCATTACAGACCTTTGGACCGACATTTCCCTAATGGTCACAACTGCAATCGAAACAAAAGTTAACGGCAGGGACGGACATCTTCCTCTTTTTACAATGTTTGCTAGTAACAAGTCACTGTGTTTATTATATTAGGCTGTAACCAGACCTAAGCAGCTCCATATAAAGTCATCAATACGCAGTAGTGTGTGATATTATTACCATATTGGGTGTTTGAAGCACCTTAACATTTGTGTATTAGTCACTCTATATATTTAATGGTTCAAGGGTGTTCCAAGCCTCATTCAGGGGACTTTCAGGCTTCACTTAAACATGAAACCAGCTACACAACAGCAGCATACACGAGTAGATTGGGGCATGCATCAACACATTGACTAACAGCTACACTGATTGGTTATTTTTGTCATTTTCTGCAGCACTTTGAGAGCTCATGCATCAAAACTGAGATTATCTGACGCAATGTAAATGACTGCAAAGGCAACATAACCTTTTACAGAGGGCTTGATTAGAGAGCATTTTTAGAAAGTTCAAATCCCCCTGTCATAGAGTAAACCTCAGGGAGTTACTCTATCCTCTTATTTTGTCATTTTGGCTGAAATGCTCATTTCTGCTTTCCATTCTCGCAGTGGAAGACTCTCATCTTTAGTGTGTGATGATTTTCATCATCAGCTCAGGTAAAAGAAAAAACAGAACTCATGAACAATGTGTAGCTGTGTCTTCAACGGGCATGAAGATAGATTTGCCGAAATGTTAGTCGTAATAATGTAGGAAAACTAGAATTGTTTGGAGATCCATAGACCTATAATAATGCTCTACATGGTGTCTTAATTTGTGTCTGAATTTTAACTGTCCATTCTCAGTGTACACTGTATGCACTGCAGGTTTCAAGTCCCCACATCACACTTGTATGAGTTATCTATTAGACTACAACAGGCTTCCAGCCTTGAGGTGTGTTGTCAGAACATGGTGCTCGCACGCACACGTCCTAAATTAAAGGTGAGCACAGAGAAACTCTCCCCCTTCACCTGATGAATTTGAAAACAGCTTTCTAGAGGCAGACTCTTTACCATTCTGCACAGTGAAGCTCAAACATCCAAGCGAAGTCACAATAAGCAAAGCACATGTTTGAGTGGAGGTGGGCTCAAAGAAGCTCTAGGACTAAATGCATCATGAGACTGCAAGGCTAAGAGTTCAAGTAATTATTTGGAACTGGAATGTTTATGTATAGCATCTATGCTGTTGTGGCATCCTTTTTTTATTCTGTGAGCCCCATAATCTTGAATTTGCCATGTAAGCTCATGCCTGGACAGTGGACACCAGAGCGGTTAAACAGCCTGCAGTTGGCAGACAGGTGGGGCAAAGGGAAAACCCATTTAACATGTATTGCTTCCAGCACTCTCCGTGTGAAGAGCACCTTAAGCGTCACCTGTCAGTATTTGGGCAGCCCATCACTCTTCTAAACCTCCCCTTTCACGGAGTCTCGCGGATTTGCGTGGGGCGCACGTGCATTTTCCGCATCCTTCGTCCGCCGGCAGCTCGAGCCCCAAATGAGGGACTGCGCTTGGATGCGGTCGCCGCTGTTGAGCTGTCACTCTCCGGTGACCAGATGACTCTGGAGGCTGGTTTTGTTGTTGCTCTGACGTCAGTACGAGCTACAATGAAGCTGACAACATGGGTATAAAAGCCGGTTTGAAGGCTCGCGCTCCGGTGCTCAAAGCTCCTGCTCTGCACCGGGTTGACACCAGGCTCACCACACGAAGGGAGGTCTGAGGCGATCAAGATGCGCTTTCTGAGCCTCGCACCCATCGCGCTACTGCAGCTGACTTTCTGCGCCGTGCTGCACGGTAAGATCTTTGAGGAGTGAAAAAAAAAAAAAAAAAAAGAAAAAAGTAGCCTGTTAGGATGTAAAGAGATTGGAACCTTTAAGCTTTAGATTTGTGTGGTGGAGAGGAAGAAGAAGAAGAAGAAGAAGAAGAAGAAGAAGAAGAAGAAGAAGAAGAAGAAGAAGAAGAATATAGGCTGGCAGCAGGATACATTAACTTGTAGTAGGAATGCAGAAAGGACTCCTCATGGCAGGTGTCTCCATCCACCTGCACATACTCTTTCTGAGGAATCAGGGTGACATGAAATGTGGCTGCTTGTCTCTGAGAGAAATACTTTGGATGTCTGTTAGTTAAATTGTTTTGTACTTGCCTTCATTTTATTTAAGATATGCACAATATATAGCTGGACAATACCTTGTAATTAACAGTGGGATTTTTTTTTTCTTATCTGTTTCAGGTGCCAAATGGACATACAGTGGTAAGTCTGATAATATTTTCCTCATAGTTTGTCAACGGTAGATCATATATATTCCAGTCCAAGTGCATATGTGTATATCTTGAGCCCTCACAGTGGTGCTCTACCCTTAAACCAGCATTAATCAATTGAGTGTTAGCATTTAATTTGATGCAACTGTCTAATAATAACAACAATAACTGAGTCAGAGAAGATGCCATTGTTGTCCCCCCCACAGCAGAGCTTATAATAAGACAAGATTGAGCATGAGGAAAAAAACCTTCTTTGACCCGTCTTTGACCTCCAAAGACAGCCAGCACTGACATCCCCCTGTCACCTCGTGTAATGTAATTGCAGAGGTCACTACAGACTCTGCAATTACAACATTTCATAAGTGGCTGACTGCCTTTGTCTCGTGCCTTAAGGACTATGGGCAGCAGCTTCTTGAACCATGACTATCTGTTACGTAAACTGTGCTCAGACCGTGGCCTCTTGTCATTGTGTCACTGCTTTGCAAAAATCTGTTGCGTTCAAGGACTAAATGTGAAACCCAATAATTAGGCAGGTGAAGCAATTCATTGTGATGTAATTTTCCTCAGTGTTTTCTTTGGACTAATATTAAGCACAGTTTAGAAAACAAGAATATCTGTTCAAACCTGCTGTCCTCCTTTAAGGTAATGTTATAGTGTTCTAATTATTTTACCCAAATGAACAAGAAAAGTGTGACTTCTCTGCACAGTAATTTATGGTCAAACAATTATAGCTGGAGGAAATTATACTTGCTTAATTTGGACCGCTATGAGAGGCTGATCTCTGTTTTTAATTATAGAATTGGCTTGGCATTAATGGGAGCAAATGGCCCTGTTTATATGTTATTTGTCTCCTAAGTGTGGAAAGTTCAGAAAATGAGACAACACCTAAACAAACAATGGAAAACTAGATAGGAAAATATCTAAATTATGTCAATAAAGGGAATACTTTAATGTGCCAAAATAAATGATTATTTGAAGTTATGTACATGTAAACACTTCCAAAAATACATATAGAGCTCTATACTTAACACATACAATAACTAAACCTGTGCTATTTAACGATTAAGTTAACAAGGAGTCAGAGTGGAAAGGTTTGTGATGACTACTGAGGAAAGATGTAGAAAAAATAAAAAAGCCTGAGGCCTCCCAAGTGTAGCGTGGTGGATTTCATCCTCAGTTACAGTCAAACCCTGAAGAGGCCTTGTCATAGTAGTGAGTTGTCTGGAGGGCTGGTAGCGCTTTCTGTTGACGGGGGCACAGCTGAGTCATACGATTTATCTCCACCTCAACACTCCACCCTCTGGCAGAGGACAAAACAGTAAACCTTACCATGGGAGTAAAGCAAGTGATGTTCATGAATGTTATTTTCTCACCCTGCTATTACTTTTTTCTTCTCTGACCCTTGATGTGATGTTGAGCACTTTGATCTACAAATAGCCTTATGTATAGAAATTCTCTCTTCTTATTATTTAGTGTTTACATTACACAGGAAAGGCCCCATATTTTAATTACTCACAGTCATGTATGCTCTAAGGACTGCCAAGAGGCCACCCAAGGTCCCTGAAGGCCATTATTAAAGGGCAGCCTGGGTCTAATTAAAACAGCAAATGAAGTGGACACTGAGTAATTATAGCCATAAGAGTAACTTCTTTTTTACGATAGGGAGGGTTTGCCTTGATTGAACTTTGAGTTTTGCTTCAAACGAATTTTCAGTGATTTCACAGCTTCACTGGATGCCTTTTGGCACGTCTTGTACAATCAATCCACATTTGTCTGGAAAGTGACAGTCAGGGTCGGGGCAGACCATGCTGCGTCATTCATATTTAATCATCTGGCATGTGGTGAATGTTGGACTTTTAGATGAATTCGGGGCAGATAATGAATTAGCGGCAAGTATGCAAAAGTGATGAGAGCGCTGGTATGGCGTTCTCTATTCCGCCACAGTTATGTTACTTCAGATTTAATAGGATCCATTCACTTTATACGGAGGGTCATGTTTGAAAAGCTCAGCATGGATCCTCACACTTCAGTCAATATACTGAATGAAAATGTCAGAAATCAAGAGCTTCTTTGCATGTCTTCCTCTTCTGTATTATATCTGAGGCCAGTGTGCCTCATTGCCTCTGCAGACACCCTCATGCAGCTGAGCTCGCTTTGTAAACTGCATGACTTGATCTGCAAATGTGGCCGTTTTCGGTGTCTTGTGCTTTATAGAAACCTCTCATTTGGAGAGAGACAGGGTTCTCACTGGCTCTCCCCGCAAACAACAGCCTGGTTCTCACTCTTGCTGGTTTAGAAAGGGCCAAGAGTGAAGCCACGGGCCTCTCCCTTGCTGCCTTGTGCATAGATAATAATACTTAACTTTGATTACACATAAAGTGTTCAGTAGGCCAAGACAAGCCCTGGCCCTGTTTGGAGCCACCCCCTATTCAACTTCACACTGGGGCATGATTTTCTCATTTGCCCCTTAAAGGGGAACAGCTTAAGACATTCTTAGGATAATACACACTTTTTGGATGGCTGAGAATATATGTAATGCCACTGTACGACATAGTAAAGGTGTAGATGCCTCCCAGAGGTGTAATGACTTACATTGATGCGGTTGCAGGGCCAGAGGGAGAGCACCACTGGCCCAAGCATTATCCATATTGCGGTGGAGCTTTCCAGTCTCCAATAAACATCAAGACGGAGCTGCTGAGGTTCGACCCAACTTTACGCCCAATTGAGGTGCAAAACTACGACCTGTCACCCAGTGAGCAGCTCACTCTTGGAAATAATGGACATTCTGGTGAGTGTGAAACACAATATTATCGACAAATTCATATTAAGGTACAGTATGTAGAGTGAAATGTGTATTTTAAGCTTATTTCATCACAGGTGACAAAGCTGTGTATCAGGCTAAGCATTTAAGAACAGCTAGAGAGTACGAAAGTGATGCACTACTCATTGTATTCATTAGAAATGGTAACACATAAACATGGAGTAGTCTGTTCTTGCTGTAGAGACCTAATTTCTGGGTCAAGCTAAGGAAAATGATACGTGGATCTTCTGCCACAGCAATTTTCCAGAATCACTCTCTTATTATCTTAGCTGTCCTTTCACTGAGAGAAAGAGCTCGACGTTTAGTCTGGGAAACTGTGAGCAGAGATTAGTCGTCTGCGCTGCCTCCACTGGGTCTGATGCATCTTAACAAGAGAAACCAGCTGTTGTTTAATGTTCGATATCGATTTACAACATAGTCTTAAATTTAATTGCTAAATATAGTAATCAGAGGATAAACAACCGCCCATGTGCCACAGGATGAGAATATTTTGATGACTTCGGCACTAGAACGTGATTATTCCACAAAATTATAGTTTGTTTGATGACTCTGCTCTGTTTGAAGATTCAAGAGACAGTTTCAGTCAGAGAAAAGTGAGGTGAACTGTGGCACTAAACCATATGCTGCAGGACGGCGTTCATTTCACTGACAAACTCTGTATAGGCAAACATGTAATGTCTGCCCTGTGTTGGCCACAATTCGGTCGCTGTAACATCGATGTAAGTAAACTGTTTGCCGCTGACAGAGTGCAAAGACCAAACAAGTGCTTGTGTGTGCATGCCTGATGGGCCTCAACCCCACAAGCTGAGTGGCATCATCAGCGTGACGTGTGTCTGAAATAAGCTGACAGAGGTCTTTCACTTGTAAACATTCATCATACACTGATGGCGCGCTTATGCGTCACTCCATCATGAAGTATCTTAAAGGCATCTACACAGCGTTTGCAAAAAACTTCCTCGGTTTAGATGATGTTTCCTGATCTGTTGATGTCATGTGAGGAAATCCCCACCCCGCTCTGTTCTGTGTGGTGGGGTTTCATGTCTCTTGATCCACAGTGCAAATATCACTGCCCTCCAAGATGTACATCTCCAGCCTGCCTCATCGTTACACTGCAGCTCAGCTCCATTTCCACTGGGGCTCCTCTGGCAGACCAGCAGGCTCTGAGCACACGGTGAACAGTAAGCAGTATGCAGCAGAGGTAAGCACAGCAAACAGCTCTTCTTACTCCCCACTGGTGATGTAAAAGACACTGGTGCAAAGTAAATAAACGTATATACAATTTTGAGGTCCATCACTCTTTACATTTCATTTCATTTTTACTGCACTGCATTTATCAGATGGATGTATTTAACAGCAGATTAAGATTTCACATGTAAAACCGTTTATATAATACGATGCATTGTTGTGAAATATACCACCCAACAGTGTATGAAGCTGTTAAAAATAATCTACACCAAAAAACATTAAAATGCTGCTTAGAAGTGAATGAAATACTACAAAAAAAAAAATAATATATATATATATAATATATATATGGTTTGATACATAGAACACATGGAAAGAGGCCATATTCCATGTGTACTTTTACTTTTGATACTTTGAGTGCATTGTGCTGAGAGTACTTTACTTTATGTACTGATGTATGAATGCCGAACTTAGACATGAAATGGAGTGTCTTTATATTGTAGTATTGCAGCTTTTGCTTATCTCAGTATTTCAGTAGAAGGTCAATGAAGATTTACTTATCAGGTCAGCTCAGTTCATTCACTTGAATAGTTATTGGTGTTCTGCGGCATCAGGCGACAGCATCTCTCAGCATCATTCAGCTGAATGATTTAATGCTTTATGACTTAAACATGTGACATTTGACCGGCAGAGGAATCAGAGCTGCTAACACCCTTTAAGGCGTACAGCTGCTGCTCAAACTGAAGAAACTCCACATCTGCATATTACAGTTCCAGTGTCTTGACACTGTGGCAGACACTCAGTTGATGTTTACTCGCCAGTCAGACAGTTTCAGAAAAAGCTTATTGTGCATCTTCTACTTTTATTGCATAACTGACTGTAAAGTACAATTGAGTGCTTTTATAACACAATGCAATTAAAGAGACTTAAAAGTCTTTAACAATAAAGAAGTTGAGTCTTTAAAATCTTGACTACTCAGCTTATAAGAGGAGGAAAGTTAAGTTCATAGTTTTTTGTTTTTTGTTTTTTTCAAAATAAATCACCCCTTTACCAATCAAATCAGAGTATGTTATCACTTCGTTGCTCATACTAAAAGGCAAAGAGACAATTTCAGTCAGCCTTGGTATGCACAGTATGACAGCATGTCTTATTTCTGCAGGGTTTAAGGGGATTAGAGTACCAGGCTATTATGTGCTTTGGTTTTCAACCACCTCTGGAGAGGAGTGGCTGTCTGTGCTATTTAATGTGTCAACCCCTGAGAGCAGTTTTCACACACTAGTTTGCTCCATTTACTGTTATACTTGAACTACAGTGGACAATAAAGTTTAAAAGTAAGAGTCTCCTTTGGGAAATAAACAAAAATAGGAGACTTTTTTTAATACGATTTAATGTCATTTGAATTATAGTGGGTCGAAGCTGAAATGGTTTCAACCTGTGTGCTTCGATGCGACCGTGCCCCAGCTGCAGCACAGCCACATGTGAGGTGCTGTGGTTTGACCTGGGTTTCAGAGTGGACACGTTGAGCACATGCATCTTTTCAAGTCCCTCCAGACTCTGGAACCACAGCTCCTTGATGACATGTTGTTTCGGAGGGGTGGAATGATGGAAAATTGAACATTTCCCAGAAATAGTGCAAATGTCCACCTAGATTCCCAAGACAGAACAAAGCCTGTAAATACAATTTCGTCATATTTGGACAGAATGACTAACGTGACTTTGTTTTGGCCCGAAAACACAGCACAATACCGCCATGAAAACAACGACAGTCTGGTATTTATTTATGTGCTATAATGGACCAGCTACTGTAACACATCTCCAGTGTCTCTCTCTTTTGATTCCTTGCAACTACATACTGTTTGTTTGGTTTGCTCCTCAGAGTCTTGTCTTCTTTTCTCTCACAGATGCATGTTGTACACTTCAATTCAGACAAGTATCCCAATATGTCCTCGGCTGTTGACAAATCCGACGGTCTGGCCGTGCTGGGTGTCCTGATTGAGGTGAGACATTGTGGACAGAGTTGTGTGAATTCCTGCCGGTCAGCAGAACCGTCTAACTGTGTTTGTTGTGCAGATTGGAGAGTTCAATCCAGCCTTTGAACAGTTTCTGAAGTTCATCAATGGTATCAAATACAGGGGTGAGTCCAAAGTGATGATCGTCTTTAGCAGAATTTCTTTTGCAGTTTTGCTACATAATGTAATTATGGGTAGTGAATAATATCATTTAAAACAAATGTGGCAATGGTTAATTTGGTTAATTTTTTCTGGGCTTGGGGTCAGAAACTCTTCATCATTACATTATATTACATCTGTTCTTGTGTCACCGGGCAGATCAGAGAGTTCAAGTGCCCGGTTTCAACATCAGAGCACTGCTGCCTGCACGTTTGGATGAGTATTATCAATACGACGGGTCCCTGACGACGCCTCCATGCTATCCCAGCGTCCTGTGGACAGTGTTCAGGAATCATGTCACAATATCTCGCAAACAGGTGCTCCATCAGTGTTCAGTTCATAAGCAGATTTGATATTCGGATAAATAAGACAATACTCAACTGATGTTAAATTGAATTTTCAGACATTTAACCTCAATTGGTAATAAAAATCTCGTCTGTGCGTGACCTGCTTTTGTTTTGCTGTGTCTTTAGTTTGTGGCCCTGGCAACGACCCTCTACTCCTCCCATGCCCAGGACTCAGCTCCCGTGCCCCTGAATGGCAACTACAGAAAACCGCAGCTCATCGACAGCCGAGTTGTGCTTGTATCATTTAAGGACGGTAAGTATGGTCTTCAGAATGAGCTTGCTTTATTGTTGGAGCATGAGTGCAAAGGTCACCTAAATGACATGGCTGCTGTGCTGCTTTAAAAATGGCAAATGGACAGGTTCGAATGATGGATGGGCATTTTTTTCCTCTGCAAAGCACGGGGCTGTCACACTTTGTATGGTGTCACCTGCTTGTGGTTGAGCTTTCACACTGATGTCTTTCTTAATGATCTTTCAGGTTGATTGACTTTGATGAGCTTCTTGGAAAGTAGGCCATTTTTTAAGACACAACAAATTAACCGTCCCTCTGACATACTGCGAAAGTCTGCAGCCCTTAAATTTATCTTTAAAGGCTTACTTTTATGTGGTTGACTGGTTTACCACACTGTATGGTATTTAGGTCCATATAGTGTGGTATGAATGTGCATGTTTTCCTCATTCGCAAAGCTTCCCCTCTCAGAGCTATGCTTCTCTAATGGCACATGTGTCTTGACATGGCAGCGTGGATTCCACTGGCATTCGCTCATGAGCGGCATTTAGCAGGTGATAGCTTGTGCTTTTAGTTCATCACTACAGGCAGAGCTGTTGCATGTTGGCTGTGAAGGCCCGTAGTCGTTCCAAGGAATATCCCACAGGCTGGGATGTTTAACAAGCTGTGATTGGCTGTGTGTCTGATGCAGGCAGAGGACTGCATGGTATTCCCACAGTCACATCTCCACTCATGAGGAAGCGAATCGTTCAGCAGCTGCTGGTTGGCGACCTAGCAGACCTGGCTGATGAAGGGCTCTATCAGCTGCTACCGAGCGGCTTAGAGAAGTCCCACGCTGGCAAGAAGAAAGACCTCAAGAACCAGCAGAGTGAGACTCTGGCCAAATCCAAACAACAAACGCTGAATCCATCGCCGTGGAAGAAAAGCCAGACCAACCGCTTTGTGGGAAAGTTAGGGTTGGCTGAAGAAGCGCTGTGCTACGTCTCGCTGGAGCAGACAGTTTTCCATCAACTCAAGCACTCTCACGCTGAGACCCAGCTGGTTCAGGCTCTCAGGGACGCAGTTTTCCCTGAGCTCAACATCAAGAGCTACCTGAACTGCAAGTCAGACTTAGCCCTCCCCACCGTCAGACATATCCTCCGTGGACGACCACCTACAGATGAGGCTTTCGAGTTAGATCGCTCTCTGACAAAAGCCTTGACGAATCAGAAGACTTCGACTGCGATCAAACAAAGTGTGCCTGTGACAAAGTATGGTGGTGTTGCCCCTGCTTCTGTTCCCAGGAAACCACAGAGCCAGGGTTATCCACATCCTTGGCTTTTGCCAATGGAGTGGGAAGACTAGAGAGATTCCTGACATAGTTGAGACTCACATTATGTCACTTCATGTAGCAGACATCAGTTGTGTATCTCACAATGAAAGACCAATTTTCAGCCACGCCCTACATTCCTTTAACTAATCTTTCTTACAAATATATTTAAATTAAATTATTTTTTCCAGTATGTGCACATAATTATAATATAGTTTCTATCAGTAGACTGTAGTATGAGTTAATTTACTGTAGTTGTTGTTTTTGCAGCATATGTCTATGCATAACCAGTCATCTGCAGTGGCTGCACTCAGTACTGTACACAGACTCTCAAACATTAAGCTAAGCTTAATGTGTAGATTTCTGTCATAAGAATATGCAAAAAGAAGAAATGTTTACTTTTTCTAAAGGATTTTTCAGCCTGTTTGCATAATTGTGTCTATCCATACAGTTCTTCAAAATAAACTGCTACAAAACACATATTTCATGCTTGGAAATCTATAGTGTACATCAAACTACATGTTTTTTTAGAGGAGTAGTGTACACAAAGTTCAGTTCTATAGTATGGGAACTGTGGAGCTATACTTGTAATTACTGTCTGGCACTATATAGAGATGCATCTAAACCAAAAGAATTTGCAAGAGCTTAAGCGCTTTACATCATTCCCTGTGTTCTGTCACAATTTGTTCTTGCCGTTTACAATAAGTACAAAGACACTGTACTGTACATAGGGAACTATTTTCAATAAAAGCATTTTACATGAAGCATACATGGAAGATTTCTTCCCTACTGCATTTGCACCTTTCACCGTGAACTTACATAACTAGCATTATATGAAATTCAGTCTTTTTCAAGTGGCTCTGCCAGCATACACTGTGAAAAACTGCCAGGAAATAGTCTCACTGTCTCATGGAAATGGATAAGCTGTGCGAGGCCTGCACAGTTTGCATTCTGTCCTGTGTGGCCAGGAGGAAAAGGGGGAAATGCACTGCGCTGTTTCTCATATTTAAGCTGTCCAGGTACAGAACTCTGGTGGAGCCTAGAAGGTTTATGAAGAAAAACCTCAACTCAAGCAATCTGATGAGTAAAGCAAGTGTGCATGCAATCAAAATGTTGGGAAAACAATGACTCTTGGTTGAAAATCTAGATTTCACATAAATGCCTTAAAAGGTTTTTTTAATTATTATTTTTATTCATTATGTTTTATTCATGCAAAGCCTCCATTACCACATGCGGTGCCTTACATTAGTTTGAGATATAACATGATTTGAGCTTGAATATTATTCATTAAAAACTTTAAACTCATTGTTAAAGTCAGACAGCTTGGCTTAAGAGACATGGGTTAAAATCAGCTGGGAGGGAACGTGTGTGTGTGTGTGTGCGCATGTGTGTGCATGAGGACTTGGGTTAAGGTTAGGATAAGCTTAGGTTGTGGTTATGGTTACGGTGAGTTTCCAGGAAATGAAAGTAAATCCATGTAATATCCCCAAGAGTGTTGAAAACATGATTCATCAGAACGCTGACATTAAATTAGGTTAAAACGTTTCTGCAACACCAAGAGCATCATGTCTGAATGAGTCTGCACGACTGGGTTGTGTCATGTTTCTGATACAAAACACATTAAAGTTATGATTTGTTTGATGTCTCATGAAACCTCTTAACTCTTTCTCCTTGGATGGTACCATATCTGAGGTGTCTCTTCCTCTATGAATTTCATTTTCACCTTCTCTTCTCTCTTTTTCTCTGTCACTCAGCCGACAAATCTTGGATAAACACTGGTATGTTGCTTTTCTATATTCTTCCTTCATGTTGTGTGTGGTCTTCAGCTTCATACGCAGCAGCAAGGGATTCCCCTTTTGTAGGCCACTAACGGCTCATGTGAGGTTTTAACATATAAGCAACATAAGAGTTAAAATGACATTTTCTCTGTGTGAATTTAACTCATATTCTGCTTCAACATGAAATCTAATGAATCACCAAACTAAACCATGAATAGAATAAATGTGTATATCACATAGAATAGCTTATGATGCATTAGTGCAGCGATCTAACTTGTCTTATACCACTAAAACACTTTAACTATACCTTAGCAAGTGAAAGGGTTAAATGCGCTGTAATTGTTGATTGTTTTAATTTGCAATAACTGATTTGCACTTTAAATACCAAGTGAAAACATGGAGAAAAAGAGTACAAGACCCTAATTATCACATGATCCTTTGTGCTTCTGTTACTCCATGCTCTGCAGGTTTACTGGTTCCCATACTGGTGGGCTCTGCAGTGGGACTTGTTCTCATTGTCTCTTTAATGTGCTGTCTATTAAGGCAAAAAAGGTAAGCTGAGGACAAAAACAACTAAACAAGACCACAGTTATACTTGTACATTTCGTACTGTATTAAAAGTCCTGGGAATAGTTTGTCAGAGGGATCAAACCTGGTGTGTATCACACTATTTGAAGACATCTGTGTGCAGGAATCTCCCCATAACGCTGTTTATGTTTAGTGAACAAATTCAGAGCTGATTTTTTTCAGATGGTGATATATACTGTGGATATAAAGTGGATGATTTGCAGAGTGTATTTCAGAAGAATGGTCAACCTTAAGTGACCCTAACATCCGGGGTCAGAGTTTAAAAAAAAGAACTTTATAGGGGTCATGTCCTCATTAGTTGGGGTTTTTGGGAACGTACACCCACTTGTGCCGCTCTCAGTCACCCTCAACAGTGTGACGCCTCATAAATTATGACCCCATTTTGTATAATTTTGGTTTTTCTAAAAAAAAAAAAAAAAAGGAGAGTGCCCTGGAGAATATTTTCTTGGGTTTACATTACTGTATGATTTGCAGAGATTTCTTTGTGGTACATAACCGAGAATACATGTGGGACTTGACTTTTAACCAATTTGAGAAGACTGGCTTTGGAAGAAAGTGTAATCGTGAGTCAGACAACACTTACAACATTTGTTAGAAAAACATGTTCTTGGCGGCAAACAGGAGATGAATGACAGCTTTTTTCATGACTGTTTTACGACTGAATAACCGAGGTGACACGTCCTAATCTGCTCAGGTATTCAGTAGGAAGCGAGAAACTGAATCCAGAGAGGAACCTTCAGGTTTCGTGCTATGTTATTAAACCTTAATAACTTCTACATTCAGGGAGAAACAAATGTGGAGAGGACTGAATTATAGTTATGTTGTGTAAACCTTCAGTTTTACACAACATAAAACTCATGATAACTGCTGATCTTAAAGTATATATATATATATATATAAAATATAAAATGGAAGAAAAACATGACTTTCTCTCCACGTGTGGAAAAAATGAAAATAATAATGGAATATTTGAAAGACACTGAAAAAGAAAACTAATTGTTTATGGTCTCCAAATTTATATCTAAGTGGCAGATTTCAAATACATGTTTTTTGGTTGTTGGGATTTTAATGATGAAATGACCAAATCTCATCCATTGTATGTCAAACCCATCTTCCAGATATTATAAATCACTCATCTCAACACATCTCCTGCTTTCAAAACTATACCTGGAGAAAAGGAAAATGTCTTCGAGATAAAATATGTAAATAAGAGGCACTCCAGAGGTAAAATGTGCTTTGAAGCTGTCTCTTCATCAGCACATATCACTTCTCCCCTTTCATTTCTTTATGCTAATGATGCGCAATCCGCTTTTAGAGGTGCGAGGCTGAGTGACAGGCCTGTCACAGATGGGTTGGTGGCAGGCTTTGTGCATTAAACAGTGTCAAATGTTCCTCCAGTCTCCACATGTTCCTCTTTCTTCCACCTTCCAAAGTAATGACTCTATGTTTATTTCCACCAAAAAATCAGCAGCAGCATTTCCGCGTTTGCACGTGGCTAACATTTTGAGGAAAAGGAAACAGGGAATGAAAAATGTGGATAAATTAAAAGAGCTGTGGTTCACACAACACTTCCACATCTTGTTCATATATCATGGAAGTAAAACGTTTCCTTGAGTGCAAAACAAACCTCAGCGAGAGTCACTTGCTGGCTATGAAATAAATCTACAGCTTACGGGGAGAACACTTTATCTACACTTTAACTTTATCTAAATCGCATGTGTTTAGCGATATAATCAAATTCTGAATGCATTATGGTTCTTTTGTTCCTTAGAGCTGGTGCTCAACAGGACAAAAGCAAAGGTGTCGGATACGACATTGGGGAGAGCGACGAGTACGGCTCAAGAGTATAGCTCATCTCGCTTCAAATGGAACTTCAACAAGACCACGAGACCGTTGTCCTCTTGCATCACTCGTTCTGTATTTGTGAAATTGCCCCATGGGTCAGTTTAAACGTTGCGGAAGCATGAAAGGTTTAAATAGATCACATGATAATGTTTGCATGTGGCTCTGGGGTTTTGGGAAGCACTTTTTTCTCAAGCCACAGTCTGGTCCTTTGCTGTGTTGTGGCAGGCAGAACATGGTAGGCCTCCGTGCTGGATGTTTAAAAGAGTGTTTTATGCTGTATGACTACTTCCTTAGAGCAAGAGGAGCAGCTGCCCTCTCTAATCCCCCTTTATTTATCCAACGTGATGTGGTGAGTTTCTTACGGAGAGCCCCGCACAGAAGCATCCAGGCAAACAATGAGAATCACAGGTCAAGTCCGACCATGGCACCCGTTCCCTTGGGCCGTCCTGGCATGGAAGGAAGCCCAGCCACAGTCCAAACAACAGGGGGATAGGAGTCGACAGACATCCCCGATGGTAGCGTGGCCTGAGAGGGATGGGCTACGCCACAATTCCACCAAGCCTGTACTTAGAGCTGCTCTATGGATTTTATAATAAAAGGGTTCTTGGCTTTGCACAAACACAAAAACACACAGTCCCTTCCCTGCGAATAATGCTGAGAAAAAAAAGGCTTTTGTGTTTGTCCGGCTGCACGTGGGCTGACCCCTAACCCTTGTCCGCTAGCCTGATCACAAGACTAACTCCCCAGCACTCCTGAGAGCTTCTCAGTTAGACTGCAGCTGGTACAGTTAACCACAGGATCACTGGAGAGTTACTATGTCGTCATCCTCACAGGGTTTCCCTTGGCCATGGTGTCATCTCCTCTGTCTTTATTACATTTGGATCATTTAAGATGCCTCTGAGTTTGTGTTCAGTGTGCAGTATTTGCATGCTTTAGATACTTTAGACTGACTAAACAAGCTCTCTGGTGACGAGGAACTGAGGAAAGAGAAGCACAGGGCGACTGACATCTGTCAGTCGTCCCGCAGAAGATTACTTTGCCTGTTAAATGTTGCTCATGCCCTCATTACACTGCTGACATCCTGTTGCCACTCCTTGTGCTAAACTCTAGCCGTTAAATTTATTAGCTGGTCAGGATTTATTTGTGCCACAGTGTTTTTTAGGTGTTACATTGTGTATAATAAAGTGTACATAATTGCTGTCTCAGAATAAAAAATAAAAATATTTATGTGTTTTTAATCAAAATGTCATTTTCATTGCCTTTTCCAAAATTCGATGGGAAACCTGCCTTTCAAGATCATATTTTAACAACATCCAAATAATTTCACCAGTTTGACCTGTTAAAACCATAAATATAGCCACTGAGTTCACCTGCCCCTCATGACGCCTGAGAGTCAAAGCCTTGTCCCATTGCTGGCACATGTTGAACAGGGCTGCCATCTAGTGGCTGCTTGCTTTAACTACAATCACAATAACTCTTTTACTTCCGGATCGTCTGAGGACTTGGAGTTTATCTTCCGTGCTATGAGAGCTCGCAGTCGTGAGGACCTGCAGGTGTTTCGTACGTCTTATCCGTCATGTATCATCAGCCTGTGCTGAAAAACAGGCGCAGTCTGCTCGAGAGAGCAGAGAAGTTTATCTCTGATATTTATTTCACAGACTGCAACCTGAGAGGACGGTAAGGCTTCTTTCATCAGCTGCACAGACCCTCACTCCTGACTGGACGGTGCACACAGCGTGCAGCTGTCTGGTGGGTTCTACAGAGGGGCGTTTGACGTAAATCACAGTAACTGTGCATTATTCTGCACACAGTGTTTCTTTGTAGATTATTAGCAGTTAGAAAACAGTCTGCAAGTGAGTTTCAATGAAAAACAAAACAAAAATAACTGTCAATCACTGCAATCCCTACAGGGAGTCCTCAAGTTATTACTGACCTCAACATACTTTGCATGCAATTAGGATTTTTTTTTCTTCTGATTTGTCTTTTAGGAATATTGCATTGAGGTCTAGGTGTGCTCTACTCTGAAGCTGATCACCTTGCAGACTGCTTCAAAGGAAAAGTCTGCATGGTGCCCACAGTCGTTCATCTGCTGTGTAGTTAATGTGTAATGTTATTGCATACTGCCCATTTATCAGATCTGGTCAGAGCACCATCGACAGTGTGAATGTGTTTTAGAGTTTAAGGTTAGAGTTATTGTAAAAGCCCATTGAGACAAACTGAGCAATATGCAGCAATGTGAATAAGTGTGACTTTTCAGTGATTACTTCTTGCAGACTGTATGGAGACTCTTGCCCGCTGGAGTCTCTGTCCTCCTTCTTGTCCTCTAAACGGATCCCATTCACAGAAGCTTCCAAGCAGCATTTTGCACCTCATAAAGTGGGTGATACCTTTGGACCTACGTAAGTAATACTGTCAGAGTCCCTCAGATCTTGGCATGAATCCAAGCTTGATGTTCAAGGTTCATTTATCACATACTCACCATGACTGTGCACTGTGAAGTGAAATGCTTTGCTGTCCCCTTCAGTGCTGTGCATGGCATAATAAATATATCAAATATTCAGACATACAATATATATAATAAGAAAATATATGCAACAAAATAGGCTAATATGCAGGATAAATATTAAATATGATACAAATAATAAGGAGGAATATTGTTGAAGGTGGTGGACTTGCTGGTTCAAATTGACCCTGAAAATCCCTGAATCCTGGAGAGGGAAAGAGGTTCATCTGCTGTGGGAAAGTGATGGAGAAGCAATGGTTTGGAGAGATGAACAGCCAGTTCAGGTGATCAAGCAGCAGTTTTACTGAAGTCGGATTCGGTTAAAGTGTCTACATTCTACTCTGAACCCATGGCTAGGTTTCATGTGACGTGTTGACTTGCAGGGCCTGACTAAAGAGGGTGAAAAGACGAGCTACATCCTGTCTGACTGTCTGAAAGATGAGGAGCCACACAGGTCAGTCAGCCGCTTCTGTTACCAACGTTGCTTCCTGAGCTTTTGTGCACCTCTCAGCTAAAGAGTTCATATGTTCTCTTGTTCTCCAGTGTCACCCTTTATGTAGAGGTGGCCTGTAATGGGCTGTTTGGAGCTGGTCAAGGGTCCATGATTGCAGCTCCAGATCCAAACAGGAATTTTTCTCTACAAAGGGCGGAGCTGGTGGTGTTTAACCGGGACGTACGGGAGCTGCTGACTGATTTTGAGATGCTGATCGACATCGTGAAGGTGCGGTCACACAGAACAGCACAAGCTGTGTTCGTGTAGTGAAAACGAACGTAAACTTCCCAAGAGTCTTTTCTTTTCCTTCACAGGAACTCGGAGAGGAAGAGCAACGAGGCTACCAGGCGCTCTTCACTGTCAATGAGATGGTGAACCTGTGCGACCCCACCGATCCCAGCTCTTTCTCCAAAGCACACAGTCTGGCTCACAAGTTCTTCAGCCAGCAGAACGGACAGAGCCAGCACACCGCTCATGCCATGGGTCACTGCCACATAGACTCAGGTCTCAGTTTAGCTTCTGTTAAGGATTTTATCTTTATTATGTGAGTGTTGAAAACTGAAAAAAAGGTGGTGTTGAATGCCTGATTTCTAGTCTTCTTCACTTATTCATTAATTAGATATTTACTGATTTAAATCAGAGTTTTGCCAACGTTTGACCACATTATTTAGGCAACATTCTCAGGTATCATCTACTAAAAAAAGGCCCCATTTTTCAAGTAGAAAATGCATGTAAAAATCTTGCAATATCAGTTTTTGTCAAATGTGCTAATATTTATGACTGTATCTGCAGCTTGGCTCTGGCCCTACGAAGAGACCATCCGCAAATGTGGCCGAAGCTGGGTGACAGTGATCCGTCTAATGGAGAAGAACCCAGAGTTTGTTTTTACTTGCTCTCAGGTAATTCCCTGCTACTACAGTTTTGTGTGAGCCATAACTGTTCTACAAGTCTGAGCAGTCCTCTCCAGTGTGCTGCTTTTTGTGCAGGCTCAGCAGTTCCAGTGGGTGAAGAGCTGGTACCCAGGACTCTTCTCCCAGATTAAGCATTACGTCAAGAAAGGCCAGTTCATTCCAGTTGGAGGAGCGTGGGTGGAAATGGTAAACCTGATCTTTCTGCCATTCAGCCCTTTTAATGAACATGAGGTCCCACATTAAGATGCACTAATTACACGTTTGCCTATCAGGACGGCAATCTGCCTTCAGGTGAGTCCATGGTGCGGCAGTTCCTGGAGGGTCAGCGCTTCTTTAGCCACGAGTTTGGGATCCATTGCAAAGAGGTGGACATTCATCACAGATCTCTGCATAGTCTGAGTTGACCTCCATATTTAATGTCTGTATATTTGCGGCTACTTTTTCATCATGAATGCATAAAATAGGAATCTTTTCTGTAGTTCTGGCTTCCGGATACGTTTGGCTACTCGGCCCAGCTTCCTCAAATAATGCAGGGCTGCGGCATTTCCAGTTTCTTGACACAGAAGCTCAGCTGGAACCTGGTCAACAGCTTTCCTGTAAGTAAAGCACAAAGGCACAAAGTTAAAAAAAAGGTTCCTTTGAAAAATCTTAAGTTTTGATTTCTGTTTCTAACAGCACAACACATTTTTCTGGGAAGGTCTAGATGGCTCCAAGGTTTTAACTCACTTCCCACCTGGAAATTCCTATGGAATGATGGCCAAGGTCGAAGACGTGAGTTTATAGGACACTAACGTGGTGAATGTTGAGACTGCGAAGAGAATATTTACAAGCCTCTCAAAGCTGACTCTCGTCTGGGTTTTCTCTGCCCACAGCTGCTGAAAACTGTGAAGAATAACAAAGACAAAGGCAGAGCCAACCACAGTGCAGTGCTGTTTGGTTTTGGTGATGGTGGCGGTGGACCCACACAGCTCATGCTGGACAGACTGCAGCGGGTCCAGGACACAGATGGACTTCCCAAGTCAGTTCCTGTCCGACACTCAGCACTCGTCAGTCACGATGACTGAGCCCTAACTGAGGCAGAAACACCACCCAAAATGAATGAGTCATGACATTTTATATTCAGCTCTTGGGCACTGTGGGGTTTTCAGTGAGGTGTGTCAGTATGTAGGCAGTAGACTCCAAGGGTTGTAAAAGCAGGATATTAGTGATCCCTGCTGATGTCTGTGTGGTGTTTTTACAATACTAGTCAGTACAGTCATGTTTTAGTCAGAGAGAAATACAAAGGTGTAACCAGAGACGTCATTGGTCGCTTCCATCTCCAATTCTTGTGCGTTTCTCAGGGTCCGGATGACCAGTCCTGACAAGTTTTTCTCCCAGCTTTGGGCTGAATCACCTCTGCTATGCACATGGACCGGAGAGCTCTTCCTTGAGTTGCACAACGGGTCCTACACCACACAGGCACAGGTCAAAGTCCTCATTATGAGAGGAAATGAAACTCCATCATAACAGTCTGATAACATTTCCAATTTGTAGCTTCTTTGCAGCCACATCCATATTTGAAGCATTGTAGTCCACCACAAGCTCATTGTGTTATTTTAACACTTGCTTTGCTGTTTCCAGATCAAACGAGGGAACCGCCAGTGTGAGACGCTGCTGCATGACGTTGAGATAGCGAGCAGCTTGGCGCTGTCTCTGGACAGGACATTTCAGTATCCTGTGGAAAAACTGCAGGAGCTCTGGAGGTCCAGACACACATATCCTATCATAGTTTGACAATGAGGATGAATAAATAAATGGTGTCTGTTGTTGCAGTATTAAAGTGGTTTCTTTGTTTTTTTTCCCAAACAGGCTGCTGCTTCTAAACCAATTCCATGACGTGATTCCCGGCAGCTGCATCGAGATGGTTGTGGAGGACGCACTCAGATATTATGAAGGTACAGTTTGTCGCAGCGTTGCAGTCAGAGCCATATTGTTGTGTTGTTTTCCAAAATAATAAGTACATTAAACTGTGTTTTAGATATCCGCAGTGATGGCACTAGACTGCTGCATCATGCCTGTGGAGCCTTGGGGTCAAAGGGCACCTCTGCTGGTGTGTTCAACTCTCTGCCATGGGAGCGGCAGGAAGTCATCCAGATTGAAGATGGTGTCGGTAAACCTGGTCTGGGTATGTTTGTTATTTAAATATATATTTACAATTTTTATGTCGTGGCCTTCCAAACTACAGCTGCACATCTGTGCTCTGTGGCATCCATTGTTCTGCAGCTCTGGTCAGAGTTCCCAGCATCGGTTTGTCTCCTGTCGAAGACACACAGCCTGTGACTCAAGTCTCTGTCTCTGTTCAAGTATGTACTATGCAACTCATTACCTCCCACTTCCAGTTATGTTTAAGTCTCACTAAATCATGATGAACTCAGCTGTGGCTTCCACACAGGGCTGCGGTGGTCTCGAGGGGGCGTGCAGGGCAGGGCAGGGCAGGTCTAAGACAGGCTTCACTGGATTGAAAAAATACTTTAAAAAAACCTCCTGATCCCAGTAGAGCCACCACCCTCCTACGGGTCCGGGCACAGCCAAAGCAGATTAGCCCAAAACAGTTGAGTGACTAGCCGATATTATCTGGAAACGATAGGATATGACACACCCCTAATCAGTTAGAAAGACACACATACACATACACATACACATACACATACACATACACATACACATACACATACACATACACATACACATACACCCTCCCTTGTTCCCTCTGTTTGGATGCATTTGTCATAGGCATATGTTGCTTGTAAACCTTTTCCTCCGTCTATTTCTATGTATTTTATGCCTCTACCTGTGTGTATTGTCCCTTTGCACCCATGTAAAAAACAAACGTGTGTACTGCATATAGAGAGAGCATTTAATTAATTTAGCTTCACTGTAATTTCATTTGACTAACTAAGACGTTGTGGAACATTACAGGATGACGGCACCGTCCTCATGGAGAACGGGATTTTACAGACTTTCATAAACAAAGATGGCACTTTGATGTCACTGAATTTGATCAATGCTAACAGGTACTGTACTGTGTAGTGTGTATTTTCTACCACAGCATCAATATTAATGAACTAACATCTGTCTCACCACTCTTTGTGTTTCAGGGAAGCCATCTCTGACAGCTGTCATGGGAACCAGTTTGTCATGTTTGATGATGTCCCCCTGTACTGGGATGCTTGGGATGTAATGGACTACCATCTGCAGACAAGGTGCCAGTCATTACTGTTATTGCATGTACACAATATGCTATTTTGAGGTGTTGTGGATTTGAATATCAAAGCATGACGGCAGAAATGATCCTATAGGAAGCCGGTGCTGGAGGTGGTGCAGCCTGTTCGTGTGGTGTCCACAGGTGGGCTTCGAGGCAGTGTCCGCTTCACCCTGAGGATCAGTGATAAGAGCACTATCACGCAGGAGATTGTCTTGGACGCCATGTGTCCTTACATCAAGTTCAACACAGAGGTAACATTTAAGATACCTGGAGAAATCTGAAGAGTGGCTGATCCGATAGCTGATAACTTCTTCAATACCCAAAAAATGCACAATGTTGCATCCTCCGATTTCAGGTGGAGTGGGCAGAGTCTCACAAGTTTCTCAAAGTGGAATTCCCTGTGCGAGTACACAGCCCTAATGCTACATATGAGATCCAGTTTGGCCATCTGCAGAGACCCACACACAGAAACACGTCATGGGACTGGGCCAAGTTTGAGGTACAGTGTCCTGTTTTGGCCCCCGCACGGCTAAACTGCAGGTCAGCCAATGTCAGTGGTGCTGTTCCAACAAAAGTAATGCTCCTGAAATGCTTTGTTTTTTCCATCATGGTGGCCACCGCAGGTTTGGGGTCACAAATGGGCCGATCTGTCAGAGCACAACTTTGGAGTTGCACTGCTGAATGATTGCAAATACGGCTATTCAGTCTACAAGAACACCATGACACTGTCACTGTGAGGTCCCCCGCTGTTCTTATACAACAGTAAAACAAGCAATTCATGCTAAATTTAAATAATACATGCGTCTAACAGCTGGTGTCTGTGTCTTAGATTGAGAGCGCCAAAGGCCCCCGATGCCAATGCTGATATGGGAACGCATCATTTCACCTATGCTGTCATGCCACACACAGGTAGGATTTGACCGTTTTGTTCTCGTTAAACCTAAAACTCTGACCGTGAACTCACAAGTTCATCACCAGTTTTCTCTGTCGTAATGTAGGATCGTTCCAGGATGCGTCCATCATCCAGTGTGCATACAACCTCAACTTCCCTTTGAGGTCAATCCAGTGCACTCCTGATACCGTCCCTTGGAGTGCTTTTTCCGTCAGCAGCGCAGCGGTTATCCTCGAGACCATTAAACAGGTATCCCATTACAGGCTGAGCTTGACCTGGCTTGACTTAATCCACTTAGCCCGTTTAATGGCCATTTACTATATTTACCATGACACTCTTATTCTCTGCTTGATTGTCTTTGGTATATTTTATGTCTCCAGGCTTGTTTCTCTTCTGATTACCTGATTTGGACTTGTGTTTGATTTTTACTTGCCTGATTTGACCTTCGTGTTGCTCACTGTGAGGCTGCCTTATGGCCACCCGCTGTCTCCACTTGTATCTGGAGTGTGCACTTGAGTCCATTCTTTTTATCCACTTTTTGTAACCACTGCACAAAGGAGGTGGTGACGTTCCTCCGCTGTGTTTATTCTAACTTTGTGAGAATAACGTATGAAATGCCCACATAAAACCGCATAAGAGAGGCCTTTCTGCTTGCCCTGTGCTTTGCTTCCTTTCTTTTGCTGACGTCCTCGTTTTTTCTGCCAAAAGCTACAGAGAGTGGATCCTGGATAATTATAAATCACTCGGACTTTAATCTAAAAAAGACACAGAAGGCTACCACCATGTTTCTTTTTATCACTTTTACTACTTCTACAGTATTGTGCAAGCATGAACTCAGTACAGCACAAGCCTCAGGACGGAGACAAGACAGCAATACCCGTGAGCAACTTACTGAGAGAGCTGCACAGATTAAAAAAGAAGATTGAAATACTGCATCAAATACAGGAGAATGAGTGAAACCCTGACTCTGTAGCAGCTACTGTACAAGGTGCTGACATCAGACAGATTTTTATACACAGGATTACATCAGCTGTAGAGCGTCCTGTCACGGATTTGGCTGACACGCTGCCCTGGATGTGTCCTAACGCCACTGGATCAGCTGTTGAGGCTCCACAACCAGCCTTCTTTGATGAGGCCTCTTACTGGCACAGCAGCAGCGCCAGACCACGAGCATCAGCTCCAGCCAAGAGCTGGTCTGACGTCGTTCGCCGCAAAAGCAAATCCAGCAAGACATTAAATTAGAGGTCACCAATGCTCAGTCCACCACCTGAACTCTCAGTGCAGAACAGGTACAACTCACTGACTCTGAACAATGAAAGGTGTGCTGATTCTAACCATGTTGAGCACAGGGAAAAACTAATCACACCACTGACATTAAGGCTGAACGCCAAGAAATAGCCTAAAAAGCACTGCTAGGCCAAACGCTAGAAGAAGTATTGGTACCTCTGCAACTGATGGGCTGAGGGCCAGAGGAAAGACCGGACACCATCTGACTGGGGACAAAGCATGTCATGATGGCCAAGACTGAAAATCTAAGTGACAGATGTGTCAGGGAGCTAATGCACCTGTTGACTTATATCCTCTCTACACTTCCAAATAACAGGAAGATCATAGCTCAGGCTGGGTCTGTTGACGTTCTGTGAAGTAAAACAGGCTCTGAGGTCCTGAAAAAAGACTTTTGCCTGCTAATGGAGAAGCTGAACATCTGTCAGTCCCAACATGTATTAATTTCAGGCCTCATTCCAATTATGGGGAAATTAAACAAATCCTAGCCCTGAATACATGTTTGACATTAGTGTGCCTCGCCCATGCTGTCTTTTGGAACCGTAAAGATCACTTTCAGCCTGATGGGATGCATCCAAACATCACAGGAATGCACTGATAAGCAGAAAGGCCAGCTAACAGAGGCAAACAGCCTGTATCTGTCCACCCTCGTCCAGTCCAGCTCCACTTTACTCGAGGCATTCAGAGGACGTCTCTGTCCTAGTCAGGGGTTCTGTGCCCCCCTTCCCTCCCTCCATCACTTTCACCAGGGACCAGACATCGCTCCACCTCACCTCCACCACAATCACAAATCAAGCAAGGTCAAACATATTGTAGCAGTGAAATGAGCTCTTTTAACGTCAGATCATTGGCTAACAAATCGTTTTTGGTTTATGATCCCATAATTGAAAAGTATTAGCATTTAATAATAGCATTTCTTGTTGTACATTTACTTTATGTCCCAGTTTTTTTGTTTGTTCTTCTTGTCTCCTCTTGATACCTGTAATCAGTTTGCTGCATTTCTTGTATGAAAGGTGGCATATAAATATAGTTTATTGTTATTATTAACAGGCCGAGGATAGGAAGGGGGCACTTGTAGTCCGTCTCTATGAGTCGCATGGGAGCAGCGTGACTGCAATTGTCTGCACCACCCTTCCAGTCAGGGAAGCCTGGCAGTGAGTATTTCTATTTTTATTGTATTAGCTGCTGTCTGCCGTCTTTAATGGTCTATTGTCTTCTAAGAATGAAACTTTTTATTCTCCCCGCTTTCAGTTGCGATCTGTTGGAGAGACAAGACGCCAGCCAGCCAGCACACATGACATCAGAGGGAATCACTGTGAACTTCAGCCCCTTTCAAATTGTGTCACTTCTCCTCATCTTGTGACGCTGATGGCATTTTACGAGGTGTCCGCGTGGTCACAAGTGGAGTAATAATACAATATTTTAGCTCGAAGGATAGAAAACAGAAATGCACTAAAATGTATCCTGTGCCATTCTATTGACAGTTTAGTGAAGGGCATCTTTTTGAGGTACATGACTACAATAAAGAGTTGCAGAACTTTTGCAGAAATATGTTTTATTTAAAAACGCGTATAAAAACATAGAAACAATACAAGGGTCCCTCCTTTCTGTTTTTATTTGCCGCTCTGTCTGGTCACTCTCGTGCTCCGCCTCTGTGGACCTGCAACAATGATGACAGCAAGATCAAAATTCCTTCAATTCTGCCCCCTGTAGAAAGAAAAGGTTTCATTTTGACTCATTATCATGGCTCACATGTAGCTGTTGGCTCTGCACTGCTGCTCTTCCTCTTACGTGCAGCTGTTTTCTTTTCATGCTTCGACGTGTTTACTTCTGTCTTTCTTCTCTTGGATCCGGCTTCCTTCGGACGTGCATCCTTGTTTTTCTTTGGTGTTTTGGCCACAGTTTCCTGTTTGACCACACTTTTCTTTGTATTGCCTGCTGAGCGAATCCTGGCCACCTAATGGAATCAGACTGATGTTAAGAGTTACGTCTTTTCACTGTTTGTCGAGCAAAAACGTTGCCGCTCATACCTTTTTCTTGTCTGTGTAATCATGGTCATCTTCTTTCTTTACCCTCTTTTTTGACTTGGGTGACTTTAAATCTGTTTTTTGACAAAGATGCGACATGATTTTAGGCAGATACAGCAGCTATTTTCAGATACGTTCCTGCTGATGTTCCCATGTGATGTTCATGTACACAAAGTATTACGTACCTTTCGGCACCATGGGGCCTGGATCTCCCTGAAATTAGAAGAGTGGGTATTAGTATCTATGATGTGCACAATCCTGTGCAAAAAGGCTAAAACACAGGATTTTCCTTAAACTCACTTTGAACCACATAGTTCTGCCGTTGTGGTCCCGGATAGATTTCATTCCATCCACGTAGTAACACTGCAGCCATGCCTCAAAGCCAGAGTAGTCTGCCTTCTCAGGATCGTAGCCCTTTCCACCTAAGTCACGTGTCAGAAACAGGCAGCAGGAAAATCGATTTTTTTTTTTCACTCAAAAGCGAACAGAATCTTCGAGCATGAGTTTCACAGCAGACTAGACAGTAAACACATGATAGCCCACCTAGGCTCACCACCTCCAGAGGTACTATATTACACAGCCTCAGCAGGTCACCCATCTCCCCTTTCAGCCTCTTCTGTGAAGCTCTGTCTGTGGTCTTAATAAAGAAAGGCATTGTTAGAAAATGCAAAGCGGTTAGGGTTGAGTGTCTGATGACCTGAAAAATGTGCATCTCTCTCCGGGTTCTTTTACCTTTGTGTCCGCTTTCTCATTTTTCACAGGCTTGTCATTTTGGCATAAATCTTCTGACTCAAGGCCTTCCAGCACAGTCCTGGCAGGCACAAAGGGTGGGATGTTCAACCTAAAAAAGATTCACAACTTCAGGCTCATTCTTCTGTACGGCAAGAAAGCTCTTTTGTTGTGCGAGTCTGAATCATTACGCCTCCCCACGGGCAGCGAGAAACCAAGAAGTGAAAGAAAGTCATTCATTTCATATCAGAGGGAAACAGACCTTCAAACACAAGAGAGCTGGAATTGTGTTTTGCTCTTTTCTTCAAATCAGAACAGGAAAAGGAAAATCTGGTTTAGTTTCTTTTTGAACTGTGTACAGGCCGACTGTTAATCAAGGTGTATGAGCAGCAGGCGGTCTGCCCTGTGTGCATGCCTGTGTTCTTTCACTTTTTGTTCTTTGTTACCACTAGTTACCTCCGGCAAGGTACTGCAGATGCAAACTAGCCATTACGGTTGCAAGGGTGTGATTTTCATGGTATCACACAATGGAAGCGGAACTCATTGGGGTGGTTTTTATGAAAGAAAGCATTGTAAAATTAATTTTTTTTAGGGTTTTATATAGTTGGTTCTATTTCAGGACTTTCTATAGACTAAACAATAAAGCAATGTAAGAAAAAAGAAGATTAATCCATAATTAAAATAACCATCAGAAACAGCGCTATTTCTCATGCAGATCATCATAGCTGATACCTAATCCCCTTCCAGTAAGGTCAGTATCTGTGCATCCCCACCATGGAATTGTAGAATGTGTCATTTGACTAGCTCTGAGGGTTGTGCATGTTTGTCACCTGAAAAGGATTTCAGCCCTCAGATAGTTCCCGATACCGTTGAAGTACTTCTGATTGAGCAGGACTTCACAGATGGGCCTGTCGAAGGCGCGGTCGGACAGGTGCGACACCACGTTCTCCCTGCAAAGCGATTAACTGGTCAGCGTGACAGCGATGGTTTGGCTGAGCAGACAACACAAGTGACGCTCTCGGCATTACTAACCTGAAGCTCTCGTACTCAAACATGATGCAGGGCCCTCTGCCAGCCTGCCACGTCCCATTGGGATGCCAGCTGCCAAACCTGCGTGCATCCACAAAGCTCAGCACTCTGCAGGGCTTCTCTTTGGAATAAAAACGCAGGTGGGCATGTTTGGGCAGCTCATCCTCTGGGGTGAAGCGGAAATAACCCGACATCCCAAAGCGAAAGACGACATCCATGGGCTGGTCTGCCTGTCCTGCCCTCGCTCTCTGTTTTGGATCATCGCTCTTCATGGGTGTCAGTGTGAGCATCACTTCCTTCCCTCTGGAAGTGGCTGTGATGCGATACGCCTCACAGGTGAAGGGCACATCGGGATTCTTGCTGACCTCAGACTTTCTGACCGGCCCAGTAAACACCACTCCATTACACATTTTGTTCACGTAAAGGCTTGCCAGGTGGAGCTCTGGTCCCTCAGGCATTTTGTTGGAAGAATGAAGCTGTGCTGCAACTGCAGAGGACAAAATGATTGAGCAATTGTTACATCACTTACACATGCTGGGTATTTTTAGAAGATTATTCCAGTATTTTAACACTCAATGTATTTAAATTCTAAGATCTTGATTTATGTTCCTGTTTTTCAGAGAGTGATGAGGTTTGTTTCCGGACTTGTGACCTCAGTATGTCTGAAAACATCACGCACACACAACAAAGCATGCAGTCTACCACACAACACGCTCTCATACCTTTAGCAGTGCATTACAGTCATTCGTAGACCACACAACGTGATGCACAACAATGCTTAGACTTCACACCACACACATCCAGCCAGACTACATAATGTGACACGCGGCCTTTGATCTACCCACATCATGCATGTCTTGAGTGTATTTTAAACCATCTCCGCCAGGCTGAACAAAACATTGTGTTTTGCATTTCGCACAAGTCAAAACAAGGAAATAGTAGACAGGTACACTGCTGAATGCAAAGGGCCACTGAGGGTCGAACAACTTACCCAAACCAAGAAATAGACCTCACCAGTGATAAACTAGTCGCGTTAACAGACTTAAAGTACAATTATTAACCTGCGCGGTTTGTCGTGCTCCTTTGCGGTCTGCAGGGCTGCAGCAACGGGCAGGCATGGCACACACCACACGGCTCTTACAACACGCATGTTATCAAACATGTTGTGTAACGTTCCTTTCGTCACACGGAAATGTCGCGAGATCTGCATGATTTCGTTACTTAGAGTCAAGTATTAATCACGTATTTCGGATCTAAGCGAGTATTTTTGTCATGTTCTCCAACAACGCACTGAAAACAACGAGACAAAAAGTAACCGGGCTTTCCGAGCAAACACTGTACACGAGCCAACAATCCAGCACAGTGCATGCTGGGATATGTAGGCCTTACAGAAACAGGCACAGACATAAAAATCTCAGTGTTTCACATTTTGCTTTACATTTTATTTTGTTATTTAGGGGCACATGAAGGTAAAAACAGTTATCAACGAGCAACAATTATCAACAGCATCAAAAATGAGTGAATTAATATACAATATTTTACAAAAAAAAAGAGTCCAATCAGTATTCTTGATTCAGTGATGAATCACTCAGTCTGGAAACACTTCCACCAATTAATGCAGATGCATTCACACGACCAATGACATGACCAAATTCCTACAAAAATACTACACTGTACACTGTACAAGGTGTAAGTATGGTACTTTTGGCAGCCGATCAGCGTCATTTGTTTGACTCTTGATGGGACACTGAGGTCCGACATCAATGTCCTCTCTTCACTGCAGTGCATTCATCATAGTCTGGGCCTGTTTGAGCTCTGCAGAAAGACACAGAGGGAAAGAAGTATCACAGCATCATTCTGGCTAATACATTTGTCTCAAACGGAAAAAAATGTGAGAAAAGCAGTGTGGTGTTGACAATATGCAGAACTAACCTGCAAGCAAGACTCTGAACTTGTCAGCAGAAACGGAAACAACAGTGGTCTGTGAGGAGCCTGACTCTGCTCCTTGTGTCTGCAGTCTAAGCTGAATCACTGGCTCATTCACCTCCCTCAGCTCGCTGGAGCTCAGAGTGTAGTCGACGCGCCAGGCCACACTGTCCAGGCGTCCCACTGAAAATTATTGCAGAGCAGAATGGACGCCTCGGTCAGTGCTGAGTCAGACACATCACAGAAGACAGCTCTCATCATCAGTTACACTTGTCTTCGACTTTGAAAAGGGCAAGACAGACTGAAGTACTTACGCCTCAGGCTCGTCTCTCTGAGTTTGTCTTGCAACGCGGAGTGCTTGTCTTCATATGATTTGCAGAGTCCCGTTGTGTGTTCTAAAGAATGGATGTTTGTGTAATTAAGAGTCAAGCAGAGATTTATTTCAAGGGAATAATCGCACAAAAGTGTTTCAACCCAGACTATTAGCTGAAGACATTAATGCAGCATTAACCGATCAATAAGAGAAAAAAGACATGGCCACAAAGTAACTGAAAAGTAGTTAACATCAATCAAATAAAGTGGATATCTTCACAACGCTGAAAAAGAAAACACAGTCTTAAGCTGGCTGAGAGTCAACTGTGACTGTTTTATACTATTAATGCACCAAAGTCACAATGCACCACCACTGCATTTCCTCTTTGCACATTGTGTGCATACTGTGTCCCATTCAAGTGCCAGCTGAATTTTATGACGCTTAAGTTACATAACTGACAACGATACAATGCAGTAAGCTCCAACAATAACACAACAGGCTGTGATTTGGGGCCTGTATATTTCTGGAAACGAGGCCATTGTTTAGATTTTATCGGTTTGGGCTTAGAATATGCAACATAATCATCATTTTCTTATCAAACACAGGGAACCCCAGTGGACTAACCTTTAGGCAGACCGAGCTGCTGCAGCTCGCTGGACAGAGATTCACTGTCGACATCATGCTTTGCTGCACTGGACAAAATGAAGCTGAGCACGGCCACACTAGCTTTGATGTCCCCACTCTCTGCAAAATGGATTGTCATGAATGCATGTTTTATAACAAAGCAAGTTTAATTGTTAAAAGGCTTTTTTGATTATGAGCAGGATTGCAGAACCAACAGTAGTGGAATATAACTATGTGCATGTACATCATATTTACATTTGAGGCAAATACTCTGCAGTACATTTCACTCCACTATATCTATTTGACAGCTATAGTTACTAGTAACTCTGTGGAGATTAAGGTTTTGCACGCAAAACATGTTGAGTTTATAAAACATGATGCATTGTTGTAGATTTAACTCCCCAAACAGCATTTAAAGTCGACTCCCCTTTACCAACTAGAGCTGTAAAATGCTGCTTAAATAAAAGCATTATATAACAATCATTATTATACTCGCAGTGGCCATTTTTCTGCACAGCCAGTGCTTTTCCTTTTGATACTGTAAGTGCTATTTTCTTGTAATACTTCTGCATTTAAGAAATATTTTCTCTAGTTGTAATGGAGTACTTCAAAACAATATGTCTTCTACCATGAGTATAAGAAGTGAGGGAGACTTACCAAACTTTGCATCTGCAGTAAGCTTTGAAACCTTGTCGTACTACAAATAAGTAAATAAAACACAGCACTAATCAGTGTTACTGCATTGTGCATATGACGAGCGATTATGCGGAATTATGTTAAAATCTTACATCAATGCCTTCCCCAAGCAAGTCCTTCAGCACTTGAGCACAGAGGAGTTTCATTTTGACGCTTGACTGTTACATTAGTGAGGCAGAGGACAGGCGTATTAGTAGAAAATACTCAAAAACATAATACTTCTTTATTTTAAGTGTTGGGCGTCTGTAATTACTTACGATCTTCGCTAATGTGCTAATTTCGGCAAGTACCCAATCAGGGCAGTCCAAATCTCCACAGAAACGGAACCGCTACGACAGACAAGACACCACAAGTGTTGTTAAGTGTAACGTTACTATAACAAAACACCGTAACCTCAAACACTGTAACGCTAGTATTCACATTAACTATCCATCATTCAAAGCTACTAGCTAAGCATGCTAGCTAGCTACTGAAAGCCGGAGTAAACATCGAGTGCTGAGGTGAATAATTACCTAAAACATTTATAACTCAAGCGACTAAATTGTTACATAAATAAACTGGCTTCTAAACGAGCAAACTAGTGTTAAATTATACATTTCTTAAATGTGTTTACCATGGCTGTAAGTCTGCTGAGCAGCCTCACGGGGTAAAACAAGCTTCAGAGGCGGAAGTTTCAGCTTCCTCACATCTGATTGGCCGATGGAAATGAGGGGCGGGGCGCTCCTCGTCTGGTAGAGTTTATGGTGCTGATGTTGCATGACATCGTCGATAACTCCTGTTTGTACCATATGTGTTTTACAGCAAGTCAAATAATAAAAGTCAGCAAAGTCACATAGTCACAGCAAATACCATCATTTAAGAAAAAGTCATACAACAGGAGATCTTAAGAGGACATTTAAACCGTGACACTTAGTTTTGCCTGCATAGGGAATTCCACAGCTGACAGCAAAGACTGAGTCACCTTTGGTAGCAGGTTGAAACCTTGATACCATTAGTAGGATCTCAACGAGCCGTCAGGGTCATAGGGAATTAGCAGATCAGAGATATAAGCAGGAGTCTGAACATTTGAGGTTTTAAAACCAAGTTCACAAAACTCACATGTAGCCAAAGAAGGGCAGCAAGAACTGGCATGATGTGGTCTCTTAGTGGGAGTTAAAAGCTGAGCAGCAGTGTTTTGTATAAGGTACAGTCTTTGGATGTTTTGTCTGCTGATACCTGAATAAACTGCAGTAATTGCAGCAGTTCAGTCTGGAGATAGGAGGAGATAAAAGCACAGCCAGGCTTTTCTAAATCCACAGAGGAAAGGAATAAGCTGATCTGGGTGAAGTGTCTCAGTTGGCCAAAGCAGCACTGCAGCACTTAAGGTACCTGCACCAAAAGACAACTGTTAGTCACAAAAAGTGCTTTGCTTTCAGGCCTCTTTTCTTCTTCTTCTTTAAAAAAAAGTTTAATAAGACACCCAAACAGGAATTGTTACAAATAATACATTAGCTCTGTTTGGGGTCCCAGCTGTAAAACATGGTTAAATACAATAGATTTTCATATGATATGTGGAGAAACTGAAGTTTCATTTATGCATTGATGTTAGCCTGAGAGGCCTTTTCAGAGTCCTTCACACTTGGCATTCTTCATTTTATTTTGGGTACAAGGTTTAGATAAGATGAAGACCTTGTACATGCCAGACTCCCCTGATAATACTGAATAAGGAACAATGCTGACCGAGTGTAACCCACACGGTCTCCTGCCTCCTTCACAGTGGCATGATGATTCGTGATTCTGTATGGTGTGGGACATGCTGTGTAAAGCTTTGGTATTTGACTGTGTCCATGTACAGAGGCTGCACCAAGATCTTTTCTGATATCAGATATGTGTTATAATAGACCTCTAAATCTAAAGACAGCTGAGGCTCATGTTTATTCTTTAACTCATCAAAGCGACTGACCACAAGTGTTTCCACATCATGTAAGTGTGAAGTCAACGGTACAACACTGTCTCTACATCTCACATGAGTCCATTGACCCCCATAATGTGTAACATTACACAATATATTAGAAAAGACATTTCTTTGCCTGTGAATGACTTTTTGCAAACAAAAAGCATAAATAACTATTTACTCATTGCCTGTAAAACAATATAAAGCATCAGTGTGTCAAAGGGAAGGGTTGCCTCTTCAACACTCTTCTGTATAATGCAAGCTTTTGCTGGGAACAAAAGGACCCATAGCAGCTGAAGCTTTGTGATAATGTTCACATGCCTATAAATAAATGGGGAAGTAATATTGAGAACAGTGGAAAAGGAAATATATCAGTCAGTCTGAGTATGATTCAAATCAGATGAGTCAGTAGACAGACTGTGATTTCCAAATCAGAGAAGCTCCATTTGTGCTATAAAATCTGTGGGGAAAAAAGTACTTTAGGTTGTGCGTTAGGCTGTCTGTTCATATCACAGCTAATGCCCTTGCTGTGGGCTTTTTGTAGGATCGAGCAGGCAGAGCCAATATAAATCGCTCAGGCTGCAAATGTACCACGATATGATATATACCACATATGATTTCGCTCATAGTAATGAGTCTCATCAAGACGTTTGTCTTTTTACTGTAGTTCTTATGGTTTTGCATATGAATTGCAAAAAACGTTGTTATTTGTCACTCATATGATTTTCATTGACGTTTGTTACTGTAGTTTCGCCCTCCACATACCCCTACAACACAAGTTTTTTCCTCACATTTCCTACTGCAATACGCAATTTGAAGTAATAAACACTCCTGCTCTATGGTGCACAAACACCTAATAAGAGTCCCTGAACGTAGCCTACTGTGTCACATTTACATGATATTTCATTACCTTCATTTTATTCCATTACACATTTAATTTTCTATTTCATAGATCTACACGGGTTTTGCTGTTAACCTCATCAAGTCGTAATTTAATGACTTTGACAATCTTGCAGGGCCATCCAACCACCGCACGGGCTGCAGGTGGTGGTCCCTGCGGTGACTGCGCCATGGAGGCGCGCTGAGCGGGAGAAATCTGCGGCGCGTATTGGGCTCGCCATTGCAGGTGAGGCGACAAATTACCTGTTTTCTCCTCTCCTAGTACGTGGTATTCCATACACACAGAGGACACAGCACCTGAGTAATCTGATGGCTTTGTCATCGCCTGCGTCAACGCTGCCTCAGTTTATGACACAGGTGGGTAAACGAATATATTCACCATTTTTTTCCGTTACTCCTCGCCTATTCGAAAGGATGCAAGATGTTTTTATTTCCAGAGTTTCATGCTTAAATAGATAATAATAAGATATTATAAGATAATAAGATAATAAATAGATATTCTGCACCAGCCTAATTTGGCATTACTGCGAGAGGACGGTAGGAGGAGGAGCCTGGCTTTAAGACTGGCGCTGCTGCGGCTCTTTTCAGACTGTGGACAGACGCTGTTTGAGTACGAACGGAATTAACATAAATACTCACAAATTAAGGCGCAACATGAGGCGATTTGTTTCCATGTGTATTTGTCTTGCTGGCGATTTTCTACTAGTCCTTAGCGTTGGCTGGGAGGACGCACCGACTCTCGGATCTAAAGATAATCCCAGAGTGTTGAGCAAAGGTAGGTTCACTTGTCACTTCTCCACAGTTAGTTTTCTGCAGCGTTTTAGACGCGCTCAGTGTGTAAAAATCAGTGGAGACGTTCAGAAACAGCAGTTACAGAGTTAATCCTGTCTGTAAGTCCTCTTTAAGAGCAGTTCAGTTTAGACTTTACTCTTGTGATGTTGGTACACAATGCAGTCATTGACATGGTTGACCACTAACATCCTCGCAGGTTAAAAGTGTGACTCTTGATCTTCCCTCAGATATGACAAATGGTGTATTTGAATACCAAGTCTCTCAGAACCACACTGTGCTCTTCTATCACGAGGACTCTGAGGAGATGTATGTTGGAGGGACAGATTTTGTGCTAAAACTTGATGCAGGTGACTATCACATTATAGAGGTGAGTATTTTTCATCTAATAGACTTTGAACCACTCCTTTTGACCTTTTTGTTACGCTGTTTCACCTACTCTTCCTCAAGTTGTCTAATGCTTTATTGATGGGCTCCCAGCTTGATTTCAGTGTGGTTTAGGGTGACAGTGGAGTATGCAGCCTGGGTTATAATGAGATGCTGTACAGTAACAGATGGCTGTCACAGACGCCTGTCACAGACCCTTTGTTACACAAGGAGTCTGTCTGGCAGCACTCACAGCACAGATACAGCCTTTCAAAGTCAGCTGATATGCAGCTTCAAGTCAGTAGGCGCTGCTGATTAACTACTGGGGGTGAACAAACAAACCCTGATGACGTCCAAAAGATTCTATAATAAGCCACAAAATTCATGCAAATTAATTCTCTTATCATTGAAAGAATAATGGTTGGATGTTTGTCGGTTGTTTTCCAGTGAAATGGCGTTAATGTGGCCTCTGTTCTGGCCGTAAGACAGACGTTTCTTCTTTTCACTAATGGATAGGAGCAGCTGAAGCCAGAAGACATGAGCAGAAGACATTATCTTGAGTGAAATAGATTTTGCTGAAGAGAGCAATTCTAAGACAGAAAACCTAGAATGGCTTTCAGATTGGCAGCCCCGAGTTCATTTTCATCTGTCATCCAGCTATTTCAAACATTATGCAGGCACCAAAAACACCAGGTTGTAGGCAGAGCTTTAACATTCTTCACCGGTTAGTAACTGATAAGGGCTGAAATGTTGATTTTCTGTTCATAAAGTCTCATTTGAAACTACCTTCAAGTGAAAACTTTAATTCATCTACCACTTCCTGCCCCCTGCAGAAATTTCCTCTGAACACAACAGGGCGACGACAGTGCAAAGAGGTTAGTAACTGGAGGGAGAGGATGTGTGTATGAGGAATGGCTGCTCAACAAGTTTGAACAATATGGAGGCTCATTCTGTGTGATGTCTTGGTAATAACAGCTTCTGTGTTGCAGGGCCCCTGTGACAATGTCATTACAGTCATTGAGAAGTTTCAAGACAGCCTGTTTGTCTGTGGAACAAATGGACAAAAACCACAGTGTTGGAAGCTCGTGAGTGCTTGTGTACATCTCTTAATATGTGTTGCACTTTATGTCACATCTGTTTGACACACTGCAGTTTTTGTGGTTGGTTAATTACTGGCAACAGCCAGGCAAAGCTGATTGAAGCGTAGTGCTGTTGGTGAAATGGCTAGGGTTGCAATTAATCTATAATCAGCAACCTGTGTGTGGTTTCAGACAGGTGTTCGGTGCTTTGTTATTTTTCCATCGCTGTTGTCTTCAACAATATTCTGTTGACCTTCTGTTCTACAGTTTTCTTCAGTGAGCAATCGGTCTCATGAAATAGTGGAGAGCTATGAGGGGACAGGCATCTCTCCGTTCACCTACACACATAACTACTTTTCTCTTACAGTAGGTATGTTAAATACAGCTTCCAGCACATGCTATGTTGAAGGTTTAAAAATGTGACTCAGTGCTTATATAACCACATCAGCAAATGTGTGAGAGCAGAGTTGGCAAGCTGGTGCATTTTGCACAGAAATATACTCAATAATTGAACACTTTTGATCCGTTTCATGTAATGTCTCCGTCTGCTATTTTTAGAGGGGGATCTATACTCAGCAGCACCTTTGGACGCTGATGGAAGTTCATTACAATTCAGAAGGAAAGCCGGCAGCAGAACTAATGTCTGGATGTATGACAGCTGGGTCTCAGGTGGGTAACTGACTGATGGCAATTCATAATGTATGATGAATGATACACTGTAAGTCCCATTAGTACTGTGATGTGCGAGCACACCAAATGAAATACAAAAACATAAACCCATAATCAGTAAGGGTTAACAGTGCTGTTAAGGCTTCACCTCACACTGTTCAGTCCACTCCTCTGCACAGTTTACTTATCTTTTGTTTTGCTTTCGCATGCGAAGCTTTTTTCATCACATATTTTCTGCTGGCAGTGTAAACTGTGAAATGCTTGAGTAAACATGTCCTCCCCTCACAGAGCCCACATTCATCTCTGCATCCTGGGTGAAGCAGGAGAAGGACCCTGATGATGAGAAAATTTACATCTTTTTCCGTGAAAAGAACTCAGATCACAACCCGGAGGCCGACCCCTGGATATCGAGGGTTGCCAGAGTTTGTAAGGTACGCTGGACACCGGAGGAGGCTCATCTTACATCAGTGGAGCCTTCATCTTACTGGATTACTAAATTCCCGCAAATCTCTTCAGCTCAGCCTCAGTAATCAAGCTAACAGCCATCCAAATCTTGTTCCAGGTAGAGGCAGGTAGGAAGGTAGATGCCACTCACATGGACTCCAGTACTGTAGGTGAATTCTATGAAAACTCTTCCTAGTTTTGAAGATATTTATTTGAAATATCAAACAGTTTTTATTCTTGAGGAATAAGCTGAAGTTATATTGCTTCATAATACTCATTTCAGCAAGTGGAAGGGCGTGGCCATGAGTCAGTCTTTCTTTGACTAAGGGTGGGCTACACCACATGATTTGGATATGATCCAGTATAAAGCAACAGCAGGACTAGAATCACAGTTATCAATGCAAATGTGTTTTAATCATGAAAACATCATTTTTATCATATAGGATAAGTGATGACCCATGATTTATGATCAAAATAAATGATCTGATTCATGGTTGTGAATATATTTCCTTATCACAGAGAGATTTACCAAACATTTAGTATTTTTCCAAACTAACAAGGTGATTGCTGTTGGTGCACACATCTCCTGCAGAGACGCACACAAAGAGTCTTCATTTAATTTGAGACAGATGAATTCGATGGTATCAGTCCTATTTATGCTAGTAATGGTATTCAAAACAAGACTTAGTAGTTCTTTAGTATAAATATTTGGTATCGATCCATCCCAACTGTTCAACCGTCATTGGTCTGGTTGGATGAAAGGCCCAGCATGGCCACAGTGAGGTGGGTGGGGTGCTGGCTCTTTGTTTTCTAGTTTTCTATTAGAGTCTGCTGTGTCTCCTACAGTGACCCCTCCTGAATTTCCCAGACAAAAGAGATGCGGCACCATCTGTCTCAACCACTTTGTTTGATGTTGACTCTAGCCGTCATTTATTCCAGGAACAATGATTAAGTTCAGTCACTATTTATATGTTTTTCCAGTAGAGTGGCTCATATTGATATATTCATACTGAGGGTGCAGGTTGTTGCCATGGGTAATGTGACAGGATCAGAAATTATTTATTTGCACTGTGCTAAAAAAAACAAAGGGTGATAGAAGATGCAGTAGGCACAATGATATCCTGCAGCTCTGTGAATATAATGCCAGACTTTGACCAAGGCATAATTAAAGTCTTCAACCAGATTAATGTCCAGTGTACCAACGAATCAGGTCTCTTGTTCCTCGATTAACTCACCTGTAATGCTGTTACTGTGGTGAAATACAGCCTTTTCAACACCCTTGTTATTTGACATGTGTACAAAACAAGACTTGCCCTAGAAGCGGTTTAATCCCAGATGTCATGGTTCATGTAAAAACAGTCCTATCAAGTGACTCTTAGTTGATGAATTTCACTTTGCAAGAAAAGCGAAAGAGCGTCTTCCTCATGTCATTCATTGGTCTCATTTTGCAGGTAGATGAAGGTGGATCAAAAAGATTCTTCCAGAACATGTGGACATCTTTCCTCAAGGCCCGGCTTGTCTGTGGGTTTCCAGAGGAGTCACTCTATTTCAACCGTCTCCAAGATATTTACGTGATGCACGCCAAAGACTGGCGTGACACCAGAGTCTATGCCCTTTTCACAAGCAGCTGGTTAGACACTTTCCCTTCCTTTATGATCAGCAACTAAGCAACAACCCGAGCAACACGCTGACAGGGCGACACAGAATGGCACTCACTTAAAGTTGAAAGCTCAGCATTTTGAAATGCTTTTTTGCTCATGGAGACAAAAATAACTCTGGCCTGTAGCTTTTGACCCACACAGTGGGTTGCAGAAGAGGTTTTAATAGGATTAGCAAAGAGCAGCAAAGGCAGAGATACCCTGACTTTCTGTCCTCGGTATGGGCCAAGCTGCATGGCCGAGGGCGCGGCCCTTTTACCCCTCGAACAAGTCTCTATAAAACTAGCAGTGCTGTTTGGTCTGAACTGTTTGATTGATTGGGTTGCATGAATTTGGTATGAGCCATTTTATGAGTAGCACACCCTATTATCTGTTAAGATTACTCAGTTATCCAGTTACAGTTCACTTCAGGTATTTTATTTGCCTTCTAGGAACTCCACAGCAGTGTGCGTCTATTCAGTGGGAATGATTGAGGACATATTTGAGAGCTCAACTTTCAAAGGCTACAACAAGGACATCCCCAATCCAAGGCCAGGATTAGTAAGGATCTGTTTTGTTGCTATGTTTTGTGCCGTCATAACACATTCATTCACATTTATTGTGGTTTGTCTAGTGTATATCACATGTTGTCGCATAGGGCTGTGGGTTTTAAAAAAACATATTACGTAAATGGGTGGAGACATGGAAAGTGTGTGTCTGCTTCACCGAACCCCAACACGTGTGCTTCAGTGTTTCCATCTGTTGATTTTGATTGTAGTAGTTTTTTCTTTTTTACATGAAGTCTACTAGAGTTCAGCTCTGTGGTTGAGGAACTAAAAAGGCCCCACAAACATTGTTTGCAGAATTTCCTCTTGTTGTAGTAAACAGTTTACTGGCCCATTCAGTAGTGATAACTTTTCCACAAAGGACATGGTCTCTGCGGCTGTCTTGTATAGAAAACCACCACCTTCCTTCCATCTATTCAGCTTATAGCGTGATGAAATGTTTGTGTCTGACTTGTTTTCATACTTTGGATGCCTGTTTTGTATCGCTGAGGAATCCTATAAACATTTAGCTGATATTCCCATTTCCTACAGTACACAGACCACTTTGGAATATAAAAACATGTGTCCATGTGTTTTTCAGTGTGTAAAAAACAGCAGAAGCCTGCCACTGACCACTGTCAATATAGTGAAGGAACACCCAGAAATGACTGACTGGGTCCACTCCATGCATTATAAAGCCCCATTTTATGTAAGCAGCAACAACTACACCAAGATAGTTGTGGATCAAGTCCAGGCAGCAGACCAGCACATGTATAACATCCTGCTTCTATCCACAGGTATGTTTTGACTGCCAAAAAAAAAAAAAAAAAAAAGACATTCTTCAACATATTGATAGTCTTCGCTACTTTATTTCGTGTTTCCCTGTTGCTCTGGCTTGTAATCATGCATTGTCTATAATCTCAAGGAACAATGGGCTAAAAATATGTACACAGTGTCACTCCCAAAATAACAACAAATAAATTGTCCTTTGTGTGCTGTTTCCACAGATTCTGGCAAGATCCATAAAGTGTTAGAGGCTGGGTCCAAACCTTTCATCATCTCTGAAACACAACTCTCCAGCCGTTCGACCATACAGTCACTGAAACTCGACTCCAAAAAGGTGCTGATCATTCATAATGCCATCTGAATGTTAGACATTGTGCATTGTCATTTTTCAACAAGCAGTCAAGTATAAATAATAAATATAGTAGATCCCGTTAGTGACGTCCAATTAGACTTTCAAAATAATTGTGCTTCTGTCTCCCTCTGCTCAGAAAAAGTTAGTGGTGGGTTTTTCAGAGAAAATTTTTACCGTGGACCTCCAGAGGTGTCAGCAGTACTACAACACCTGTGCAGATTGTGTTCTGGCCCAGGACCCGTACTGTGCCTGGACTGAGCATGGATGCACCCCGACTGTCCCGTAAGTGTGGACGGCAGAGTGTTGCTCTTAAGTAGACTTTTGATATTCTGTACAAAGCCTTTTCATGTTACAACGTATTAGAGTCAACAATATGAAATAGCTGCTCTCTGCTTGTCCTTCTGGAACTCAGTATCACACCAAAGCTTGTTATAGATCCGCTGGTTCACCTTGTCAGCGTCATGGTTTGCCTCGCCATGGCATGAAAACGTTAAGTTAGCAATAATAAATATGCTTTTAAAGCTTTTCAGGTGACTGTAGGTCTAGGTTTAGGACAAGATCATTGGTTGGCTTAAAGTAACCACTTCCTTAAGATCATTAACACTGACTATCGGCTGCACAGGGAGTCAAACCATGTGAAAGTCCTACTTTTGTCCTTCACGCCCTTTATTATCGGCCCCTGATGATACTGCACCTTCATACATGAGTGCACTTCTCAGGCCTCGGCGAGGCATAACGTGACACTAACAAGCTATCCTCTGGTAGATCGGTGCTTCTGTTACACACTTTGGTGTCGCCTTTCTGCCAAAGATAAGAATACATGTTGATGCAGGACCAGAAAAAAAAAGCTTTTTCCAAAATTAAAAAGGTCGGCAGGCCAATGTCAAAGTCAATCATCTCTCACAAAAAAATGCATCTGTTATGTTTTTGTTCACAGTGGAGGCATTCAGGATGTCATGGATGGGGAAATAAGTGTGTGCAATACATTAGTTAAAGGTAAGTAATGCTGAGACTGGTATTCATAAAGCACATGTACTAAGAGCTCAAAACATTTTGATCACATCTCTATTTTATCTGTTTATGTTTTTTAGAACAAAAGGAAGTACACCGGGTCAAACGGGAGACAGTTTTACCTGTGGATCAGATGACCGGTCACTCCGTCCCCCTGGGTGTCCCTTTCTATCTGTCCTGTCCCATAGATTCTTACCATGCTGTCTACACCTGGGAGCATGGAGGCCAGAGCAGCCCTTGCCTACAAATGCAGTCTAACTGCCTGCACCTCATCCCTGCCATGACACAAGAGAACTACGGCACCTACGAGTGTGTTTCCAAAGAGAAAAACTACACCAAAACAGTGAAAAATTACCATCTTACAGAGCAAAAGATCCAAGACACAAATACTGACAGAAGCAATATGCCTTTCAAAATGAATGATGCATCAGATGTTGGGCCACAGACTTGGATCAACTTTGGACTTGCTGTAGCAGTGATGGGGATTTTCAGATAGGGTTTACACAAATTAATCTTTACACTCTCTCTTTACCTCATGCTTGAAAGTGTAGCCTCAGTATTTTCAGGCCCTTTGCGTTTACTAACCAGGCCAGGGCGCAGGCGGTACTAAAGGAAATCCGCCCAAACATCGGTTAGGCTTTCAACTCAACAGTTCAGGAACGCTCCCACTGTGAACCTTATTTGTGTGCATGGCCACATAGCTGCGTTTGAAAAAAATCCTCAAATTCACAAGAACAAGCTGTGATCGAGTTTATTTTCAAAAGAGAAACCAGAACAGGAAGAGGTCCTTGTGTTGGAGGGAGAAAGGAGCACAGCTGGTCAGCAGTAGAGCACGGCACAGTGTGAATGGACTCAAGAGCTCTGATGGTGTTCGCTAGGATCAGCTGATGGTCAGTCACTGATTTCAGCAGAGGTAATCTGAAGGAATTCCTTTTACAGTATCAAGGGATCAGGCTGATTGTAACTCCCAGACCGAAGCTCACCGTTAAAACATTGTGTACAAAAGCTTCTGGTGGAGAGCCACAGACAGTGCAGCAGACAGTAAGGAGGTGTGGTGTAGCTGCAGTGTGGTGCGCACATGTTGAAGCCAGCTTAACTCTTTGGTTCGTTAGAGATCAGAGAAATGTGTAGTTCCAGTGTGAATTTCCCCTGTGCCCCACTCCAGTGCACTGATGACAGATTATTTGTCCCAGAGTGTTTAAGGAAGGGTGGAGGCAGCAAGGGACCCTCCAGAGTTCCCTGTTTTCCTTAACTCTCCCACTGTCATAACAGTCAGAGGTCAGGGAGGTGTTACTCTGAAAAATGTTCTGCTGCTGAGCAGACAGCGTCGAATAATAAGCACCTTGTTTCATTCTCACACCCATTTTGGCAATAAAATGCACATTTCTATGAATTTGTCATTTACATACAGAAACTTGGATTAGCTGCACTGTGAACAATAGATATTGCGTGTAGTGCCACATTGCACTTTAGGTAGAATAGAGTTGAGATGGTTGCTGAAGGGGATAGTTTTGATCTGACTCTACACAGTGTGCACACATCATCACTGAAGTTTAATTTGAGCTGCTTTTCTGGACAGTTATTTATATTAAAGTGAGAGACTATGTAAAATTAGCCATTATTTTCACAAGGGACAAATGTGGGATAATGCTAAATGCTGCAGCATAGTGCAACAGTAACAAAAGTAGAGAAAACTCAGAGACCTGGCTGAGTAGTGTCCATTACAGAGAAATATTTGGCGTCACTTTGCTAACACTTAAAGCACTAAAAGTTACCCAAAGCTCATATCAGACCAATTAAAGCTCTAGTAGCAAATCCTGATTGTACTGAAATGGCAGCAACTTTTCATTTGTAAAAGGAAACCTGTGTTATTTCTTATTTCACAAGCTCTCACTTTAATCAACTACTAAGCTAAAAGTATTTATTATTGAAATTGTTTTGGTACAGTCATAGTTTTTATGTTAATACTTAATCTTTGCTTCATACTGGAGATTTTTATACATGCAAGCAATATGTGTCCTCACAATTTCAATAATCTTGTATTTTTGCATATTGACTGCTTGAAAATCCACAAAATGAATAAAAAGAACAAAGCTGAAAATTCAAAACATGGTTCACAAGGAATCCATTCGTTAGTGGTTTCAAGACAGTAATTTGTTTGTGCTCAGTAGGTCACGTCGTCATCAGACATGGCACTCATGGCAGTCTAATCAGAGTACAGACAACCCGTAAGGATCTTTAGTTTAATCTGTCTTATTCCTGGATCTAAAGTCTCAACACTGCTAATGATGGCCAAGTGAGCACATCTTGTTTACAGCAGGAGAGAGAGTCACAGCAATTACTCTGTGTATCTTTGCCATCACTGTACAACTGCTTGGGTGGAAATCCTGGATTTCTTTCCAGTGAAATAACTGCAGTTTGGAAGATTCATGAGAAATCTGCTGCTGTTTTATCTCCGATCCAAGACGAACATTCAGATTACACATGCACAGTGTACAGTCATCGTGATGTCTATGACCAAACCTCTCTGTTGCTATGTTGGCTTATGGGGATTGCCTGACATCCTCATCTTTGGAAAGTATTCACTTTCAGCACAGCATTGGTTCATACATACATATGAATTGAAATACCACAGATTGTGTCAGTTCTTTTCATCCGAGGTTACAACACAAACTTCTGACAGTTGAAACTGTTTGTTTTCCCAGCACTGCACGACACAGCAGAACACAGATGAGCCACCTACTGCGCATGTGTCTTGCTGTCAGGTCATTTTAATGAAGATCACGGATGTTCGGGTTTAAGCCGGAGCTGACACGACACCTGACCTGATATAGCTAAGTGGCTCCTGTGGTGAGGTGTCCACCTGGCCTGTAGACTTACTGCTGAGAAGCTCACTCATAGTCTAGGTGGAGATGTAAAATGTGTTTTCACACATCTGTGGTTAACATAATTTGTCTGTGGTGTCTGCATGAGTCATGTTTGAGCCACCCTGCTAAAATATATCCAGACCCTCCCAGCTCAAGCTGCTTGATGTCAGCAAAACAATAGCAACACTGTATTTAAACAAGTACACATCATTATGATTTTCTGTAGGCCTACTTTAAGAAGCACCTTTTCTCAAGTGTCAGCAGCTCTAAATTGGGATGGCGCCACACGACAATCTCTGTGTGATATGGTGACCGTGAGCTCTGCTGCACTCTGATATGACCGTGAGTAGACCTTGATTCCCAGAGAACTTGGGCCACAGTTTACAACATTTTCCTGTTGTACTCCTTCAAGAGGAAGGTCTACTGGAAGAAAGCCAAAGTACATTGAATTATGCAACATAATCAGACCAAAACAAACACAAATAATTATTTTTTCTAGGTAAAGGAAGCAAAGGAACCCCACCCTGCAGATGAAAAACAGATTGCACTTAAAACATATGAAATATGTAAATAACATAACACACATATATCAGCGTCATATAAAGTATTTGTATGACTGTACTGTGTAATTTACCTACAGGCCCGCAAGCCTACAGGCCTACACACATTATATATGTAGTTGCAGTCTTTTGACAGCAGAGGGCAGTGTTGTACAACAGGACCCACACAGAGGAGACCCTTGGCCTGAACTGAACCTACACTTAAAACTAGAGACAGGCTCACATTTTTTCCAAATCTGTCTTTAAACAATACTCACACGCCCAGTTATTAAAACAGTTTTTGTTTATCAAGTCAATATGAATCTTTAGCAATTAATTAGATGTAATATTTTCCAAAATTATTGGTGATGGTGATGAGAATATTGTCAGACTAAGAAACGTGAGAGAGAGAGAGAGAGAGAGAGAGAGAGAGAGAGAGAGAGAGAGAGAGAGAGAGAGAGAGAGAGAGAGAGAGAGAGAGAGAGACGAGGATAGATACCAGTCAAATATTAATTATATGAAAATTACGGACCAAAGCCATGTTAAAAGTTTGGGTCTTCAGATTCATGAGCTGCTCTCTTACTAATTTGATTTGATGGGAAGTGGCGTATTGTTGGAACTGCCACAGGGACAGGCAGAGTTCATGCTGCAGTGGCACCAGACGATGGCAGTATTTGCGCAGGAATCGAGTCTCTTCAAACGCTTACATTGATGTATGTGACTCAAACAATTGACAGCTGTAATGACTAAAAATGTTGTTTTAAGAATAGGCTTTCTTTCGGTTTCTATTGGCTTCCTTTGCCACATCCGGTTTTAACACTTGCACTAAAGCTTAGAAATTGGCCCAGGCGTCACATCTGAAATGCCATCAAATGATCTGCATCTGATGTGGCTCAAGATGCGGTCTTTTCTCTCACTGGACTCCTGTGAGTCCAGCCTCTTGTCAGTCTGTTTGTTTAATTATTAAGGATCATTTGTAATGATGCTGCTGGTGGAATTTGCTTCCTGGCACTCGCAGCACAACTAAACTCAAAATCTGTTCGTGCGTTTGGAAACTCTTGGCCTTTAATTCAAGACAAAAGGCTGCCCGCCCAGCCGAATGAGGTCAAAGATTAGGTTTGGGTCGAGGTCATAAATTAAACATCGGATCTTAAATTATGAATTTTCTATGAGGGTGGAGGAGCTTCTGTATCTTTAATAGTGAGGAGAGAGATGGGAGAGGCTGCGCGTTCGCGATTCCTTTTCTCGCTCCGCGGCGGCGGGAACGCGCAGTGGAGCTCACGCTCGCTGGAGAGGAAAAAAGCGCCGTCGGACTGCAACAGCGACTCACCGGGAAAAATGTGCCCTCCACCGCCGTTCATCAACGCTGTCGACGTCTGCAAAAGTCATGTGAAAAGATCCACAACATATGAAGACTTGACTTTTTACGACCATTAAACTTGTTTCGGAGGATTGTGAACTCCAGAGTGATTAACCAAAGCAAGGAATTGAAGTTAACGTTGGACAGGTAAGACGATTTAGTAGTTAATGAGACAGTTACTGTGAGTGAGAGATGAAAAAATACAGGCTTTGAGGCGAATCCAGATCAAGGTGGAGAACATCGCCCTGCAGGTCAGTTGCTACTGTGATGAATCACAAGGACATCTGTCCATGCAAAAAGCTGCACCTTTAAAGAAACTGATAATGGAAATGAGCAATTTACGTGCACTTCCTTAAAGTGTTTTTATTATTATCATTATCATTATTCGGTGCAAAAATTAAGGGTTTCAACATTGAAGACATCGTCTGTTTGTCCGCATTGAGGAATCGCGCTCAGGGCAGGAGGGACCGACTGACCCTGAAATAGCTGCAAACATGACACACAGACTATATGCTTTCATCCAGTGCAAAACTCCTTTAAAAACAATGCTATGTTTGCGCGTTGCATTGGTGCCATGCGAAACAAAAGGAAACTTTGCATATGATGCTTTCAGATTGAGTGACAGCAGCAGCAGCAGCAGTTGTAGTATTCACCTTGTTCATGCATTCAGTTTCTTTGTTATTGTGAGTTTGTAATACAGTTTTGACTTGTGGTAAAAAGCCTTAATGCCCCTGAACTCACTCAGTAAAACACATTTAAATTAATAGCAGATGTAAAAGCTTCCACAATACATTTCCGCTGGTGTAATGGACATAATGGATGTTATTTGACTGACAGAGATTTTACCTTTGGCTGATGTCTGGTTATTGATACTTGCAGGTGCAGAAAATGGCGGGACGGCTCCTGCAGCTCTTTGCCTTGTGGACTACTGTGATTGGCATTGTGCAGTGCTGTCCAGAGCTCTGCAGCTGCCAGGATAAATTTGCCCACCAGTTTGCTGACTGTGCTTACAAAGACCTGCTGACGGTACCCGTGGGTCTCCCGTCCAATGTTACCACCGTGAGCCTTTCTGCCAATAAGATCAAATTACTGAAAAGTAAAAGCTTCGTCAATATCACACAGGTCACCTCTCTCTGGCTGGCCCACAATGAGATAGTTACCATAGAGACGGACACCTTGGCCCCCCTGATCCAGCTCCGCAACCTGGACATCAGCCACAACAAAATTGTGAACTTTCCATGGGAAGATTTGCACAACCTCACAGCCCTGCAGCTTCTGAAAATGAACAACAATGAGATGGTGAACCTTCCAAAGGATGCCTTCTCCACTCTCAAAGACTTGAGGTCGCTGCGCATCAACAACAACAAGTTTACCACCATCGTGGAGGATACCTTCAGCGCTCTCACCTCCATGTCCCACCTTCAGATTTTCCGCAACCCATTCACATGCTCCTGCAACCTGGAGTGGCTGAGGGATTGGATCGCAAAGACTAAGATTTCTGTCCCCGAGCCAGAATCAATTTCATGTGAGGCCCCTGAACACCTGAAGGGTACAATGGTTACTAATATGCCCAAACTGAACTGTAAGGCCCCTACTGTGACAATAACATACGAGCCCAACATTGAGAACACAGAGCTCTACGAGGGTTTCATGGTCATCTTAAATTGTGAGACAACAGGCAACCCCAAACCACAGGTCAGCTGGGAGGTGACTGCAGGAAATCAGAATTTTCTGTTCCCCTTGCCCTTCACTGGAGAGATAAACGAGGTGCCAATTAATGATAAAACAACCAACAATCGATTCCTCGTCTTTAGAAACGGCACGCTCATCATCCCCCGTATGAGTAAAAAGGAGGATGGAAATTACAGCTGCTCTGCGGTGAATGATGTGGGTAAGGCGGAGAGTGGCGTCAAAGTGGCTATGGCAGGCACCCAAAAGCATGGGAGCGATGCAAAAATCGACTCCACGGTGGACAAGATCCGTCCCTCTGCCAAAAAGCCTGCAGAGCCCAAGATCTCCAAAAACAATGTGATCAACTGGAGCAAGTCTGAAGAAAAGACAAAGGGCAGTTCTGAAGGCACGTCAGACAAAAGTGACGACGCTGGGCACGACGGTGGCGTTTCGAAGGACCCCACCTTTGCGAGCAAGTGCGGCGTGAGAGACAGCAGCGAGTACATCTCCAACCATGCCTTCAACCTGAGCTTGGATGACCTGAAGCAGTACACTTTTGATTTTGGTGTCATTGCGTTAGAGGTGTCAGAGACAGAGGCCAAAGTGCAGCTGAATCCGCTGCAGCTTCCCAGCAGCAAATCTACCCTTCATCTCAGTCAAACTGAAAAACAGGAAACAGTGAACAAAGAGCCTCTGGGTCTGTTCCAGTCCTCATCCAGTAAAGCCAGCCTCGACATGCTCTACCTCTGTGTAAATACAGGTAATGGACACTCTATGGTTCAGTGGTCCAACATAGAGGAGGGGGTTAATTCCTACCGCTTCCATGGTTTACAGCCTGGCACCAATTACACACTTTGTCTCACCTACGGGGGGCAGGACTGCCAAGTGCAAGTAGTCTTCACAACTCGGAAGAAGATCCCCTCCCTGCTTATCATTGTGGTTGTCAGCATTTTCCTACTGGGTCTGGCCACTGTTCCCCTACTGGGGGCCACCTGCTGCCATTTGCTATACAAGTACCAAGGGAAGACCTACAAGCTGATCATGAGGGCTCAGAATCCGGATCAGATGGAGAAACAAATGACAGGAGATTTTGATCCCAGGGCGTCTTTTGTGGAGTCAGAGAAAACCTTCAACCCCAGCGAGTTAGGCGAGGGGGAGGGAGAGGCCGAGGGAGAAGAGGGAGATGGAGAGGGAGAGGCTGAGGGGAGCGTGGTGACGGAGTCCATCCCCGGATCCTCGTCCAAAACCAACCAGGAGGAGTTTGAGGTGGGCTCGGAGTACAGTGACAGGTTACCGCTGGGAGCAGAGGCAGTCAACATCTCGGAGGAGATCAACGGCAACTACAAGCAGCCAAGCCGCTGAGCTCCGCTGCTGTCTGCGAGTATGATGTAAAAAATTTTACTTTGAAGTAGGCCACATTCAAGCAGGTAACTCACCCATCATTTCTACACGTGAAAACCGACGGCTTCTGGTAACGCAGGTGTATCTTTTCATTTTTTTTTTTTTACCTCAGAAAGTACTCCGTCGATCACCCGAGATTGTGAATTGATTCATGTGACATTTGTAGTCTAACAGTTACTGTAAGGTTAAAATAGGCGACATACGTTTACGGTGGAGGCAGAGCTGTCTACAGTTTTATCAGACCTCAAAGCTGACAGGAAAGCAGCAAAACGCTCCCCTTTCTGCGGGACACACGGATGGGCATGGGCGCAAATTGTGCAAAAAGGCGAGGCGCGGAGCTCGCCAGAGTTTCGCGTAATTTAAAGCAAAAAACAAACAAACAAAGAAAAAAACAAGATGTAATCATCGTTTTGGGGAGCACAAAAAGTAAAACAACATCAAAGTGCCATATTTTTAAAGCCATTAAAAACCTGATATCAGGGACCAACAGTTTTTTCTAAACTGCGCGCGTCTGTGCAAAGACGCGCATGAGCCTCGTCTAAAACTGCCACTTGTCATCTTCTCAGGTGTCGGCACCCCGACTCCACTGGACTCTTCCACGGAACAGATTTGGATGATGATATTTGATTAAATGAGAGGCTGCCAGATGCAGATATTTGGTTTCGGTGTAAATGCGCCTGACCCGCCCGTTGTCCTGCGAGTCAAGAGGGGAAATTTCACTTTCTACCGTGTTGTGCTTGACGGGAAATCCCAGGTTTCTTCCCATCAAAATGTTGTTCGACGTAATATTAAGGCTTTAAAAATGTGCGACTTTAACCTCTTAATCAACGGGTGCTTGCTCTCGCTTTTTACAATGAACGTGTCCATGGCATGTCACACGTATTTCCTTGTGTGGTTTTTATTAGTGTAGTCTAGAGGACTTTAGATGTTACTGTCAGCCTGTGATGTAAAGCCATGTGAATTTAAATTATTCCCTTTTTTTTTACGACGGTAAGTTTCTATGAAGCCTCACCAAACAGGCGCATGTGAGTGTCTGGCGGCTTCACTGTCTTGTAATCTGATGCATATAGTGAGTTTTTGTGAACTGTTGTAAAACGAAACGGAAAAGCCGTGACCTTTCAAGATTTTTTGATATAATTTTATGTAAGTGGAATTAATAAAAACCTATGAAACTATGCAGACGATTTCCTGGATTTGTCATTGCGGCTTGAGATGTTTCAGGAAGGAAAAAAAAAACCTCAGTTAAATTGTTTTTTAAAATTGATTGAAATAATGAAATTATTCAGAATTAAGTAATGAAACTAACAAACAGTTTAGGTTTGAAATCGATTCAGATGAGGCTTCCAAAAATCCAGCGCGCGGTTATGTTATTTCTTAGAGCTTCTTATTATGGGAGCTTGATTGAAGTCTTTGTTTATTTATTTATTTAGAAGACGAAAAAAAAAAAAAATAGATGGGCTCTGGGTTTTTGGAGAGTATTTCTGCAGGAGAATCAGGAAGAAAGAAAAAAAAAAAGACGTACTGCGTTTCAAAGCGCTGATCAACACAAAGCCTCCCTTTTGTCTTCATTTCCATGTTGGACCAGTTCATTTCATTTCGCCCAGCACAGCAGCATCACATCATGCATATTGCATATGTATGTGTGTGTGTACATAAATTGTATATGAATAAAAATAACCTACTGTAGAATGAATAATATAAATGATCGAAAAAAGAAAATACTTTAGTTTCAGTTTTATTTTCACGGTAATCAGAAGGCAAATTCGGGTATTCATATTTTCACTTAAAAGTCGGCATTTTAAATGTAAATGCAGAGACAAAGGATGCAATGTTGATGAATATCAGAAACCAGGCAAGAGTTTTGACAACAGTAAGAAAAGCAGCAAGTGTTTTTGGACTTAAAGAAATAAAACAGAAAATACAGACAGTTTCATTTGTCTGGTAGTTCATATCCCACGGGTTATTGTTAATTACACAAAATGTGTAGAAATTGAAAAATGTATTATCCAGCCTATGAAAACAGCTTATTCTGTGAATTAATAAATAATGAAATGCTCTACATATTAATAATACCCTCTTTAAAAGGATGCTTCAGTGGATTGCACATCCATGCGTTTAGTTTGGGTAACTACAAATTTGCATTATCTGCACTCTGTGCTAATAACAACATATTGGAAAACATGTGATTAACCTACAGGTCGAAACGTACAGCAAACGAGTGTTATCCCAAAATAAACACATAAACGCCTTGAAAATTACACATAATGAGTGTGTTCGGATGGAAGGTCAGTGCCACACCAAGCTTTCCCAACGGACTGGAGGTTGTGGCCCTCACCTATAAACAACCAGGGGGACCATGAAGAGCACAAAGGAGACACACGAGCTCCAGACAGGAAAGGCTTGGTGAATATCTCTACATGTGGCACCGAACTTTAAGTGCACTTATTTCACCAAATGCAGACACATCTACAGTAGGTGTGGGCAAATAATATGACTGTAGAATTTCCCCAAAACCAAAAGAGACCGTGCAGCCGATCTTTCATCGCGGTGACATTCATGTTCAGTTGCTGGCGGCGGCCTCAGCCTCCTTGGTCGCCGCCTCCTTTGTGCTCCCTTCCTTGGCGCTGCGGTTGAGGCTTCCATTCAGAAAGCTCTCTGCGGTCTGACGCTGGAAGTGCTTCCTGGTGCCCACCAGGGAGGGGTTGTTGACCAGGGTGTAGAGGAGCTGCCAGTGCCTGCGAGCCCTCTTGGCACTGGACACTTTGTGCTGTTTCTTCTCCTGCTGGACCAGCTGGATCCCTGAGGACATTCAGACATCATGATAGCATCAACGGTATGTCATGTACACAAGTCCTACAGTCACATTAATAGATAGATAGATTTTTAAAAAAATCTTAACTGGAATGGGAAAAGACTCTTGAGGGCCACCCGGGACCGGCTACATACTATAGACAGAGTAATAATAGAAAGCAATCATATTCTAATCCTCTAAGCATAGTTGGAGCGTATTGGGCTTGCCATTAACACGCTGAAAGCTTAAACCCCTTGGGCTACATGAATATGAAACAGGCAATTAGTGTATAGCTCATCTGTGTAATCAGCTACTAGGGAACTAATCTTTGCAATACAATAGCTTATTCCTGATAATGCATTGTCCTCTAGATGCAAACAAGCAACATGTCTACTGCACATTTGTAATTAGACTCAGCTGTGATACCAGACAGAGTTGGATTCCGCAACAACCGATGAAGCCTGATGCATTTTCCTGCTAATTACTCACTCTGATGTATGTCCTCTGTAGGCCACCACCACTCACATCTCCTTTGAGTAGATACCATCAGCCTACCAACCAGCCTTAAAGCAGCTGTTCATCTTTTGTGTAAAATACATAAGTGATACAGTGGCTTCATTTGAATTAAACAATACAAACATGATGGCGACTTATAGGATGACACTGACAGAGGCTGAGGGCTCAGGCGAGTGTGGGCAAACTGATTAGTTTATGACAGATTTGATTGAGGTCAGCAGCAGTACGGTGAATTATTCCACAGTGAGACTCAATTTGCTTGTGACATATTAAATCAGAAGTGCTAAGCCTTCATTCCTTCCACGCGTGCACGACAGTGGTATGATCTGATTATGTGTTACAGTGACCTGCTACTGAATTCTGAACCTCCCTGGAGAAATTAAAGAAGTCACACTGACTTTAATGTAGATATGAATCTGCTGTTTATGTTTAAATGATGAAGCTGGTGATATGCTATGTTCTCTTGCTGTCATGAAAACATGAAAACATCAAGTCACATGCTGCTCTGGGGAACATGTTCTTTCGTTATGGTAAACATGGACATTGTAGTTCATTTTGAATCAATTCCACGTACACCATCTTGATGCTGTAAATACTCACTAGAGCACAAAATGTGCATTGATCCAAAAATGTTCTCCGCAAATGTTTGAGTAATGTTTGCTAAAAACTACAGAACCTACAGGTTTAAGGAAATCAAAAAAATAAAGTATATACTGTTTTAAAGATTTGCACAATTCTTCACAATGAAAGTGTTTGGGTGCCACAGACAGCATAGAGAAGTCAGAAAGTATTAGAAGAAGGCTAACATAATGTTGTATGACTACACTGAACCAACAGCACCAAGTCACTGAACATTTGTGTGAGCTCAATCATTAGCTCTTGGGAAATGAGCTGAGTGGGACTGTGGAGTGAGTTTTGTGCTACAGACCCTCTTCAGCGTCCCGTGACCTCTGTGCAGTGCTGCTGTCCTGGCCCATGGACTGCAGCAGCATCCCGCAGAAGGCCTTCATCACAGGGTGAGACTGGCTCACCTCAATCTTCAGATAATGAGCATAGCAGCGGTAGGCTGCAGACAGACACAGGGAGGGGGGATCACTCTGACTGGGCAAAAGCAATAAACACATAGGACTACACCCCATGTTGGCTTTGAGACAATCACACATAATGGCCATACAATCACACCTCTTTTTTTTTTTTTAAACCACCTGCTTTTCCTGACAACAGATGTCTTAAATCTGCAGCCATTTCAGAGATCGGTACGCAATTACAGCCCCATGCACTGCGCAGAATACAGATATCATACGAGCTGCAGCGAGCCGCTGGCAGGTTAAAGTGGATAGGATACACGTTTCTGGCCTCTAAGTGGGATCAGTAAAAGTGCATTTGCTCATAGAAAATTGCTTCTCTTTAAGCCTACACAGTGAGAGTGAAAAAAACCCCCACTGGCATCTACAAAGGTAAAAGCATGATGTTAATACCAATGAATATGTTAACATTTTGTGTGTGAGACTAAAAAGGAAAAAAAATGGAGGAAAATGTAAAATCTAATGAGCAGTGAAGTCTAAGGCATTAAATTCCCTTGCAATGCCTTGTTGTTTTTATTTGAACACATATAACTGACCCACAGCTAATTTTGCAGACGAGACAGCAAAGGTACAAGCTATCCATTATATAAAGATATAAGCAGATGACAATGACCTGATGCTTTGGCCTGGCCAATAAACCAGATAGTGACATTATGGCTGTGTTGATCTGTACAGTACAGGGTAGAGAATATCTGGCTCACCTGGGTCAAATGCCTCCACATTGCGGTTAAGAAGACTGATATCCATTCGTCCCATGTGGACAATGTTGAACAGGGCTGTGATGATCATGCGCCACACTGCCAGCAGCACCCCGATCAGAACGTTGACTGGAAACAGCAGGTAAGTCAGCAGGAACAGATTACCCCTGTAAGATAGGACAGAATACACCCAACATACAGAACTATGCTGTGATTATCTGACAATAAAACACAGAAAACATGGCCTTACAACAACATGGAAAATCACCTGTTGTCTAAGTCTCGTGTGCCTGCCGTTTTTTTGATGAAGCAAAACCTCCCGGTGATGTGTTGGATCAACACCGCCAGGAGAATCATCAGCCAGAAGGGCCTGAAAGGTCAAAATCAACAATCAAACATCTCCTGCAGTGTAACAAGAAGTACAGAAAGCACAAAAAAACATTTGGTAACAGACAAGATATGACCTAAATCCATTACTGTGCAGCCTGCATGGAGCATGTTGCTGCTGCTGATTGAAAACCATTCCAGGTGTCAAGTTTACAGGAATTACATTTCTACACGGAATGACTTAAAGATTGTTTTAAAGTCAAACCATTATGAAAAGTTATCAGATTATTGCACGACAACAGCAATGTTACAGCGGAGAGCTACGCCTTAGTCATGCAGTCTGCGGACAAAGAGGTTTAATGAGTAAGAGGTGTGACGATGCTCACCACATGCTCCACAGGATCTGAAAGAGGATCAGATTCTGCCTGTGCAGGATGGGTATGATAATGAGGAAGACCGCGATCAGAAGGCAGAGGAAGAACACCATGGTCTGGACGATCATGCCTGCAGGGGAGAGATCAGAGCTTCAGGGCCTCACAGCTTACAGCGTGCCCAGCATCCGACACATCTACACAGCACACCCACTCCTCTCTCATATCACAAGAACAGAACTTGAGAAGGATCCTGTCATGAATCACAAGTAAAAACCTGACAAATCTGTATTCTAGTTAACTTAATCAGGCGCTCGAAAGATGCATCTAGACGCATGAACAGCAGTGTGAGCAGTACTGTTAATATGGCATAGATGGAGGAGCTTGTTGAGGCTGTTTGACCTAAATGAGGATCCTTCTTTTGTCTGTCATTAATATTTTGCCACTATCTTGTGTGCAAACATCTCTTTGTTTAGGGCTGTAGCACTGTGTCCAGTAACAAACCATATGATACACAAAATTTCAGGTTTAGCAGCATTTCTGAAGCGACGAAACAAAAAGAGACCTAAAAAAAATTAAGCATACAAGAAATAAGGTCCGAAAAAAAAAAAAACTTCTTCAGTGTATTAAATGTGTAGCTGTACCGATGCAGATGTGGGCTGCTGTGAAGCTGGTGTATCCCATCCAGCAGACCAGTGCTGGCCGAGAAGCCCTGATACTTCTCTGGCAGTTGTAAACGTTATAGATATCTCCTCTGTACAGCCCCTTCAAATTGGACCTACAGAAGCAAAGACACAATTAAGGCAATGCAAAACATAATCTGATTCATCAGTAAATGTGCAAATTACATAGTTAATTGAGGAGGTCATTTGGCATGGGGATACGTCCAAAATGCAACTCAATACTCGACACAGAAAAGCATTTCTTTAATATGACGTAATTTATGGTAATGGCGCAGTATTATGCTTCTTATCTTAATAGCCATTTTCAATTCTAGCTGCAGTTAACGCAGAGTAAATTCTTTTCTGCCGGCCTGGATGATTAGTACTCTATTATGTTATAATAACTCCTCTGTGAGCCATCTCATTATAATGAAAGAACCAGAATGCGAAGCACGCTCGTGATCCTCAGAAGACATAAGAGACTAAAAGGCTATTATTCTGTTCTTTTCTCACACCTACCGATGCAGAACCATGGACCGCATGAGCATGGCCAGGTTGACCAAACCAGACAGGGTCATCGCTGAGATATAGCACACTGCAGGACAAAGAGCATGTGACATTCAAGATGTTTGCTTCTGGGGGATTCATTGAGAGTTAGCATGTTATATTACTTTCTGCAAATTTAAAAAATACATGCAGCATAAGAGCATAAGAGGAGAGCCACGTCAATGTTCTAAAAGTCTCAAGAGATAGAGCTAAATAAACACATGCTTCCTGGTTATACTCACCTTCTACACACCACATGTAGTAAACCACTATTCTGACCACTTCGTGTTTGTCTGGAGATAGCATAATCCTGAAACCAGCTAAAACATTGGCGATGTCTTCATCAACCCCTGAACGAGCGGTTTGGAGAGACGGCACAACCCCCGAAATCAGCAGGAGACCCACCTAAACAAAAACAAAACAAACAAAGCAACATAAAACTGGACTTTTATTCATCAGTGGGGAAACTAACATGGCAATGCGGTGATGGATCATCCTCTGCTGATAATGAACTATCAGGTGAATTGAGTGTGTAGCATTTAAAGTCCAAGAATATCCTGTTGACATTCAGAGTCTGGACTGAAGTTAAAAGGCTGAAGTCAGGGTTAGGATTGGTTCAAGTCAATAACGACCTGACAGATGTTTGAGACTCCTAGACTCTGCAGGAGGTTTTATCTAAAGCAGAGGCAGACATGTCACACTCAGTATGTGATTGCCACTTTGTCCTTATGCATTATGGATTTGTTCAGATTATAAAGTCTAATAGCAGATATGGTAGTTACCTGATACACGGTTATAAATGACACCACACCAGATATAGCCAACTTCAGTGGAAAACGGAAGGCTGTTTGAACAAAACGAGAAGTATTAAAAATTTCAGAGGAGATGACACTTGAAGGCAAGAACAGGCACAACACAAGGCAGAGACAGCATATTTACCTTCCTCTGGTGTATAAATGTACGACTTCACAGCATCAATTATCCTTTGAGGGAGCTTGGGTGTCTCTGTGCTCGATGTGCTGAAGCGAAACGTAAACAGAGGTGCAAATTTAAAATGTTGCATTTTACACCAATAAATTCATGAGATTATGGTTTGAACACTTGAGAATGAATGAGCCACTTTTGCCATCATTGTTGAATACATGAAATCTGTGTAAGTAGAGTCAAACATTCTGTACAAACGAAAAAAATATGCATTATTTCCTGGTGCTCACAGACCATGACGACAATCTCTGCATGACATGCTGGTCATTTGCATTGATTGCCATCATCTGACCAGTTTCCTCAGAAAAAAAGTTCATTAAGAAGAGATAAAAGCCTTTTTAGAAAAAAGTAAAATAACTTCAAGAGCGGCTGAAACAACCTCTACCAGTCCCCACAAATGTGTCTGTTAGAGGATAAATCTCTTTTGCTGCAGGGGCTGACTAAAGCAGAGTCTGGACCGGCAGTAACAGATAGCAGCCAGGATTATTTTACATAACTGGAAGAGCCCACATGGACCGTGTACAGAGTGGCTTAAACTCATGTCAGAGCCTGCTTTGACTGCCAGACTAAAGAATGTCCAAAGCTAAACTCCTACACTCACTGAGGTGATTTTACAAACAGCCTCTTCCTGTAAGTTATAGGGTTATAGTTTAAAAGTAACAGGGCCATCCTTTGTAGTTTAGGGTTTTAAGATGCAGACAGTAAATGCAACTGAGTCTTGCCCAATGCCCAAAAAAGTCCCTTAAAGAGTAGCACATCCATCAAAACAAGTTATGTAATAGTCCAAGTCTCTTATTTTGGAAGCGTTCCCTTCAAACATAGAATTACACTCATAATTAAACAAGGCTCAAGTTGTCATTTGCATCATTGCATTTTGGAGCAGTCAAAAGACAAACATGCCTGATTTGTATACCTGATTTTGGTGGACTTCTTCTTCTTGAGCATTTTCTTCACATAGTCTTTATAGTAGCTGCTGCTGAGATCCTTATAGAAAAATGGACAGCATTCATATAAGGAACCAAATGATAACAGCACATAGTAAACAGGCCAGGATGGTGTGGCAAAGCTCAATGAATTTATTAGATTTGTGGGGTCACAAATGCTTCAGCTGCGCCTTCTTATTGCTAAACTCCTTTGGCAGGATGTGGCATTAGCCGTCTAAATTTTGAATTTATTTTGTAATTATTAACATGTGGGGAAAAAATAAGCCTCTTTCTAATAAGTTTCTGCATCTGTGCAGATTTATGGTGTCATATACTTTCCTGTGGGGTACAGGAGAGAAGGGGGGCTGAGTCAAACTCCTGGCAATCGCCTCACCTCAGCTTTGTCACACCCATGCTGAGATTAGCATCAAATAAATACAGCATTGTGTCTCCTCGGCGAAAAAACAAGGCAACCTTTTCATAATCTGATCAAGAACATAACGTAAACCAATTACGTCAAATCTTCTTAAAATGATTAGGCAACTGGCACGCTGCGCTGGACTTCACATTTTCCCTCAGCCGAGACTGTATGAGCACGATAAGCCCCTTGATTAGCAGGAGGCTTAAACAGGTTCCTCATATGCACAGATTCAGAGGAAATGTGCGTCTTAGTGAGATTTTTCTTTTTAATAGTTCGGGCTTATGCGAACGTAGACTGCTAATCAGCACAGACGCTTGCATCCTGTACAACCATCCTGAAGCAGACATGCCAGAGCAACTGCACTCCGATCAACACTTACCTCTGTAGCATTATTCTTTTCAGTGCCCTTTAAGCCCTTGAATAAAAGAAGGGGGTACTGGAAACTAAGGAATGCCAGACAAGCTATCTGTGGCAGGCTGGAGAAGAGGGAGTAGTGTTTGTGTATCTGTGAAGGAATAAAAGAAGAAAAGAAGACTTTAAATCACCTAGCAACTTGTTCTGGGAGTTTTGAAGTGACAGACCAGGGATACATGTTGAAACCGCATTGTACTGACACAAAAAGTGGACACAAATGGCTTTGTGTGTTGTGGTGGGAGTCTGCATATTGGCCAAATGGGATGTCCACCACGACACAGAAATCTCCACTGACCAAAATATTTATGATTTAATGGCGGAGAAAAACCTTTCTGCTTAAGTAAAACACCAAATAATGTGATTTAATGGTGTGATTTTTTTCTTTTTTCTTGTTTAGACAGAAATACATCAGCAAATGTAAAGTTTATTCTAGTGTCTTTCTGTGATTAAGCTCTTGCAGATCAGCTCAAATGCTCCCAGCGGCATTTGGTGTGTGCCAACTCATGGTGGGCTACAAAGACAGGCATCACCACTATTAAAAAAACACCCAAACCCTGGATGTCTCTCTCACACACACTAAACTGATTAACTGTGACAAAGCCTCTAGATTAAGACCAACAGACAGTGGAACTAATTATTTTGAGTTGTAACCATTCAAACATCGTGGATATGGCACAAACGTTTTGAAAGCTCCAACCTTGTGTCCATGAATAATGCTGAAAAGCCTGATATTCATCTTTTCAAATCACGTCTTTTATATACACGCTACAGACCTGCTTTGTTTGCTAATCAATGGGTTTTCAGAGCAGAACAAATCAGCTTTGTTTTTAATCCTGAAAACTCAGACAGATGACACGTTACAAAGAAAGTGACAGTTAATCCAGTGACAATCGAGACAGTACAGAGCGCTTTATTCCTCATAGATCTATTGCTGTCTCATAAAAGCAGTTATAGATGCGCTGGGACTCATAGCTGTATTGAAAGTCATCTGTGCTTACCAGAGGTGCTTTGGGACAGTCAATTTTCTGCCAGACCAGGACACCAAAGTGGGTCCATGACAAGAGGCTGCCAAGTACATAGCCAACTTTATTATGTAAAGTGCCACATGCCAGGAGAGGGTAGTATAGTGCGGGGTAGTAGAAGACTCCCAGAATCACCCAGTTCTCTGCAAATACAGCAAAAGTGTGTGAACATCCAGAGCATCCAATGATTTACAGTGACCATGTGACAGAAGATTATAAGTCTGACAACTGATAAAATGTGTGGAAACGACAAATGATTTAAGATCAAATTCTGCAGTACTGCCACTATATTTCCTCCTCTGCTGAACTTTGCACATAGTGTTTGGGGATTGTGTAAAGTAGCAGGGAACAAACTCCTTACAGTCAATCCTTATGTAATTTCATTTGAGAAAAAAAAAGCTTCTAATGAAGCTTATCATTAAACTCCTGAGTCAAAAATAACAGAGACACATGGAAACAAAGTATTCACATGCTAAGTAACACTACAAAGATAAACGTTCAAAATCTGTGTGAAAAGTGAAGGCAGATAGAGCCAAGATAACCTCCTCACGTTTATTCTCGGTGTCTGTTGTGAAGGGGAGAGGGTTTGGCGATATGATCAGGCCCCATAGTTTGCACAAGAGCACTCCAAACACAGCCACTGCAAGACCCTTGTGCTGCGTATGGTCCAGGAAGTTGACCGGACTGTGAAATCAAGCGGCAGGTATTTAGAGCCCTCATGTTACCTGCCTCACGTTTGGATCAAACGGTTATTGAGCAGAAATGACACACTTCAAAAAGGACCATAGAAGAGTTTAAAAAGTTTGAGCTAAAGTATAGCAGACATTTTTTAGCTTGTTTTTCTGGCGTTCCAAGCTGCCCTTTACTTCCACTTATGTCAGTACAGTATGAACATCAACTGGCTTGAAACTTGCTTGAAATAGGAAAATCCGTCAGTTTTCAAACTCTCTTAATCCAGGGAAGGTTCACTGAGCATGAAAGCTCTAATTAGTGCCCATCTCTGAAAACACACACATTCACACAGAGATCTTAGCCTGTATGAACACAGTTTTATCTGTTGGCGACTGAGCAGCTCCACTGGAGCAGATGTGGAGGTTAATTACTCAAGGGTGCATCACCCAGTGAAAAGATGAAATTAACACAATAAGGTTTGCAGTATTATAAGGTACAAGTCCTTATATCGACATGTATGTTTCCATCCAGTTTTATTAATGTTGTGACAACTGAGGTAAATGCAATGTCTCTATCCAGTATAACAGTCATGCTGAATGTTTGATGAGAATGATTTTGAATCTCAACCAAACTGAATATGGAGCACACCATACTGAAATGAATGGAAGTCAATAACTGCAAAGTAAATTGGAAAATCAGTTTAGAAATATGCCGTAAGCTTTGGAAAATGATCACCAGTGAGGTAAACTATATGAAATTCAATGGGCTATACCATGCAGAACTACTAATATGGTCCTATCAAAGCAAGCAGAGATGTGATTTCACATTTAACCACTGTGTTTATGCCATTCAAGAACAGAGAGATAAAAGAGATAAAATACTAGAGTCTCACCTGAGTAAACCTGGGAGGCCTTTCTGTCTGTCGCCCACCTTCGTGCGTCTGGCTAAGATTGCTAGGATCAGCATGACGACAAGCTGGGAGAAGAAGACACATCAGTCAGCCTAATCTGCAGAGGCGTATGCAGGTGTGCATTCCCCGGGCTCCAGGCCTCACCCTGCTCCAGATTAATAATGAGTTGATGCCACAAAAGGCCAAACCCCAGTGTCTCATTAACGCTCCCCATGGACGTGGTATGAAAGAATTGTCATCAGTCAGGATCACTGACCAGTGAGAGTTCAGCGACCTGTCGTGACCTGTGACACATTTAGGAAACACAAGCCTGGGTTGATCGCCTTGCTCTAAAATGGGCCGGAATGGACAAACCACCAAGACCACCATGGGACAAAAATGTTCAAAAATGCTTTATTTTGTAATGTGAATCCTTCCTGTGCCCAGGATCCTCTCGATCTGGATCTGGATCTGGATCAAAACCCTGTCATTTCTCCCTTGAACCATGGCACTAACTGATAGACAAACACACTGCATATGTAAAAACATGGTTTATGTTTGACAACAAGGTGTGATATTGTCCACCCAGTGAATGACAGGACAGTGTAATCCAACAGGAAAGTGGACTTACAGATATCGCTGTGATGCATATATGGTAGAGCCTGTCATCAGCAGTGGGGTCACATGGAGGGATAATTCTAAAAAAAGGAACAAAACATTCACACATGAGCAAAACAATCAAGCATTTGAGTCACCAAACAGACCGACACCTCACTAAACCTTTCACACGTCACCGTCAGGACCATTTGTGGCTGGAAACTTTGCAGCTGAAATCCTGCAGCAGAGATTTGCATTTAAACGGATTGGTATCAGCGTGACACAGGAACAACAACAAATGCCTACGTTCACGTTCTCGTACACTGGAAGAACAGGAATGCCTGGTCATGGGGTAGTTATTACAACTCTGATATTCAGAGAAGGCCTCTTATGTGAACTATTCTAGGTTGGGAGACTTATTTGGGTAAATACTACACTGTACTTTATGGTGTGTGAGCACAGAAATGGCAGCTTCCAGAATAGATGTTCTGACATTTTTCACAGCAGTCACTTACCTGTCAAACAATGTGTGGATTTGCAACTTGGCACTCAGAGAATAGACCATTTGGAAATTTAAGGCAGTGTCAAAATTCACATTTCAAGAGTGAGATCTTCAGCGGGACATTTTAGTGTTTACAAATCAGCCAGCTAAAACTGATAGGGAGCTACAGCAGTGGCCATACTAAAGCTTTTGAGACCGCAACTCAACACAGTCTATTAATTTACACGATAACCCGGCAGTTCATTAGCAAAGCGTGGTGACTGGTGATACATTACATGAGTCCCATCCTATTTTGGTCATATTGTTCATCTGAGGCCATTATTAAATATTTTTTCTACTAATCTGTGCCAATATATACATGGTGGTACTCTACATGGAAAAGCAATTTAGATGCAAGAGCGAACTGGAAATACTGCATGAGCCCTGTTGCATTGTGGGATGGGCCCGGGAGCAAAGATTGATGCTGTGAGACTGGATCAGTTTTGGATCTTGTGTCGAACTTTGCGTAGTACCATGTAACACATCTTGAAAAAGTTTACAATAAAATCTTTAATTATTTTACATTGAATGTTTTGTTCACACTTTTCTATCAAGTTCTATGGAAAAAAAAAAACCTACCAGCTTTCACACAACCTGCATGCTCGAAGCACGAAAATGAGACGGCTTTTACAGCAAAATGATAAATGAACTGCACAGAAACAAGACCACACACTGACAATGGCACTGTAGAAGTGTGCCAAGTGTCATCTAATATCTCAATGAGAGCTGTATCTCACCACAAACCTGTTCAGACTAATAAAAAAGTTTGAAGAATTGCTAATACATGCTAAACAATGGACAGGCAGATTTTTAGACAAACAATAAATAATACATAAACTAAGCTAAATTTATGACATTTAAGGTTTAAAGAAGCAATCTTAAGTTCTCAGAAAGACGAAGGCACTTACTCTGCTTCAATTTTGGATGGCAAAGGATCCAAGTCCGGGTACTCATAGTCCAGCAGAGCGTCCTTGTCCATTGTGCTGCCTCTTGTTCAAACAGATCCAAAGTCTTAGAAAGGAGCTGGAGCACTTTTAACCTCTAGCGACACACAGTTGTGCTCCCCTTGACTAAGGAGGAAAAAGTTTCTCCCAGTTCCCAAGATGAACTGTGTTGCTGCTGCAGAGGCGTCCTTCTTTCCCTGTGTTTGGTTTACTCTCACTCACACTCTCTTACCCTCCCTCACAGCCTGTATTCAGGTGCCCTCGTCCCACTGTGGAGCTGAGAGTAATGTGACAGGTCCTGGCTGCAGCGTGCTGCCTCCACCCTGCAAAGGCCCTATTTCAGCTGAGGGTTACCACCACACTGGGAGCCTGGGGAGAGAGTGAGAAGGGGGCAGTGTGTGAAAGGAGGGGAAAATGTGGAGATCTGGGCAGCCAATCTGAAAGGCCACCTGCGGCTTACTGGGATTACATTTACTTTTTGGGTTGCGTTATTGGACCTGTTGCTGATGGTTGAAGGGGTCAGGTGTGCAGCATTATAAAACTCCAGCAGGGACTGTGTGGGTAGCTGGGAGCTCCTATCAGAGCAAATTTCCACATAGATAACAGGGAAATTCTCACATTGTTCCCTTCAGTCATGGTTCAGTTGCATTCGTGAAAGGTTAGCAAAACTAAATCCAGGTAAATCACCAGGACAACAACATGGAACCAAGTAGAGCAGGATGGAAGAAAGTGCGTGTTTTCAGGACAGTCAGATTACACCTCACCTCTCCACGTAACTCTGCACCTTCAGCTTGATAAGGATCAAGGAAGAGTTCACTCAACCCAGTACTTTGTCTTCAGCAGATAAATTGAGATAAAGATGTCTAAGAGCATATTAACTCTAAACCTGATGCCTGAAAAGATGTCTGCATCTTTAATTTGCCACACTGGTGTCAAGTTATTTCAATATGTTGTTTAATAGAAAATGCTTCAGAAAATACATTGGAAATGTCACAATAGGTAATTTGCAAATAGTGATGAAAGTCATCCAGTAAACTGCTGATAACAATCAGATATTATGAGAGGGGAGTAAATCTATGTCTTCAACATGATACGTGTACGTGATACAAGAATGAAATGGATTTAACAATAGGTACAGTCACACCGCCCCGAGGACATGGCAGCTTTTCTTTTTTTCATTTATTTTTCATGGTGTCTTTTGTCAGCTCATGTAGTGCAAATAATATCCAACAATAAACAGGGACAACTCTCTCCAACTTTTACTATTTCCTGCCACTTTTTAGACCGCTTGATTGACTCATTCATAAAATATTCACAGATTGATCGAGAGTCACAATAATTGTTTTTGTCTTATACTCCACATGGCAGTGTGACCTGGCTCATCTCATCAGACCAGGCTGGATCTTGACTCCTGAGTCATGAAAAGTCTCTGCTACATATTAAATGCTGTCAGGGTCTAAACTAGTTTTCACACCAGATTTTTGGCTAACTTCCATCACAGTTTTGAAGGTCTTTCTCCTCTTCTTCTCTTTACCTCTAATGTTGTTTCTTATTTCTCATGGAAGATAAGAAACAGGAATATGACTTATTTCTTAGGAGACAGAAAAGCAGATTTGGGCAGCAGCTTTTTCGTACTGAATATTGGAGAATTAATGACAACATCAACAGTATAAATAGAGGAAAGTGATCACAAAGAGTCTCCAGCAAAGCACAAGCATGTGAGTGCTACAAAGACAGGCTGAGGTCAAGGGTCATCCCAGCACCCTAGCTCCAATTATTTCCTTTCTGCAACAAGTTTACTGAAGCAACAGCCAAAGTGCTCACATTCTTATATCTATGTGCACCAGCATATACACAAAAGGCTGTATACACTGTATTTTGTGCATCATGTCTGCATTCAGCAGCTGCTGGCTGAGACTAAGTAAGTTTCGCAACACTGCCTCCATGTCAGTGTACACTCATTATGCCAGGATTACAGTCACACTTCTTTAAAAAGCAACACAATTTCCCTGCTAACACTCCTGAGAAAACATGGTTTCTCAAGCATAGTAAGCCACCAAATCAAATGTGCTCCTGAAGAAAAGGCAGCCCAGCAAATAAAGGGGTCACTGAACAAAGAATGCTTTGAACGGTTATAATTACATCACAGAGTGGCAGTTTGATTGGGCCAGACAGTTTCAGGTTTAGGAAGTCGGCTCAAAAGCTCTTTGGTAGGAAATATATGAAGCAGGAGCCTCGTAAAAACAAACACAATCGAGTGGCTGATTTGCTAATCCATTTTTAACAGTCTGCACAGAAACATCATGACAGGTGACAAGCCAAGCCTCCACACACTAATTAAACGTGAAGGAGGCTGAGATGACAAATAGCTCCAGTACCTCAAAAATATGTTTATATAAAACTTCAGACAAGACAAAAAATAATGCATGGAAACAAGAAGTGTTTATAAAGAGGTCTGAATATGGCTCAACCCTGCATGACCATTAAAACACTGCCCGCTCACGGAAGATGCTGCTCATAACTTCTCATGCTGACCTTCACATTCATATTTCACTCAGGGACTCTGAGTGACCCAAAAGTTTCCAAGCTGCAACCAATAAACTAGATTCAGCACTAAAGGAGGAATGAATCCTGTGTTAAACATGTAGTCATTCATCCGCTGGACGACCGAATTAAATGACACTTTATTTTATTTTGCACGGTTTTTAAACAACTTTAGGGGTTGTTGCGCTCCTGCTTCCCACAGCTGAGCATGCTCGTCTGCTGGATTCAGTTTCACAAAGGCAATCATGGACAAATTTCATGCCTTTGAAGTTGAGCTTGATCTCCTGACAACAAAGAGACTTTCAGCCTGAGCGCGGCGACAGGTAGGCTAACCTGTGCTCCACACACACAAGCCTCTGCCCCATGAAGACCCAAATGGGTTTTGTGCGTACACGTTATTCGACCCTGGTGCGCTTGTCAGGGGAGACATTTATTATCAACTCGCAAGTTTCGCAACGTCGCCTGGTTAATATCAGCTACACTGGCTAATCAGTTATACAAGCCTGGAGATGCAAGGCTACTTACCGACCGGCTGCAGGTGTGCTGCAGCGCCAGGTAGGCGTGGAAGGTGGTCAAAGCAGGACCGCTGCTCATTTTGTCAAGTGCCAAAAATGCTTTTAAAATAGGCTGCGTGGTGTGCATTACCTGCCTGTATTTGCTGCTTTAATTTCCCCTGACATGTCCACACTGCTGCCTCATAGCCTGCAAAATATACAGTTTGAAATGTGGATCTTACCTGGTGTTGTTCCTGAGCTGTCTGTCTTTTGGTTTGGAGAGCTTCAAATGACTGGAGTTCTCATCACTTTCTGCCCCACAGCCCAGTTCAATAATTACATTAACCGAGCAACAATCTGAGGAGCAACTTCTCTTTTTTTTTCTGGACACCTCACATGGAGTGTCTGCTTGGGACTTTGACCTGACTCTATCTTGTTGTGGTGAGAACATCATAAAAGTGCTGCTGCATGCAAAGCGTTGTTGTGAAACATATGGAGGTGACTAATGAGGTCAAGTTCAAGTCAAGACTGAAAAATCTTCATTAAATTACAAGCAAACAGTGCTGAAGCCTGTATCTTTTGTGTGTGTCCTTTTTGGATGAAATGAACATTTTAGGCTTCTAATCCTGAGTTTAAGTGTGTGTTTAGCTTGATGTTATGTATCCAGACTCTGTGTCCTTTGCGACATCCTGCTGGGCTTTTTGCTCTGTTGACATTTCAGGTCAACGGGGGGATTCTTCCTGCCATAGTTGCATCACATAAATCTGATGTTACGGCGGTGTTGTCACAATGCAGGGGAATCCCATACATGTGGAAGTGGAGCCATTTCATTCATTTCTGACTGAGGCTTCCTTCAGACCCACTCTGGATGCAGCAATACCGCTGTGCAGACAAGCAAGGTTAAAGTGTGCTCCGACTCTACTGAAAGGCAGCCTGTACAGTACAGAAGAGTTCAATGTGGCAAATTAGTTATTTTAAGATTCATTGTGTTTCTTGTGTATGTCAAAGCTGTTGAGGGGAACTCTTTGCCATAAGTGTCAAATTTTCTTTTGACGGTCTTTCATTCGACAGTCACATTATGGCCTTGCTACGACTTTCTGTCGATGTACTGAGGGCAGCTGGTGTTCACCACAGTCAGACCTTTTGTGAATAAGATCATTAACTTCTTTTTGAGTGGAGGAGAGTGCTCAGTGACTACAAAGGGAGATGCTGAGTCAGGGGAGACATATGTGTATGTAGGAGTCTTCTAAACCAGAAGGCAGAACATCTCAAATGTTCCACATGTAGCTGGAACAGTAATGATACAAAATGCCACTACTAAAATTAGCTTCTCATGATTTTGGCACCAGGAAAGCAGGATTGCGTGCACAAAGATGCCCTTCACAACCTCATCTTACCCACAAGACCCGGCTGCCTTTCACTGCACTGTCACTGACTCATTAGTGACAGTAGTGCAGAGACAAAGATCATCTTTGTTGACCTCAGGAATTAGATTCTGGCCTTTTATAGACATTCATGCTCTTATGAACAATGCCATTTGTATTTTTGGATTTTACCTTCAGGGCTCGCATAGCTGGGAAATACATGGCCATTGATTTGAATGCAAGAACTGTTTGTTGTTATTCTCTCATCTAGCTTCCTGCCACTAAGACTGAAGTGCAAATCTGAAGTGCAGGCTTTTTATGCATCCTGAGGAGTCCAGGCTTGTTCCTCCACACACCAGGCAAAGATGACCTTCTGATGACCTTTCTATAAAAGCAAGGGAGTACATCTTCCTCTGACTGCAGTTTCCCAGCAATTCAGTCTGCTCTGTTAAAGCTGAACACTGACTCAAAGTCTCTCTCATGGTAGCAAAGTAAGGATATCATGAGAAACCACACCATCATAACTATTAACTAGCTGACTCCAGCTTTTCTCTTGAAAAACATGCATCCGAGTTAGCAACATGCTGTCACAGCTGTCCTTAAACGGAGAATAAATTAGACTCTGTGAAAGGCATTATTTCAGTTAAAAATGTTAATAGTCATTGAAGTCATTAGAGTTTGTAGCAGTTTTTCAATCCAGTCTTTGATTTAAGATTCCTCAGATGGATAAAATCAAATTGTATCTGTCTTGAAATTGCTTATTCTTTCATTCTTTATTTTGTGCTCCATAAACATTAACATTTCATTGTTGGCAAAGTCAATTCAAATTGAGAAATATTGCCTCAATATTAAATCATGCCTCCTGAAGGCCTCCAGGGTGCAGGGGGGCTAATTACTGGGGATATTTTTCTATGGCTCAGTCTGCTGCACTGCCTCTGTCATAATCAATGAGCCTTGTAACACTCAATTAGAACATAATTGGATTTGTGTGTGTTCAAGGTGGAAAAAACATGTACATTTGAACGGACATGAAAGAACTGCTTATCTCTGCTGACAGCTGTGATGAAGTTGAATTGGGGTGGCCAATTGTAAATTTCAGAAAAATTCAGTCAGTGTAAGCATATTCCAACACTCCCAATCTACGCCCAGATGCTTCGTATTTGGCTTGGTTAAAAACAGCTTGGATTAACATGATAATGTTTAATTAATGATTTAGACTTGGGCACACAGCCCCAGCTAGATATAATCAGACCGTGCTGTATGTACTGTTCACATTGCTGCGTACAGTCTGGTCGAGATGTTGTGAAGTTGAACGGAAATTTGAATTCTTCTCACTTTCAAGTGTTTTAGTCTAACTTACTGTTGACTGCACAACATAATGGCTATAGAATAATGACACCATCAGTGTTTTGATTGTTTCCCTGTAAGAACTGCGTTCACTCTGCCATCTTGTCTGCCACTGGTGCGACCACTGATGCAGACTATTTCTCTCTTTTCCCCCCAGTTTTCGACAAGCTCAGAAAAGTGTTTTGCACTGTTGTTACGCTGATTTATAACAAGTAGCCCTTTACGAGTAGAGTAGGGCAGCTCAGCTCTTCGGCGTAGTAGGATTTGTTATTTAGTGACCCGGAGTGCTGTGAAGTTTTCAGTTCCACACAGAAAGTTTGACACTAGCAAGTCAGGCTAATTAGCTTTCTCTCAGAACATGTAAGCTAGTTAGCTTAGTTTGCCATTAGCAGTGATTTGTGTCTCTCTTTGGGGTCCAGTTGTGGTGATGGCAAATAAGCAGACTACTGAAAGTCACTGTTAACCTCAGCAGTACAAACGTTGTGATCCGAATCATGACAAAGTTACTAACATACAGAATATAGTAGGGAGGGCTCAAATCACAGAAGTAATCAGTGTGATTAAATCTGAAAAGCTGATCCAGAACACGTGTGTTTTTCTAATGGATTCCAATAAACGTCTGTGGTAGATGAGCCTCCATATTACATTTTGAAATCTGAGGTTGATTGAATCTAAATGGCCAAGAAGAAGAAAAAAAAATCAATTTCAGTCCTGCAGGTCGTTTCTGCTTTGATAAATTGCTGTTATTGTGGTCGGCTGGGAGTGAAAGATTTATTTCCCTGCTTATGAGCGCTGAGAATAGGATGTTATATCTAAGGAGCCTGTGACAAGTACAAATCTTCCTGATAGTTATTAAAGTGGTCATGATCACTTTACCGCAGACACGCCGGTGTGCAGCGCTCAGTCTGTCACCTTCCTGCTGCGATTGCCTGACAAGCGCTTTGAATTTATGGCGAGGAGGCAGGGTCGTGTCTGAGTTGCTGTGCAATAATCCTCTTTATATAACCGCTTGGACAACACCTTGGCAAACACACTGCACACACTCAAGAACATGGTTTGATTTCCACGATGATCTTAAATGACAGTTCACACTTGATGTTTCACTGAGGAAATACTAGAGATCGTTACTATGCATACACTTAAACTGGTTTACTACTTTATTTGACACACCTTTACAAACTAACGGCCCCCTCATGTGCATAAATTGGTGTGCATAAAATATTACCTTATCGTGCTGGACTCCGATTAAATTATGGATGATTCAATACTTACTTATAATTGTAAGTGCCATAAAGATGGGATTTATCACATTTATTGCATGCTACTTCACTAGATAGTGCAGGTGTATCTAATAAATTGTTAGCAGGTCCATATTACTGTATGTTGTTTTGTAGAAGAGGGCAGCTGCGGCTCAGAAGGTGGAGCAGTCATATCGTCGTCCACTAAGCATTTAGTTGGCAGTTTGCTCCCTGGCCCCTGCAGTCTACATGCAGATGTGTCCTTGGGCAAGTTACTGAACCCCAAATTTCTCAGATTTCCCACCAGTATATGCTTTTTGTGTTGTAAAGGGCTTTGAATAGAGAAGTGCTGCATAAAAGCAGTCCATTTAACATTTAGGAAGCTGACCCAGTGAGATAAAGAGGATGAAACGCAGTTGGTGAAACAAACAGGAAAGATTTTTTTCTATTGTTGATATCAAGTATTTATTACTCTCTCAGATGTTATGTGTGTGTGTGTGTGTGTGTGTGTGTGTGTGTGTGTGTGTGTGTGTGTGTGTGTGTGTGTGTGTGTGTGTGTGTGTGTGTGTGTGTGTGTGTGTGTTGATGTCTGTTTTAGTAGTACATGTCAGCATGATAGATGATGTCCTTGCCACGGCCTCTATTGTGTCATTCTGTGTGTGTGTGAGCATAAATTTAAAGGCTTTGGCGATGTGTGTGCAGTAGATTATTGGTTTGTTGCTGAATTTTGGATGTTGCTGTCTAATCTTATCTACAAAACTGGAGGGTAGAAGTTCAATCATATAGATATGACCTTTAATTTTTTTTTCCTGGAATCAGTAGCATGATTTGCTATTTGCATGATTTGATATTATGTGTTGGGGAAAGGCCCGTTAACTAGATTTAGATTTTAAATCTGGCTTTTAAATGAGGGAAACGCAAGAAATGTCTCATGTAGGAAAAAGAAGATGTGGGGTAATGTCATCATTTTTCACCAAAATGATCCGCATACATGATTTATTGCAGAAAACATGCCATGAATGTTAATTTGCCATTCAAAGCAACATGTCCTGTCTCAGTCTGATGGGGGATTTGCATTTCTCACGTCAGAGTTTTTTAATTATGAAATTTCAGCCCAGCGTGCTTAACATAATTGCTATCAAAATGAGAGATTTACCAAATTGTCCCAAAAGAGCTAATTGAGGGCAGAGAAATAGTGATTAGTGTTTTAGGTTTTAGTCATTGAACACACAAGATTTTATATTGTATGTGCACTCTTTGTGATCTTATGTGTGTTTTTGGTGTTTGGATGAAATTCTTCAGTCTTCAGTATAAACTGGAAGACAGTTTACTTCATATCAGTATCCTGGTTGCTCCGATCAGCACTGTGTTCAAAAAGCAGAAACATTTAATATAATATTGGTTTGAAACGGTGTGTATTTTCCATTGCTAGAACAAAACCTTAAATGACTCTTCCATGGCGTTTCTAAATCCAGTGCCTTTCAGCAGAGCATCATTTGTACCACACAGCCTGAGTTTGACCAGTTTTCATAAGAGAGGAAGCCTCCCGGTCTGCAAGCGTTAGATTTTTTTCTGATGAATAATGTATTCATAGTCTGAAGCTGCAGACACAGTCTCACTGTGTGTTCAGAGATGCTTGACTTTCACACGTCTCTGCTGGAATGAGGCTGAATCAAGAGCTCGTCTCAGTTATCAACAGCTGAGGGGAATATCCTGCTATGTATAAAAGACACAGAGAGCATTTCTGTGATGTTAATGTGTTTCTAAGGCTACATTAGGAGGTGTATAATGCTGACAATGGGAAAAAAACAGTTGTTTTTGTGTTTCTCCTTTTTAAATGACAGTTTTTATGTCATAATTGTAATGGGTCCCATTCATTTGCATTTAAATGACATGATTAAAACTACAGGACATTATTAAACCGGTGTATAATAATAAACTGGTTTGCTACATTTTTGAAGCTTACAATCTTTCATTTTTGTTTGACTGTCTAAGAGAAATGTTGAATTAACTCATTTTTTAGGCCGCATTTCATGTTGTTTTTGGACTGCAGGTGTTCATACTATAAGAAGTTAATAGAATTTCTTTCCCCTCCACATACAGTATATACTTATGTACTAGATATGAGTGGGTCTCAGCAATCTTGAGAACATTAATGTCACAAGTATGACTGTACTCCTTAGTTAGGCGACATCAGAGCTTTTGTTTCACAATATGAGTGAAGCTAACAGCATTTCTGTGCTGTTTGGGACCATAGAGCTGTAGCCGAAGTGGATCAATATTAGGGATCACGTCGCCTCAATTGGGCACAAGAGCAGCCAGATCTGTTTTCCTTTAATAACACAAATTATTGCAGCAGAGGAAAGGTGGTTTCTTATCAACGAAAGTGTTAGTTTCTGCCTGGTCTCCTGTCAGCTGAAGGATTTTGACCTGTACTCATAAAACGTTCCTATTTTGAGGCGTTTTACTGAAGCTGTTGTTGTCTGAGAGAAACACGCAGTGACTTCTGATCAAGTTGGATAAATTATGACAGACAAGAGATAAGGCAACAGTTTGATGTAACAACAGACAATATTTCTACATGAGGTGTGTTTAGAACCTCTTTAACGTAAGTTGTAAATAGCTATACTGAAAGTCGTAGATAATACACTGATTTGCACTGTAAAGATTTAGGTACTGTTTGGACTTTCTTAAGCCTATCCAGTCGCTCCTGTCACTGTTTATGGATTGCATGGATTGCTTTGAAGACAGGGAAGTGGTCAGCATGGTCATTTGTAAAAGTCAGTCCAGCACAAATGGCCAGACGTCCAGGAAACGATGTTCTCTGAAGCTGACGGTAAATCCCATTGAGACCATAATGCCGTCGCACCACGTAGGCCTCCTGCGAAGATCACTCACGTCAGAGTCCATTAGCAAAAGGCTGCTCTCCACATGTCACTGCCTGAACAAAGACACATGTTTTCATCCCACACTGAAGGAGGAATGCTAGCAGCCATAAATAAGGCTTTGGTAAACATGCTCTCTCACAAGAAAAAGCTTGTGTAATTTCTAAAATACAATGTTGTGTAATGCTTCAACTGGAGTATTTGCTCAAATGAACAGACCTGCAATGAAGTGAAACTTCAAGATAATCTGAAGTGACGTGTTTCAGAGTCAGGATCAGATGATAAAAGAGAGCGGTGATTGTTAAAGACGGGAACTGATCGTCAAAGCAGCATTCGTGTCACCTCCTGCTGCTGTGTTTCTACATTATTTCTGCATATCAAACTAGCATGCACTATTAAATTATCCACATAGAAGAAGAAATATTGCAATAATTTAGCGACAGTGTTTCTATGCTTTTTGGGAACATCTGTCCAGTATTACGTTACTGCATCTGTGATTATGGTTTCCCTGATGCATTATCAGTATTGGTTTTGATCTCCACCTGCTGTCACAGTGACATCATGGTATCGATTCCCCAGACGACTGCCGTGGAGAAGTGAGTCATGTTTCCCGGAGAGGTTTGATGATAAGCCAGTGAGGAAACCCCTGTGGGCCTGGTATGGGCAGGGCAGAATACATCATACATGCTTTTTTTAATCACAAGGTTCTGAAATGCTGCTTCAAAGATGATTTCTGACTCACTTTTCATAACATCACAGTCCTTACCTTCCCCGACAGGCTCCTCACAGTGTGATTGGATGATAAAAACGCCTCGTCGAGCTCGAGGAGTCGTGCGGCTCTCTTTCACGTGACCCTGACCTTAATTAGTACGGCAACAGATTGTCATTTGCATTTACGTGCCCCAGTGACTGGATGGGAGGTGGCGTGCGTATGGGGGAAGGATAGAGGCACTTCAGGGCTGGTTTGCTTAACAGACCCCCAAGGTACAATCAGTTCAGAAGTGTTGTTATTGTAGCGAATTATAATAGTGTCTAATTGTGGTGCACAGGTGCTGTGGATTGTCTCTTGAAGCCATTTATACAACATTTTTATAATTACTTAATGCATTTGCAAAATTTGAGAACAAGAAAAGTATAATCATAAAAATAAAAAACACAATAATCTTTGAATTTCACACCGTCTGCCATCACTCAGCATTTGATATGCACAAGAGATAAGCAAACGCCACAGAGCGTCATTATCTTTCAAAGTGTACCCTGATCCTGACAAAAGATCTGCGTTGTACCTGCTGGGAATTTCTGCCTCTGGAGAACAGAGCTGTGCAGCACTGAAAGACTCCTCCTTTCATTTAGCAGGCAGCAGCATTTAGACGTTACGTGCCTTTGGCTGTGTGCTTTAAAGTAGAAAAGCCTTGTCTGCCACAGAGACGCCGCTTTGTTCTAACGTTGATAGAACATCTATTCTGCCGTATCAGGCTGTAATTTTGTTGGACCGTGTCGTGGAATGCGGGTACCACGTTTGAGTTTCTGCTGAATGCTGGATCATTGAGACATAATCTGCCTCATAGAGGATTTCTCATTACATCCCAGCTTTGACTTCAAACAGGAAAAAACAAGATGCTCAGCAACAGCAGCAGCAGGAGAGAGATTTATTGACCTGCTTTCTTGTTTTCACCTGTGGTTCAATTAATATTCTTTCACTGTCTGTGATACTTAGAATTAGACATGTTTTTCTATATAGCTTAAGAGACTCGATCGATGTTTTCTTTTAATAAGAACAACCTGTTCTTGTCCAGTGTTTCAGTTCGCTTTAAGGCAAATCATCGGTCTGTATTTTTCTGTGTAGAATTTGTTTTTGTAGATCATTATCTCTCTCATTTGTCAGGCTGCTTGTCAGTTGTACACATGCTACTGGCCAGTTTAATATCTCTCATCATCACTCACACTGTCATTAAGCTGCTAACACTGACTCATGCAAATATTCTCTGCAGTAATTTGCATTTGTGCTGCTGACACCGATGAATGCTCCATCGCCTGTTGTCTCCTGTATGGATTCCTGCACATATTCTCTCATGTAATGTGTATTTTTCTGATAAGGCGTTAGACCCAGAAAATGGAGGAAATATGGCTCTTTTCCTGTACTCCATATTGACCGTTCCCCGAGTGTCTTGTTGATTGACAGCGAGAATCCCTGAAATCCTCTGCTGACATGTTATTGCTCTGGGTCAGAATCAGGCAAACAGGAGTTAGCCTCCATACTCCCCCATATCTACTCGTTGCTCTTCTTCCCTGCTTTTTTTTTATATTGTCCACTATCTTTCTGCCTCCTTATAAAATTTCTCGCCGTGCTATGAATTATTGACTTTTCTGGGGTCCCGTGAGACTGAGCAAGTGGTGTGTTGTTCTCCATCAGCAGCAGCAGCAGAGAGCTTTTTTTGTTGAATCCCCAAAAAGAAAACATGGTCGGATTTATCATGTGCACAGTCTGAAGGGTAAGGGTAGCATTTCACTTGCCTTCATCTAATAACAGCTACATACTGTGTGGGCAGAAAATATTATATGAATAATAGTTGTTGAACTAGACCGCTTCAGATGACTGAAGGCGATATGATGCATACAGTAAGAAATGCTCCATAAAATGTAATTAAATGCTTTCACACTTCAGTTTATCTTCAACTAAGCAGACAGTAGACGCAGCCACAGTCATTTAAGTAATTAGTAACACATTTACTGCTATGAGGTATGTCAAAATGTTTTTCATGATAGAGCCCTGAACTGACTCATTTCTCTCTGATTCTTGGTATATATTGATTGACTTGTTTGTGGGTTCAAAATTTGCACTTTACCAAAAGTCAGTCAATTGCAGGAAGTAGATTTTTAACGGAATCAGATAAAATACTGAGAAATACGACACTCTGAGGTATCATACTGTACATGTAAGTTTGAGAAGTCTGCACAGACAGAATGATGTTATCAGTCTGGCTTCATTGCTCAAAGCAGAGCATGAGGTTTTGCCTGAATGTTTTGATGAGTCTAAAAGCTGATGGGGATCTTGTGTCGGGTCAGTTTTCATCATGAGCGTTTAATCTTGGCAACCTGAGCCTGGAGAAAATAAATGGGTCATTTCTGTCTGATTCTTGGTATGTATTGATTGGCTTGTTTGTGTGTCACATTTTGCACTGTACTGAGGTCAAGCCATTGCAGGAAGTAGAGTTTTAAGATTATCAGCGGGTTCTGCAGATAAAATACTGAGAAATATGCATCTTCCTCCAGTGTATGTGCAGTGTTTTTGATCTATGGTCCAGAGGGATAAGTTACTTCAGCTGTTGGCTACACAGAAGGTACTGATTAGAAGGATTGATTGATTGTTTTGTTTTGTCTTTTCATGGGATTTCTTAATGATTAGAAAACTAGAGTATCAGCAGATTTGCTCTTTAACATAATTCCAAATTTAATTGTTAGTTCCTGTTGATATTAATGCAAATGTACTGAATAATAATAATTAGGGCTTAACTAAAAAACATCTTTATGGACATTAATGCAATGTGTTTTTCTGGCATAATCTCATATTCGCATCACTCCAACACTAACTTTAAGTCATCTGCACACAAATTGATATGATATTATGGTGTGATGTTATCACACAGCCTTGCTGAATCATTCAAATCTGAGCATGACGATTTGCCTGCATATTCTGATAAGTCGAAAAGCTGATGGGGATCAGTGTTCATCATTACGCTTTAAACTCTGCAACCTGTGCCTGGAAACTGCAGGTCGCACAGGGGAATGTTGATTCATGTGGCGCTGGAGGAGACCTTGCTGCTGAAGATGAATGCTGCTTCATTGTCCTGAACTAATTATTCCAGTGACAAGTGTGACACAGTGCTGAGTGGCTCAAGGTTGCTGTCTGATGTGACTTTAGATTGACTTGAAACCTGCTATGAAAAGCTGCTGCTGCATGTACCGCCGTGTGTGTTGTGAAATTACCTGTTGCTTAGGAACCAGTGTGACTTGGTGCATGAGAGCAGGCTTTGCCAAGGTCTTTGAAGAATTCCTCTACTATCTTGTGCCAAGTCAAATCTAAATTATTGATATTTTCTATACACTGCACATGGCTCAAATTTAAAAGCAAATCAAACACTTTATCTTCTCATGTTTCTGAGGACTTCCTTATTTTTTACTATTTGAAAACATTTGAAAACTGCCTTTGTGTAACTCTCCTGATGGGATAAATCTCTCCTTTTGCTCATGTGCATGGTTGTGAATGATAATGCCATAATCAGCGTATATGGTATTACTCCTTCACTGTTTAGCATGTTGTTTTTATCGTTTCCTCTATTTGCACATTCGACAGCTGTTCAAAGGGACGTGTGAAAACATCTCTTTCAGGTGACGGGGATGGAGAGGCGTTGGGAAACAACACCCACATGCTCGGCCCTGGAACAGGGGTTGTTACTGTCACTATGGTTATTAAAACACTGAATGAAAGACATGGATCACAGTATCTGAAATAGTGTGAGTATCATAGCGGAGGCGTTTCACAATACACACATTTGAAGATTAATTAACATCTGTCTGATGGCAGTCCCACCATGTTACTCCTCCTCCTGTGAACCAGAGTTCAGTTTCTTTTTACAGCATTTTTGCAAAGTTTCAGCTGAAGTCTCTAAAGTTTTATGTTTGAATATTCTCGCAAAATTAGCAGCTTTTAGTACAAGAGGCTTGATTCTCGTGTAAACAGAAACAAAATAAAGCTTGAACTTAAAAAATCTCTGTCTTTGATTTTTCTTATGTTGTTTTTAAGGTGGAGGCTGAGTCTGTAGTAAAAAAAATTTGCCATTATTTTTGGTCAGGCCTCCATGGCATTGTTGAAAAATGATGTTATTCACATGAGCATAGCCATCTTTCAGTGTTTGGCTTTTAAAATAATGCATCACTGAGTGTAAAATAAATGCTTCACCAATCAGCACATTTAACTGAGAATGTGGCAAAGGATGGTGATCCTCCATAAATGTTCATAATAAGACAAAAAGCTTGAAAACAATGCAGACACACTGTAACTGTGAGTCAGGGGTGAGTTTACAGTGAGAGGCTTTTAAAAGCAGCTAATCAGTATCTTGTTATTGCACACAGCCAAGAAAAATCAGTCCTTGATTAGCAAATACCAGTGAAGGAGTGTAAAGCCACGGACATGCTCCCACCCTCTCTCCCTGATTTGCACTCCCACTGTGAGGAAAAGCGTTGGTCGAATGAAGGCAGCAGACGCAGTCGCCATCAGTGGGGGCAGCATCAGAGGAACAGCAGCACTTCAAATGGAATGTGAGGTTTTCAAGGCATACAGTCATAAATTTTTCATCCGCAACCGGCTTTGAGGCAGGAGAGGGGGCAGGCAGCCAGGCTCCAATTGAAGGCTTCTAACAACAAACCAGGGCTCTCAGAGACAAAAGGTAGACGGGGGAAGGGCACTAGAAATGAGAAACAACAAAAATCCTTTGTTTACAATAGATGAACAAAGAGTTGTAAACAAACTCAATGTTTAGGTGCCACAACTGAAAAATCTGCCCGCAGAGTGGCAAATATCACAGCAGCAATATACATAATGGCAGAGCAACAACTGTGAATGCTGTAATAATGGCTGCCACAACGACAAACATGAATAGATTGATAAAATGCAAGCTGCAATTTGTTTTGCAGGCATCTTTTTTATAGTTTATAGAACAGCTTTTTCTATGAGGGATTACATACAGAAATATTGTGAATATGTTTTTAAAATCTTATAAACTTCAGTTCATGTACACTCCATGGCCACTTTATTTATCAGTACAAGAGCTCTGCCATAAATTCTGCCTTTCTCTTTCTTATATATGCATGTTTATAAGTGTTCATGTATACATGTAATATTAGAAACACTATAATGCAGTCCAGTATAACATCACCATTATCTACAACCTCTATGACAATGTCAAAAAAGACACTGATTATAGGCATTATACAACAGCATTATATTGGATTGTACATATGTATCTAATAAAGTGGCTGCTGCCTTTCACACAGCAGCTCATTGATTTCTTGTAATGGCACTTATTTTGAAATGCACATTTCGCACGCATGTAAATAGTATTAAAGCCAACACCCTGATTCACAACTACAAAACAAATATATGAGAAAGGACTAAGCATGAACTGCAGGCAAATGTGTATTTTTAGCACAGTCCTTTTGGTAGCTGGTGTCTTTATAAATATTCTGTAAATATTGAATGGGCACTTTCAAGACCCCGCTGTGCAAAGATGGCACACTATCTCTTTTAAAATTCAGAAATGAAAAAATACAGCTCATCTTTGCACAACTTGACTTCACCAAAACCATCCAGGGCCTTTGTGTTTCTGGCGACTCTTTATCTGTGGGCTGAATCAGAAATATGAACCAGTGCTGTGGTAAATGCATGCTGGCCATGAAACGCTGCCCATCATCCCATAAGCAGACAGTGGAGCTCTGCTGAGCGCCTGCAAATTTAATGACTGATTTTCCCGGCACCGCTGAATCCTCTGGGTGCAGGGTCTGTCTGGATGCTAATGCAGCCTGACATCTCCATCCTTGTTTAAACAACCCATGTTATCCTGAATGGGCCACTGCAACAGCAAATTAAAGGCAACTTTAATACAAAGGTGCATCTGAACGCTACTGCTCTACTTTTTCAGTGCGCTCAGATCCCAGCTGGGTCTGACTTGATCCTGAAAATATTCATAGTCGGCCGTTTGTGGAAGATGACAACACTGTGCTCCTTTTTATACAAGATTGATTTAAACTTACTTCCTATTTTGAATCGTGTTTTCACGTGTATGCACCTTTTGGATAATTAAACACGTCAAATACAATTCAGTACAGTTTGATGCTTCATGCAAAATTTATTCTCATACATTTCACATATACGTCACCCTCTAAGCCGAGAGTGATGACAAAAGCTCAGTGGAAATTCTGAGAAACTCTGCACATCATCACATGGATTCTCCTAAAAGGTTCATTTACCATATATTTCAGAAGGTTTGTGACATAAATTCAGATTCAGTGAATCAGTAGTACAGAGGACCCTTGATGACTGCAGTAGGCATCAGTTTGGGCTGAACACATATTGTGTTTGGAAAATTTCTTCCTCATTGTCTCAGTCAGCTGCCAGTTTCACCACATCTCTGCACATATTGCATTTTATGAATTAGGAATTATAGATTTCTCACTGCCGACCTGTGCAGGTGACTCAAGGCAGACCGGCTTCATTCAGTATCCTTTATACGACTGTCACATTTTTTCTCACGTGTCTCTCATCACTTACATTGGAAGCACAGATTTTCCTGAAAAAACAAACTATAGACTCAAAAGGACAAAAATAGTCCCTCTCCATCATCACTTACAACCCATAAGAAGTGTGTGGCAGTGTATTTATCTGCAGAGACTCTGCCTTCTTACTTTCTCCTGATTTTGCTGTGTTAGGAACATTTATGGGGTGCAACCTTTGGGCAGTTGGTGTGAAGCCCCCAGCCAATGACAACGTGCAGGTGAAGCTGGGACTTTATATAAAGGTAGCGACCAAGTGCCAAAACCATAAGCAGCACGTATCCAAGAGCAAGCTACAAAAATGGTGGACACAGCACCAGAAAATGTTTGTTTACAAGCAGTAACCAACAATTCTTGCCTAGTTTACCTTCAACAGAATAGATTGTCTCATCGGATAAGATTGCCTGATAAATGTGAACTGTTACTTCCCCTCATGCCCGTGTGGTTCTTAATCTCTAAGTCCATTAATCCCAGCCAGCAAGCCAGTTCAAAGGGCTGTGAGTTTGGTGAGCTATGGTGGAAATATATATGCATGCTGTGGTGAGTCCAGATCCAGCAGTGGCATCTAGCTGAAGCTATGCATTCGTTCATGAGATTAAGGTGCAGCGTGGTGTCACAAGGGCAGTCAGGCCTCGAGCTGTATGACTGGAAGCAGGTGGCACGTTTCTTACATCCTTGCTAAGAGGGATTATGGCCTCTGAGGGGAGAGGGAGCATATTTGATTAGCCCGTTCAAAGGTTTTGGAGGATGGAGGGCTGTTCATGTGATTAGCCAGGCATTTTGAGCTGGGCTCCTGGTTTCTGTGGAAGTGTGTTTTGTAACATCTTGCGAAAGACAACAGTGTTATTTTAGTGGAAAGGACCGCTTTGCTCGCTGCCTCCTCTGGAATGTAAAAAAGCTGGTCAGACTCTGCTGCACACAGTATGAAAACACAGTGAATTTTAGACATACTGAATTGTTCAATAGATTTGATTTGCAGTTTGCTAAGGTCTTAGTCTCCGTATATTAGCCTATACTGTATCGTATGGTGGCCCTGAAGTACTAAACGCAACATTTGAGAAAACACCATGACAACGTGAATCCCAGTTGTGTAACGTTAGTTTATGGAAAGAGTCTGACTGGCTTTATTAGAACAAAGACATTCCTATGAGTGTTATCTCCTCAGCGTATTGCATGTTTGCATTTCTGCATTTGCAGGCAGAGTGGAGTGGATGAGTCCCGTGGGCGGAGGAGTCAGGAGGTGACCGTTGCACCCACTAGCCCACACACACACACACACACACACACACACACACACACACACACAAACACACACAGCCCCTCCTGGGAGGAGAGCCTCTCCATTGAGCTCCAGGAGCTGCAGGCCTACAGGGAGAGTGAGCAGCCAAAGAGTTCAACACCACCAAACAGGATGAAATTATTGGGTAATGTTGTGTAGGCTCGGCTTCAGATTGTGCATTATAGTACGAAGAGCTAAGAACAGAGAACATCATCCGTTTGGGTCAGGTTTTATTAACTTTTTGTGGCTCAGGTCATGACAATTGGACTCTATCTGATGCTGAAGAATAGATTGTCCTTTAATTGAATGTGGTGGAGAAGAAACAGTCAAAGATGCATAAATCCATTGCAGAGCTCTGGAGCGTGGCAACGTCAGCATCCTTGCATGTGTTGATGCTGTGCTTTGAAAGGAGAAACCAGCATAGGAGAAAGAAGTCGAAATAGAGAAGATAGGACTGAAACTGACATATGATATCGTGGATGATTGAGATCACGGCTGGTTTGCAGGCACTTGATAGTAAGATTATGAAGCTGTTTGTAGAGCTTTGGCCAGCTAATGCACATTATGCACGCTCATCCTTACAGCGGGTGTTATTTTAATGCCATTCATGGTTTAGATTTATTTTGGGAATTTATTTTTTCATTTTCATCCACACTGACTGACTCACTGTAATAATGCAAATGTATCTTCAGATAGTTCTTAGAGTATTTTGGCACTATTGATGGCTTATTAAAATCACCAATACAGCCTGTCATGTACTGACTGAACTCCAAACATCAAACTGTATTGATATTGAGACACGTGTCTCTGAAATCTCAGAGGAGGAAAATAAATTTGAAAGTGAAACATTGGGCTGATGCTCCTGAGAATCTGTTGCACGTGACTGGCCCCCTCTGAATGCTAATGCAACATATTTCCCTGTGTGGTTCATAGGAAATATTGGCAGCAAAAGGTGTATCTGTGTGATATAGCTTTGCTTTGAACCGCTCCCTGTGTCCAGGAAAAGAGTTCGGTGTTGATGATACTTGTCTGGCACGGGCCTGCTCATTCGCATGATGTCTGTCTGTTACGTGACAGCATAATTACACACAGGGCTAAATAGGGCTCTCATTGAGCGTGTGGAGTGATAGCGGTGGATGTGGAGGGAATACTGATGGTCCAACAGAGGCAACGCAATGTTTCTGAAGCCTCCTCCCTTTGTTCGAGTCTTTGCTTTATTTGCCTATGGCTGCCTCCTCCCCTTTGCGGTGAAGCGAGCTCATTGGTGGACAGCGAAGTCACGGGTTAACGATCAGGTCCACAGCATGAAGGATTCTAACTGTTGCTAAGGTATTTTAAATGGTTTGTTGACCATTAGAGGGGTTCATTTGCTGTCCTCCATCTTCACCTGCTGAATGCTAGGGGATGGCGTGGAATGTGATGAAAGTGTGAAATCTCAGGATTACTCAGTTTCTCATCAGTAGGCCAGACAGTCTGCACCATCACTTGCTGTCTGGGGCTGTGGATGGCTTCAGGCAACATTTGTTATTGAGATTTGACCCGCATCGTGTTGGATTTCTTTATATTGAACGTCTTTTAAATCCTCTGCCAAGAGAAATTTGGCAAAGGCTCCTGCTGTGTATAGATAGGCTTCTTTTAAATAGAGGTTGAAAAAAGCTCAGGTTCACCCACAGTTCAGAGCTCATGTAGAGGGAAAACTATTTCAGTGCTGCAGACCGAGCGCATCATTGAACGCAGGAGTCAGAGGAGCTTCCTTTAAAAGCTGCGTCTTCACTTAGATACTGTATTTCTGTAGTTTCAGTCTGAATCACTGTATTTCAAATGAGGTTGTTTTTTGTATTTCTCCATTTCTTTTCTTTCTTTTCTTTACTTGTTTGTCATAAGAAAGTGTTTCTAATCTGCATTAGACGTCTCACTGGAGATTAATTTGTGTTCCCTCACTTACATCTCTTTTTCAAGACTTACAAATAATATAAGGCAGGTGACACAAAATATGGAACAAATCAGAATAAACCATAAATTATATATATATATATATATATATATATATATATATATATATATATATATATATATATATATATATATATATATATATATATATATATATATATATATATATATATATATATATATATATACATATATATACATATATATATATATATCTGCTGCTGGTACTTATTGTGGCTGACAGTTGGAGCATCACCACCTTCCTGCATTAACACCCCTGCAGCTTTTCCACCGTTACCATTTGGAGCTGGTCCAGGTGAGCTCACCCATCTACACAAAGACACACACTCCACAGTCTCTTTCTGGATAACAAACTGGTGTAGAGAAACCTATTCAGTGCATGTAACCGCACTTTACTGAAGGTGACAATGTTTTAACATCCCTTTCACCACCTTTCTGCACCTCCACCTGTCACTTGATTGGTATGACAGACCCTTACTTCCTGTCCTTTAGCTGAACTAAAATAAGCTCAGTCAAACGCCGTCAGCACTTGTCTCCTACTACCTCTCTGCTCTACTACCCTCCTCCTGATACTCCAGTTTAAATTTAGGTTCACCTCAGACCACACACCATCATTATGCCTTGACTATAGAGGAGAGATGAGAGCCGCTGGCCCTGTCTGTGATTCTGGGGGAGCTCATCATCGCGGCTGTGTGGAGCAGCATGAAGCTGAGCTGCCTGGGACTGTTGGTATTGAGCAGGGAGGAGCGCCCCGGGCACAATCCATCAAAAAGGAGCTGTTTGCACTGTGGGAATAGACATGAATAATCCATGCTTTCTTTACCCTTTCCTGTGTTACTATGCGTATCCCATTACATTCTCTGCTGCCTTTTCTTCAAATATCCAACTGCTGTATTTGTATTCAACATTTTTTGTTAGTTAATAATGATTTTAGAATATCTTGGCTTTATCTTGACCTTAAAAGTATATAACAGAAAGAAACAGAGCTGATGTGATGCATAGATGGATAGCTGAGTCTGTATTTAGTCTTACTGAGATCATTGAATACATTCAATAATTTTACCAACCTGTCCACAGCAGATTTTTTGTAGTGCCACATAAGATTTACATTTACTTTTTTATTGTACATGTAATCTCACGTCTGACAATTTATGATAGCATCAACCTGGACATACAGACAATGCACTCGTGTATTATAACACAATACAAACAGCATGGAAAAAAGCAACAGAAAACATCCTGTAAGCCTCTGCACATGCTGCTTCACACAGATTTGGCCCTCTCTCCTCTATATTCATGCTCCGAGCAGCATTTGTTGAAAATATCTTACATTATTGTACATTACTGAATCAAGGTCAGTATCACTGTAGGTAATAGTTGCAGTACCTCATTGTTTGTGGTTTTTGTGACTAAACTGCAACATCAGTTACAGCAGGGAGGTGAAGGACCAGTGGACTGGTTTCAGGTTAAATCAGCTAGAAGCCAGCTGAATATGATGTGTAAAGAACTGACTTTATGGATGAATCAGGCTTTGGGGGCTTTCCAGTTTGCAGTTTTTTTTTATGATGGTCATAAACATTGATTTGTGCAGCCTTGATAATGGAGGACCCTCTTGAGAGCTTTGAGCCATAATCACTGTTTGTGAAGTCCTGTGGTTCTAGTTTTTTCCTAATTCCCCTATGACAGATGCGCGCCTTACTAACCATCACACTGTTTCTCGCCAGGTGAATTATGCAGTGAATACTGCTGCTGAGAAGATTTCATACTACAGGATTGGATTATAGTTTAATGGACTACTGCCCCACTGTGGCAGCAATATTGCTGTGCCACACTGTGCCTGTTTCCCTCCGGTCTGTTTCAGCTGAGGTCTCTTGTGATCAAGAAAGTCAGCAGCCTCATATTTTCCTTCAAAGGGTTTCAGCACACTTTTCCCCCTTCGACACTGAGCTAGTTTATATATTTATTGTCATCCCCACATTTCCCTCTATTTGGCTGATAAGTGGATGAAATCCTGCAGTGGTCATGAATATCCAGTGAGACAGCGAGGAGGGGTTTACGGGCTCTAGATTCAAGCAATTCTAATGTTGACGAATCATTTCGCTTTAATTAGATCTCAGTATATCTGATAAGATACTCGATCTCAATTTTCCTTTTCACAGCTCTGTGCCAGCGAGATGAAAAAGATGCAAACTCAATCAAGCAAAGTGAGAATTTGATATTAACTGAATCTTTCCATTGATCTTCTGCCACCAGGTGGTATTGAATAGCATGAGTTTAAATGCCTGCATGTGATAATGCATAACTTAAACTGACCAGTACAGATGTGCCATGTTTGCTGATTGGACAGTGTGGGGGATTAGAGGCGTGCAAATCAGCCTTGCTTTATAGGCGTCCCTTCAGGCTATGGAAAAGCCCAATGAAGAACCATCTACAGAGGTCTTCTGCCCACCGTGGCCAATATTGTCCCAACTAAGCAGGTCAATCAGAAAAAACACCCTCCCCGCTTTTATTCTGCTTGCATGAGCAGTATAATCAATGTGCTCTGGCTGTATTGTGCAGCTGGTGGGCGAGGCCGGGTGCTTCTTGCAGAGAGGGCAAATGCACACCAGCATGGGCACATCTTGTAACGCACTAATGCGCCTCAGATCTCTGAAATCAATTAAGAGAGACAATGGACAGCTGTTCTGTGCATTGCAGGCTAAAAAGCTTGAATGTGTGAAGCAAATGTAGGCATGTTTATGTGGTGAAAGGAACCACAATCACTGATTAGACCCCTGTTGAGGTCCACTTGTAGTTCGGGCTATTCTTTTAAAGGAATAGTTTGACATTTTGGGAAATACCAGTATTTGCTTTTACAAAGAGATAGATGAGAGGCTTCATACAATCTCATGTCTGCATGATAGATATGAAGCTACAGCTAGCAGCCATTAGCCTAGCTTAGCATAAAGACCAGAAATGGTATATGCCTATGTATCTGCATGTTTTTCCATTTAGGTTTTTTTTATACAGAATAAACAAACTTACAACTTATCAATTAAAAGGTAGATTTTGTTACCTTTGGGTGGAGCTGGGCTAGCTGTTTTGCAGTCTTTATGCTAGGCTAAGCTGAGACGCCGCTCACTGTAGCTTCTTATTAAGCGTACAGATGTATCTGCGGTATTCCTGTCTGACTAAAGAAAATAAGAATTTCCTAAAATATCTAACTATTTCTTTAAGGGTCATACTGTCTTTTCCACAGAGTCATCTCAAAAAGAAAAGGAAATTTCTGTTAAATTGGTTTTCTTTCTTCAATATTCTGTACTAGATGTTTTATTAATGGATGTATTATTATTCCACATTGATAAATCTGTTTCATCTATCTTTTCAGATGAGTTGTAAAAATAGTTGTGAATGACGTGTGAGCGTAGAGTCATATATACGACCTCTGGCATCACGATACCATTTTCAGACTGGGTTATGTGTTTGAGTCTGGCCTGTCTGGACACAGTTGGAGCTTTCCTGGCTGTGTCTTCCCTGCACCTACCTTCTTATAATAATAGTAGCTGTTGCCAAGGTGCAAATGGTGCAACTTGATGTTTTATTTATTTTATTCGCTCAAATGGATTTTCCAGCCGAGTGTCTGAACCTTAATTTGAAACAGGGATGGAGGTCGACACCCACATCGTGTTTTCATTTATACCTTTTGTGAGCGGGGGTAGCCATTACAGATTCTTATTATTCTGGAAATCGGGGAGCAATCTTCTATTTCCACAGAGGCCATGTTTCCATCACTCAGTTTGAGGTAAATGACATGTTTATTTAGACAGATAGTGACAGCTGAACATTTTCTTCGTTATCTTTTCTTGGATTGAAATATTTTTGGATAGTATAATTCTTAAGAAATCTATGTTTTTATTAATAATAATGTAAAACCATTGTGATAAAAATGTTTTTATGTGTCATTTGGTTATAAAAGACATTACGAAGCTTTCCACTACACAAGCAGGACTGGCTGTGATCACAAAACATGCTCCTCCTGTCCTCACCTCGCTGCACAGGGCTGACTTCAGGTATGCTTGTCTTGCTCTTTTTGGCCCATTTTAATCGGGTTTCCCCCTGAAGTACATCCAGAAAGACGACGGGATGATGTATCAAAAAGCCTCCAGGTCAAATCAAAAGCTTTGTGTTCGTCTTGACGGCTGTAACTGAGCGAGGATGGGCAGGGCATGGCTCGCGTCCCAGAGTCATGGTGGGGAGCTGGAGTCTGGAGAACCAGTATGTCTTCCTCTCCTCTCTCAGAGAGCTCTGTTTGTCACTCGCTATCACCGTCTGTCACACCACAGAGCGCCGTGGCCACACACTCTCCTCTCTTTCCATCCTGGCCACGATGGCATAAACCTCCCTCACACACTCAGCACCTCAAAAGGGAAACGTGTCATCTTCCTTTCCTCACCCGGTGCTAAAAAGGCCCCACTCCTCCCAAGGGACCTCTACTCTTCCTGTGCCGATCGATCTGCTGAATCCTCGCCTTCATTCATCTACCTATCCATCCGTCTTCCTGTCTTAGCGCCTTGCCATTTGTCTCCAGTCTTTACCACTTGTCTTAATGCTCAATGAGGATATCTCAATAGCTTTTGTTAGTAATCAATATTTTGTGTACCACTCACTCCAGAATATAAATAATGAATATTAGTGGTTTTAATATGGATCCAAAAAGCAGGACCTCCTGCGCTCAGTATGTACTTCTTACATACAGTGAGTGGAATCCCTCCTGCTCATGTAAATGTCTCAATTTGTAATATATGCCACCCGTTTGGATTTTGCTTTCCCCTGCAATTCTCCTTCTACACTTCCTCAGATTGCTTTTTCCTCTGCATTCAACCCCCACGTGAGGAGTATTGATTATTCCAGTGCTCTAATTATCCTGCATGGCCTTGAATGTCTCTGTGAACTGCAGTCAGCCGTTGATCGACATGTCTTGCATTGCTTTTTCAAAAAAGAAAAAGAAACTGTTTTGATTACAGAATTAACAGTACGTTGGGATTTGACTCCTGATCTTTGTAAAACAAGTGTGACATCTTCTTAAATGACCATTCTGTCTGTCTGCAGTCACTTCCTGTGCCATAGAATGAGCTCTTAACTTGGCTGATCAGCACCTATGTGTGGGTGTGTATGTATGAGGGCAGCATTTACATATGCATCCATGCATATGTGATTACTCTGTATGTATGAGTGTGTGTGTATGTGTGTGTGCACGCGCATGTGGGCAAAAGTACAGGTCGGTACATCCTGCTCTGCCACCATCTGTGCTCAGGCAGGCAACAGGCCACTTCATACACTCTCACCCTCTCCATACAGCCACATAGCTGTGTTTTTGTTTGTTTGTTGCTTCTTTAAAATGTGGAAATGTCTTGAGTTCTAAATAACAAATATGTATGTTGACACTGTAATTAGGAATGTGAAAGGGAAGCCAGTCTGATGCGTTTAATGATATTGTGGTGTCAAAGTATTTGAAATATTGGCAGTTTACCTCGGCTTTCATCTGTGCTTTGCTTAGCTTCTGTTTGCTGTCAGAGCGATCGTGTGCTGAAGCGTTTTTCATCAAAGGTGCACTCTGGCGTTCAAGTGGGTGACAAAAAGTGTCTTCATAACAGAAACAATAGAAAAATAATTGTGATTTTTAGCTACATGTTGGCTGTTTACTTCTCTATTCTATATTCTAGTTATGCAGACAGTCAGACAGCCTGGGATGTTTCTTTCTCTCAAAAGATATTTGTATATCACCAATTTCAACATTAAAAATTGCCTTGAATTAAACTTTAATTGTTTTGGCAGATGTCAGATATTTAATAGTAACATTAAAAGTCTAAATATTATCATTAAATCACAACACGTGTTGATGCACCAGTGGGAAAATGCTCAAGTGCTCACTAAGAGGAACCCCTGACCTTAGACTGAATTACCATACACGTATTGGCACTACATTACAATTCCAGATGCACCCTCGCACTGAATGTATTTCCATGATTAGAATTTCTGTTCCATCTGTAATTGTCGGGAATAATGTGGTAGATTGGGAATCAATAAGGATCTCTGGAGCCGTTGTCACTGGTGACCTTTGTGTGCGCTCCGAGGAGCCTCAGCCAATGACATTTGAAGCTCAAAGGTCCCCATGGATAGGCACTCATCAGGCGGTGTGTAAATGACACTCTTGGCAGTCTCTGTGTGTTTCTAAACAGTGCTCAGCCTGGCAGAACATATAGACGCATCGAAGCAGGCTGAAATGTGTGTCCAGCATGAGCTGCACCTATACATAGTAGCATGGAGCCAGAAAATACTGAAACAGGGTTAGAGACAGGTTATGGAAAGATGCAGACATTACAGACATAAATAATTCAGTTGTTGCACAAAGTACACAGTCCTGCTTTATAAGCTCTAATGAGCAGAAACATCTGTCTGCCGGGGGCATATTGTGACCCTTCAAGCCCCTCTCCAGCGCAGTCCATTGGAGTCCCTTTGCCCGACCCCCCCTCTGTTTGGCAGCACTTCCTGTCCTCCCTTGCAGGTACTCTCTTTCTTTGCGTTCTCTCCCTGGGAGTGCGGCTTAGTCGTAGTCGGTATGAGGATGCACACCCCAGCGTCAATACCATCTGCCAGCTCCCCTCAGGGCACCAGCCAGGTGCTGGGCACGTTCTCACCCCAGCTATGCCACAACAGCACTGCCTGCTGGGATCAGCCTCGCTGTGCCAACTGTTGATCATCATGTCCTCCCATTCCCGCCCAGCGACTCATTATGAACCCAGGGACAAGCTGTGCTTAATATAGATTCACAGCAGACCAAAGATGGATTCAAAGTATGTTTTAATTTTTGATGAATGCAGATAATTTCCTGAAGCAACATTGAGTCTTTGTTGTGTGTTGCTGTGATCCGCCTCTGTGTTTCCCAGGTCTCTCAGGTTTTTTCCCTCGAGATGCCGCCTGTGTGGAAGCACAGCTTTCTTTTTCTGTAACGAGACTGTGCTACCATGTTTACTGGAGCTGCTGCTCTGACGTTTGAGTACTTCTCCCCAGCTACTGGTAACAGGGGGTCTAAAATCAAACAGGTACAGGGAGAAAATGCAAAACTAAACTGTAGCAAAATCAGGAATGTTTACACAGTTATTAATATGCCCTGAATCCTCCCAGCAGGGCCAAGTGGTTTACAGTGTCTGCAGATCCACAACGCTCTTCCACCAGGAGCTATACAGGAAGCTGACCTCAGAAACAGGGCAGAAAGGGATGAAGGTGGAGAAGCCCCCCCGAGGGTGAGTGGAGAGCTTAATTGCTCATGCTTCACTTGTTAATACTTACTTTTGCACAGCTTTATTTCACTATCTGATGTGATGTTATAACAAGATTGAAATGTGTCTTCATGACACAGCCAGCCTTTGTGTTTCTTATTGCATTCAGCTGTCAGCAACATGTCTCATTTAGTCTGAGCTGAGTCCTGTCACAGCCAGTCAAAACACTGATATCGTCTTACCTCTGCAATGATATTTTGTTCTGTCAGAAAAAATCTGCACTGACTGAAGATGTTTTGTTGACACTATGGTAGAGGTTTTGGTTAAATTACATGTTTTATATCATAGTTAGTGTTGGTGTGAGAGGTGTTTCTAATATTCTGCCTTCCTCATATATGTTAAGGACAAAGAACTTAGAAACGCCTCTTGGTATAATGCAATCCAGTACACACCGCCTCTAACTATGAGCTCATAAACATATAATTGATAATAAACATATCATTGAAATTACCTTGTTTGGCAAACAGAGATCCAGATTATCCTGTTATCCCTGTTTTCGTTTTGTCCTTGCTACAAACCACACTGCCTTGAAGCTCAGTCACCAACCTCGGATCCAATTAAAAAAACAGGATTTGCTTTCTGAAACAATAACAAAGCACATATTCATGTCTACTTTGCAATAAGTCAGTTTTCCTTTAATTTCTTTTCACATGGAGCCCCCCAGATATTTGTGGAGCCACTGGCCTCACTTCTCAGCTCAGTTACTAAAAAAATATGTGCACCTCTTGCCTGGAGAGGGTACTAAACATACTTTATTGCTCTTTAATAATTGCTTTTCAACATTTCTATCTCAGTGCAGCCCCTTTTATGGGATCTGAGAAAATACCATTCTCTAGCTTTCAGGAGCAGAGTGGTAATCTTGGATGTGATGTCTCTCACCACCTTTGTACCCGATCTGTCTCGGTCCTGCTGTTTGGCTCCTTTATGGCCTGATTCATTGGCAAGCTGTAGCCATATGATATTAATAGATCTCCTTGCAGCCAGGATGGCTCTCTTGTGTGTTATGCTCATAAGCATTATGTTCCTGGACAATGATTCTCAAAAGGTTTTCCCATTGACTGTCACTTCAGCTTTATGTTGCAAAGGATGGCAGATCTGTAGAGAATCTGTCACTGTTTGGCTGAGTTCCTTTAATCTCTGCTAAACTGTAGAAAATGAAGAGTTGCAATCCAAACTTGGCCTTGTGCTCAAGGTCATAATGTATAGCTGCATAGAGGGGGACTTCATGCATAATGTATACAATAGCGCATTCATTGCTAATTAGCACTAACAGGAAAGGATGCCCCCTGATTTCCCCTGATTTTAGTTGATTTGCATAAATATAATGGGGCACAAGAGAGTGTAAAGCCCAGCGTCTGTCCTCCCCCTAGGGGAGGAGGAGAGGTGTTACTGGGATCTGGGTGCACAAGTGATAATTGTTAGAGAGCTGTTATTCTGACACCCAGACCATAAACTAGACAGTGTGAAGTGAACAAAGAGACTACGGCTAGCAAACAATTGTACCATGAACCTGATACGGACTCCATGGGAAGATGAAGCTCTTAGTGAAAATGTGTAGATCAATCAGTGTGTGGTTTTTTTTTTGTTGGTTTTTTTTTTTGGTGTGACAGATGGACATTTTCCGCTGTGTTTAATGGGAGAGATGGTGAATAAATACTTGTTTTAGAGAAATGTAACAATTATTTAAAATAAATGGCAATGCTGATTAGAACAAACTGAGATCAATCAGCAGTGATTCATCTTTCTGTACAAATGGAAAAGGCTTTGATGGAAGACTCTTTAACAGTGGTGTTACCTAAAACTGGGAATCATAAAAAGAGGATGAATAATGGTGGTGATTTGGGGGTGGGGGCTGCGGTTTGAGGGAACGGTGATACATTATTCACAGGGGTGGGGGCCTTAAGTGCCAAATTAATTTGTTTTTTCTTTCCAGTTGGACGGCAGAATAAATGGGCGCTGTCAGTCGTGCAGTAAAGTGCCGTGCATTCATTTAGACAAGTGTTATTGCTGCACTGGAGCAATACAGTTTTAGCGAAGCAGGCCAGCCTGGTGGGTGGAAGCTCTGTAATTATCTCGGGTTCCTATGATGGCAATGATTGCTGAAATAGCCAAGTGGTCCCAGAGCACAGCAGGTGTGACTGTCAGACTGCAGCTTGGTGGGCCTGTTTGTGGATGTGAGTGTGGCTGAACAGACCAGGGCCTGGATTTGGTTTTTGTTCATCTGTGATGACAATAGCACACTGGTAGTTTCAGAATTTGATTAAAAGAAAATAGCTTGAGTTGATTTGTTGCATGGTGGCCAATACAGTCATGAAAACCAAAAGTCTCCTGACAGATCAAACACCAGATCACATTGTGGTCCTATCTGAATACTTTGAGTTTCAACTTCAAAACATACCTTAAACAAAGTAATTAACGATTTTTGCAGTTTGCCCCATTTTGCATCTCTATATAGTGACCTTGAAAATGTTTTTGAACAGATTGGAGTTGGCAGATATGGCGTGGCACTGATTAAAGCAGACCAAGCAGATGTTTCCATTTTCGACTCTTTTCCCACCATTGCTTCTGAGCAACTCTGACAGCGTGCAAACACAGAAACACAGACATCTGCTGTATTTCAAAGGATCGGCAGAACGGAAAATGAATACTAATGCAGCTGCACCGTATTTATCCGTCTGACATTCAAACAAGCTAAATACTCTGCTTATTCTCTCTGATACAGAGCAAACTTTGAAACATGCAGGACTTGCAGTGGTGTGAGTCAGATAGTGGATATGACAGATGTTTGCCAGGAGATATGCTTTCTATTGATGCTCACACACAGTTTGGACTGACAGAGATATTTCCTCTGCTATGTTCTCACTGCCGTGTCAATTTCCGCTTGTGCTGCAGTGGATCAACTACTATGGACAGGAAGAAGCATAGAATATTTTTTTTGCAGAAAAGTAATTTTAACTGGCTAACATAATTGCTAAATACACGATAAACAAAGGACAGTATACACAAAATGCACAAGAAAGGGGTTTTGTCCTCTTCAGTTTGCAAAGCTCTGCAGTGTAAATACTCACCAGCGCATCCTAACAAGGGTACATGTTTTTAATCTGTCAGTCTTCAGCTCTCTCAAAGAGTCAGAGGAAGATCTTTCCCTCCCCGTGCTGCTGTGTGGTGAGGACACAGTTTGAGATGATCAACACTTACTCGGCTGACTAATGAGGTGGATTCAGTAGGGGCAAAGGGTTGGGCTGAACGTCTTTGTCAGACAGGCCTGCAGCCCCCTTCTTTGCAGCCTGCTCCCAGGGGAGGCCTCACAGACTGCCTAATTGAATCAAGTACACATGGTGCCTCCCTCTTCACAGCTCGGCCCCTCCCCTTACGAGAGGAGCGAGGAGGAGAGCTCCCGCTTTGATGCTTTTGTTCTCCTCAGCACCATGGACAGCGACGGGGGGCTTTGCTGCAACTAGTTGCCTGCTGCTGGAAGGAGAGACACATCATGGCTGCAGCACTCTGACAGCTGCTATCTCTGCAGCTGGTCTCACTACGGCCCTGTGCTGAGGCAGAAGATTGGTGTGTTAGAGGCTACAACACCATAAATTACCAGTCCATCTTTAGATGGAGCTGGCCTGACCGGAAAGATCGAAAGGTTCAATAGCCCATTTAATCAGTATTTGGTAGAACACAGAGTAAACCCCCCACAGCATTATTCAGGTGTCAGTGGGCAGGTGGCTCAGACAAGCCGAACAAACAGATGTTAAGAAGGCAGACAGGACTGTGTGACTACGCATAGCTTAGTGCCTTGCATTTCCTTAGTGACCCTCTCCCTTCTTTCTCAAACACGCCCAGGCACAGACTACATGTCCTCAGTGCTCATCGCAGTTCAGCACCCTCATTTCCGAGAGACAGATTGGAGTTGTGCTTCAAGGAAAAGTCTGCTTATTAGATGGCCTCCAGATGCCAGGTTAATGAATGAATCCATTTGTGAGCCAACATTCAAATTGCAAGATACAGAACAGAGTCTGGCTAGAGTCTGTCTCTGAGATGTTTGCAGCCTCATCCTGCTGCCTGGGCTGATTTCTATAAATGTCATATACTATGTTTATTTACATAAATACATCTCTTGTGCTCCAGTTTTTAAACTTTTATCTGACTCCCTGTAGAGGGCTTCTAATATAGTGCATTAAAATGGTATTTTTATGGTGTAATTGTATGTATGTTACCAGCTAAACACAGGGAAAATAGTACAATTGTTCTGAAAAATCTTGACTCTTTTGCAGCTCTACATCTTGTGTGATAAGTAAAGCTATGAACAATTACTGAGGATGTAAAGCAATTTCAGAGCTGTTAGTAATATGACAATAATGACTTGATAGATAATTAAAATAGGCTGACATGAGCTGTTTTTGGTCTTTAATTAAAGTAAGATAATTTGTAAAGCTGAATTTCATATGATTAAGGCTCATAAGTATTTTTACTAGACTCTCTTTCCCAGCCAGTAACTCAATCATTAAGTCATGCCCGGAAAGCACTATTGCAATGAACTTGGGTCAGATAGGTCTAAGAGGCTAAAATGTAATTGTGGGGAACAGCTGGATTATACCAGGCGATGTATATCCGCCCCTAATGATATTAGATAGGAGTCTGGAGAATACCTTCCAGCACACAGCTCTCATTTTGATGAGCCACAGGAAGACTGGACAGAGATACTTTCAATCACACATGATAGAGGCTCTGCCTGCCAGACCGCCATGTTAGGTCAGGCATTATGAGTATTTCATTTCAAGCCTATCAAGGGTACATAACCACTGAAACTAATATGGAATTATTTCTTAATCAGATTATTGTTTGTTTCTCTGATATCTTATTGAAGACGCTGATAGCTCTAATAGAAGGGGTAATGCATGTGATGGTTTTAAATATCCAGAATCTCTACTGAGTGCTCCATGCCATGTTTCCTCCTTCAGGCACACCAGGAGGTGGGGTCCTTCACTCATATTGACCCTCACAGGCAAGAGCACCACGCCCAGCCTGACTCTCTGTGAGTCTGTGTGTCCTTAATTTGATCTGGACAACATGAAAGTTATGGCACCTCTGCTTGGCACATTCGACATCACACTATGATCAGTTTACGTTAATCAAAATAGATAGACAGATGAATAGATTAATGTTGATGTTACTCACATACTTTCTCTTCACTGGTATTAGATTTGTAATAGTAGAGTTATGTGTTTTAAACTACATATTGATTATAAATCTACATGGGCTTTCAGAAGTCTTTTGACTGAGACTGATCAATATCCGCTCTGAGTACAAATTTCAAATTCATCAGGCCTCCTTATATAGTATTGATTTTGTGCAATGGCTGCCCTGAAAAGAATCTGATTACTTTTTCCCCCATCAGTCAGAACAAACAGAAACTGGATAGCAGCAGTCAGGTAGATCTGCTGGACATGAATATTTCCACTCTGCCTTTTTGTGTTGTGTGACTGAAAGGTGTAGAGAAAAAGGAGGGAAGCAAAGAGAGGAACGGGATAAGGAGTATAGCGATAAATGTTCTCCTTTGTGAGTGTTTTTTGTTATTTTTTTTTCTGTTACCTGTTTTCTCTCTGCTTTAATCATCTATCACCCCATCTGTTGCTAGCTAAAATAACATCAACTTTACACATCATGCCAGTCAGAATTGTATGATTGTCATGTATATGATTGTCAAACTGGTGTCCAGGCATCATTGCCGCTGCAATTATTTTAATAATAACAGTAAGAATGTGTGAAATCCTTTATGTATTTTTTATTGGCGGGGCTATGTACTCCCTGCAGGCAGGACCCCAGGGTCAGATGCAGCATAATGTATGCAGTCCTGCTCCAGCAGAGCTGCAGCAGTACAGTAATTTCCGAGCCCCCTGCCGCCGGGCACTGTTGTGGTTTGAGAGTATTGCAGACAGAGGGACAGGAGTGGATGTGTGGAACTGGTCCTGAATAGTAATAGCTTTACAGACACTTTCCACAAATTGCAGCTGTGCAGTTTAGACACAGCAGAGAGCATTGCAGTACAGAGGCAGTCTCTCAGCACTTCTCACACACAGAGGTTGCTCTTCATCTACCAGCTGACGGGGGATGAAATGGGGCCACAGTGACATCTAGTGGCTTCGTTTTGTCACTGTGAGGTGTGGATGGTAATCATCTGGTTTTATTTCGATTACTTTGACCATCACAGATACATTGTCCAGAGACGATGTTCTGTTTTCCAGATGCAGAACGCTAATATCTAACACAATTTAGACTGAAGTTGGCTAATTTAGTTGACATTAAGTTCTTCTTACATGGAATACGTTCTTCTAAATATTATGACTCCACAACCTTGAATGTCTGGCTTCTGTCTTTTGTCATAAATCCCTTTCTCCCATGCTGCTGCGATTTGCCATTTGTGTTTTTTTCCATTAGTTCATTCTTTCCTGAAATTGAAAACATTCTGTAGATAATGTAATCAACAAGGCCAACAGGCAATGGGCGCTGTCCAGTATACACAAGTGTTGGACTGAAACCGACGCGATAGAAGCTGGCCTTGACAGGCAAAAGCAGAAAGAAAGGCTGTGTGGGAGGGGGGACCATGAATGTGGGCGGTTCAGTCTGAGTCTTAATACAAGAGCTGAGAGCTTTAGAGACCTTGAACACTGAGGGTCATCATAAGCCAAGGTTCTGATAGCTGTTATATGGAAGAGCCCCAAGCACGTGTTCATTATTATCATTTGACGTGAGCAAGAAAACGGCACACTGAAAAATCTTAATCAGTGTCTCTAATACAAAATCTGAAACCAAAATACAAAAAGGAACCTCATACGTACTCACTGTCATTCACGGTTCCACATGTAAGACACAGCAGAGACGTTAAGACCGCTCTTATTTACTGCTAATTCCTCAGCTGTTTACCTCGTTCTCCTGTTGTTCTCTGATAAAGGCGGGGTGGGGATGCAGGGAGCTCCTTGGCTCCTGTCTGGTGTGCAGGATGGGCTGGGCTGCTCTGTTTGAAGTGCTGTGCAGGGGCCCGTATCTATACTGTGCAGCTGGAACAGACCGTGTAGAACAGATTTAAAGCTATTCTGTTATTCCCACCTCAGCTGAATGTCTAACCTCACAATCGCCTCTGAATACAGATGTGCTGGGCTGTTGCTTCACAATGAAGCTGTTCCACTGGTGTCAGCTATTGTTTAGCTTGTCTTGTATCAGCTCAGCTCCAGCTAATGGCCCATCATCTGTTCATCTATACAAGGCTGGCCATCATGAAATCCTGCTGATTAGCCCTCCCTGGTCATTTAAGATCAGAGCATTGTCCTGCACAAAAAAGGGTTGAAGGGTTAACTTCTCTATTCCGCATTCTTATCTGATTTTAGAAATTTAAATGAGCTACATAAAATGCACAATATCCCATCAACCCACAGTGCCTTTGCTTGCCTCGGTCGATATGAAGCTAATGTAAGTCTTTAACCCCCTGATGGACCCCTGACTAATCCCATTAATTCCTTTCTACACATGATAAATGGTCTTATCCAAGGCTGCAAAGACACTATGACTGATGAACACATACCAAACAGCACTCTAAATAGCCATCTTCCCCACAGTAATGTACACACTGGAATGGGAACAATTTATGTGGTCATCATTTGGGTCCATTGACCCTTTTTGCAATGGCAGCTGTTCCACTGACCTGTTCTCCCATACTGAGATAATCTAGATGCAGACCACTGGCTTTCAGGAACAAAGCGTTCTCAAGATATCCATCTCCTGACAGGATTTGGGCTGGGAGTTGGTGTTTTCCTCTAAGCTTTTGTAATCGCATCAGTTGACTTGTCTGACCTCAGACTGGCATTTTCTGGAAGAGGTGTGTGGCTGGGTGTTGACATCATTGCATCACTTGTCTGGCCTCTGATATAAATTCAATCCCATTGACAGTGCTGCCAAAATAGGAATGATGCATTACAGAACAGGCACACCTACGACTCCCTCATCAATCTTCATGCCCTTTTCACTGCCTCAGACTCGATGTGGCATGCTTTAATTTTAAGCTAAGATACGTAATTCAGTTGGATTTGCTTGGTTTTGCCAGACCATTGTTGTTCTAGCTACCCAGTATGACTTTTACAAAACCAATTTAAAAGTTATAGTTTGTTTCATACGCAGTTGTTATGATAAGTTTCATACATATCTCATACCTGTCACTCTTGTGGGTCCCTTTTGGGCACAAGCAATGTTAGTGTTTTGATGTTGCTCTGAACTATTCAGCAGTAAGCTGGCTTGGGTAAATGTCAACTGGTGTGTTAGTCATTAAGCTTCAGTTGTATAGCATTTTGGAAAGGTCATGTCGAGCCAGCGGGGAAAAGCAGTCACTGATACTTGCTGTGCTGCGACTCACTGCGACACGGATACCAGCCTGCCGTTGGCAAAGCTTTAGGGCTGGTTTAGATTGCTTCCTCGTCCCCTGAGGCATAGTCATACTTCCCATGCATGTTTGATTATGTTCAGGGAATTCACATTAATTAGAATACAGTAAACATTAGATCTTCAATGGCCTTCATAAGCTGCAGACTTTCTTGTTTCCCCCAAAAGCTGCGATGTATTCAAAAATGTGTTTGAAGTGCAGGCTGCCTCAGTCTACTACAAAAAACTCTAATCTCCAATTTGAACATCTTACACTGGAATGCATAAGTTGATTTACTCCAGTACAAATGTACAGTACTTGTACGTCAGCACAGGAAAACACAAAAACAAACAGGAACTGAACAGCACTGAATTCCTGTGGTGAGGAGAGACCAGCTGTGTAAACCACTACATCCTCTTTTCTCAGTTTTCTTTCTCCTTTCTGCTTCACTTGGCATCTGTTTTCCAACACCCCTTGTATCTCTGTGTCCATTAGCACGTTCCAGGTATTTCCAGTCAGCTTATCACATGTGGACGGCGGCACAGAGGCATTGAGGAGGTTGGTGGTTTTAATGGAAAGAAGAACATGGAGGATATGTGGAATGTGGGAAAAGTGAAATCAAGAGTGAAGTGTGGGTTAAGTATAGTACAAATGTACAGTACTTGTACATGAGTATTTTTTATTTTATGCTACTTTATCCTTGTGCTGCATAGATTTCAAAGGGAAATATTGTACTCCAATACATTTATTTGACAGGTGCAGTAATTTGTCACTTTCCCTTTGACTTGTGACCACTTACAAAAAACATATGAAAATGTGTGGCCGGTGTCTGTCATGTTTCAGATGTCTGTGAGTCGTTGGCAGTTTTATCAAAACGTCTCACATAGTTATAATAGTGTTTGAGCCCCAAAGAAAAATGAGTCCAAGTTTGTGTACAAGAACATTGTTTTTTCTTCCTCTGTGTCAAATCAATCATCTCACGATCCGTCAGGTGTAACTTGTGTGACTGGAAACACACATCAAGACCTCCATATATTATAAGTAAAGAATATATTACTATTTAGTGTCAAAAATATGATAAACCAGACAATTCTCTAAATTTCTTCCCATAATTTGGGGATTGGATTACGTGTGGTTTGTTAAAATGTGGAGGTCATATTGTACTTTTATTTCCACCCCCACTCTGTCTCTGAGCTGCATGTTTGGATGCACTCATTCGCCCACATTATTCATTGCGCTCAGGGCCGACCCTGCTTTTACGTGCATGCCCTGTTTGTTTATGGAGCACTGCGGTTTCACAGCAGCATAGCCGTAATTGACAGAAGTTGATTTACTGATAATCCTTGGCTTTGCTCTCACACTGGACCTCATAAGGAGAGGCATTGGCTGTCAGCCTCACACGTCCTTGAGTCAGAGCTGCATGTTGCCCTTGACATACACCTCTCTCTCTCTCTCTCTCTCTCTCTCTCTCTCTCTCTCTCTCTCTCTCTCTCTCTCTCTCGCTCTCTCTCTCTCTCTCTCAATTGCCTTATTTAAGAAAAACTTACTACTTGCAGAACGGCTCACTGCAGATGTGATTTTATTTTGCTGACAGGGCATAGATATGGCATACGGAGCAAAATGTCATTTTCTCAGAGGAGCCCTGTAATTACATTTCCTGGTGGCACAAACACATTTCAGTCACAGCTGGTTAAAACAACAATTAGTTTAAAATCAATTTTGCATAATTCATTGTCACTACACGTAAAGCCAAAATGCAGGTCAATTATTATCAATTTGACTGAATAAGAATTTGAAAGGAAATTTCCCCAGACTTGATTTTGTTCTACAGTTAATGAGGACTTTTATCATTTGGTTTGTAAATTGTGTAACACAATTATGTAGATCGGGTTAGTAGGACAAATGTAGCAGTTAAATGATTTGCATAAAAAAATACTGTATTTAAAATTTCAAGTAAATTGTTGTTAGGACTGCATTTATTTTGAGATTTATATTATATGGAGGTTAACAAGGGGGATGCATTTTGCTAACAGGGGGATGGCATCCATCCATCATATTACCTACTGACTGTTGACATATTGGTTTTAGGATGTTGGGAAACTAATTGTAAGTTACTCAGTTTAGAAGACTTTCAGATGGAAAAGTGTTAGACTTCTGTGTATTTGTAGCTCTGCAAAAGAGGAAGTCTGTCAGTGAAACTGCATGACTGCCATTGATAAGGAGAGGCAGAGACTTACATGAATCTGTTAACATTTGGAAATGAGAAGAACAATGAATGCAGTGTCCGACGTTTATCCATCCTAGCAAAAGGTTGTGCTTCCTGTTATTGAATGAGTTGATGGTATAACCTGAAGTGAACTGAAGCCCCTCGTAGGTCATATTAGTGTAATGCTGATGACTGCTCTTAGACTTAGATAGACTTTGACAATTCACATCTCCATCTTCATCAGTAGATGACCACATCAAACATCAATAGAATTATGTAACTATGGTTCTCTCTTCTGATCCCATTATTTCTTCATTATGCAGCACTGCAGCAGCACAGACATAAAACGGGAACTGAACAGCCCTGAATTCCTGTGGTGAAGAGAGACCAGCTGTGCAAACTACTACATCCTCTTTTCTTGGATCTCTTTCTCCTTTCTGCTTCGATTGGCATCAGTTTTCCATCACCTCCTGTACCTCTGTGTCCATTAGCACGTTCCAAGTATTTCCACTCGGCTTGTCATATGTGGACGGCAGCACAGGAGGGTTGAGGAGGATGGTGCCTGAAAGAAGGACATGGAGCATACCGAGGTCAAATGTGGGAAAAGTGAAAAAGGAGTGAAGTCTGGGTCAGATGAAGGATTGAAGGGAAAAAATAAAAGGTGGTGGACAGGAGAGGTGGAATAGGTGGATGAGGAGAAAGCTCCTGGGAGCCGCCTTGCTCTGGCAGGCTAATTGAAGCTCTGTGTGGCAGCGGACTCAGAGCTGTCACTCCAATGAAGAGCCCATTTGCTGGCTGTGTGCTGAATTCTGATGATGTTACAGAAAGCCCTGACCACAGATCAGATCGACGCTGTGTCACTTACGCCCCCCCACACGCACTGGGACACACATCCCATTCCCCTCTCCGTCTCTCCCCTGATTATATGTAACAGGGTCAGAGGCATTTTGAAAATGAGCAGCAACTGCAAAGCACAACATGTGAATATGAATGATTTTGTTCTGAGGATTTAGTAAATTTGTTGGGCGATCTCATACATGCTAATGTGATATTAGACTCTGTAGGAAGTGTTTTCATTTGTACAGGTTTTCCCTTGTTGGATTACAAGAGATTATGTCTTGTAGCAGAACACATAGCTGCAAGCAGCCAGTTAATTATTTATCATGAATTAAAACAGTCAGTTATGAAAATATTTATCTAGAATTGAACAGAGGATTTTTATATGCAAGGCTGCAGCTGAGATATTCATGCACATAATAGCTGGTAGTACTGAATTTAATTGAATTACCTGCAAAAAAAAGTTGTTTCGTATGTTTTTCTTATTTTTCTCAGAGTTGTTTTCCATTGCACAACAATGATTTGTGTCCAACACAATTTACCGCTGGCTAAAAACAAATCTGAAAAGGGCAGGACAGTTTGTTTAATGCACTGCATTACTGTCAGGTTTCAGGAGTTCACTGTTTCCCTCTCATATGTATTCAACAGAACATAAATATGTAAACAACAGAACATGTTTTTACATTGTTTCCAGATGTAGATCAAGTACTGTATGTATGGGGATTGTAAAAAGAGTGCCAGGTACAGATCACTGATGGCTGTTCCTCCCTGCCCCCACTTTAATCATTTAGTGTCAGTCAGATCTTGTGCCATTAATGATTGTCTATTCCAGCCTCTTAATGAGCTACCCAGGCATGAGCGTTATTGATCCATGCTATTGAAGGTTCCAAATACATTTGCACACAAGCAGGTGCACATAGACACTTAATGGAAGTTAGATTTATTTATTTTTTGTGACAATCTGTGGTTATCGATGCTTAGTTCTGCTGAATAATTAGGAGAAATTTCTCAACCATAGCTGCACACTTAGCATACATATATAACGTGATTTGTTTGTAAATGCTTTGTTTTGTTTTCACAAAAACAGTTATTTTACAGTTTAATTCACCTCCTCTTGATCAAATGAAATGTTTATTTTGCACAGAATTAGTGATTTGACATCAGACATCTGAGTGAAGCTGGAAATAAATGCCCAGTGGGAGCCACAGGTGCTGCACAGCATGCCACCTAGAAATCATTATTCAGTCGGCATCAATGTGCTTATCCAGGCTATGACAGAATTCATGTGGGGGCTGGTATTTACTGAGCAGGAACCTCCCTTTGATTTCATTGATTATTACACGCTGCTTTGGGCATAAACACAAGATTTGATTTTGTTTTTCATAAGGGCAAAATACAAAAGCACAAAGTTAGCAGAAGTACTCAGATATTTCACGCAAGTAAAAATAGCAACACCACAGTGTAGAAATGTTCCATCATTCAGAATTTAATTTGACACTAAAAAAATATTACATGCTCTGCATACATGGACAAAGGAACCTGCAGTGTGTTTTGCTTATATTGTTAAAGTGAACTCTCAAATACAGTAAAAGTAGTGGAGTTAAAAGTGGAAGATTTGGCTCTAAAATGTAGTGGAAGATAAAATGGAAATACTATATTTGCAAGTCCTTGAAAACTCAACTTAAGTGCAGTAATTTATATAAAGCTTTTCTAGACACTTTTACCACCTTACAAGACAAGCCACATTCACCCATTCATACACACTGATGACACAGCATCGGCAGAGATTTGGGGATCAGCATCTTGCACAAGGACAAGATAGGAAAAGCCGGGGATTGACCCACTGACCTCCTGATTAGTTGACAACCCGCTCTACCTCCTGAGCTGCAGCCACCCATTGTAAACGAGGGATTTAGAAATGGCAGATGAAAAAAGTTAGTGCACCATTGTTTGGCTTTGAGCTCTGCTGAATATGAAACCTGATACCGCACTATTTTGTACACAACAGGAGCCCCTGTTAGTACGAGTTGCTAAGGTCTGTGTTGTGGTTACAGGTCAATTGTTTTGAACTTGATGACAGCGCTCCATCTTTCACATCCGCCATCAGTTCTGTGTTGACTGTTCTGAGGAGGACTCTGCCGGATGAAGGCCTCAAAAAAGACAAAAGCACTCAGCAAGCCTGCAGATATAAAGGTAGGCTCTGAGAGTGTGGAGGTATTTGTGCTGGAGGGAGAGTCTGTAGGAAGATAATAGATAATGACTCTATTTCATGTCACTTCTTTGAATTTGTGCTGCCTGGCAACCGCAATCATTGACAGCGTACATTGTATATGCAGGGCTCATAAAAGGACTTTTATGGCTATTGACTAAGAGCTCTCTTGTTATAGAGTGGGTACTGTATGCATTGTGATGTAACGGCCTTTGTCTTCAAGAGATGAGGAGGTAGAACAGGTCCCACACAAGCACAGTGAGTACTGAGAGGTCACAGCTACAATGTTTTTGAATAAAAGCTTTCTTTTTTGTGAAACCACAGTAGATTTAAGGTTCCCATTGCTATTCACAGCAGTGCTCCCACATTGTTATTTGGAGGACTGTTAAGCATTTTGCTTGCTCAACTAACAACCAACATGTGCCAAAATGGAGGTGTCTGTTGTGTATATAACCTCTGTGTGTTGTTGACATTGGCTTTACCTCCTTTGGGGAGAAGACCCCACTGCTGTATGTGTAACAGTAATGACAATAAATGAAAATTCATTCAGGTTTATACACAATATGTAGGAAAGTGAAGGAGGCTGATAACCCCTCCCTTTAACATAAACTGGACTTGCACATTTGGCGAAGGTGGTGTTATTTATGCTTTGGTTGAAGTAGATCCCACAGAGGTTAAAGACCCTGATTTTGTCCTCACCTTGACCCAAAATTCCAATAACAGAGGCATTAATACAACAATAGCATTCCTAATAGACTATTTTGGGATGCATAAGGTACAGTGCCACATAAAAAGAGCTGTCACCAATCACTGATATAAAGCATACGAAAACCCATTGTATTTACAGCTGTGGTCTCCGAGACCCCAAACAGAAGTAATGCATCATTCTCTGTAGCAGAGTTCAAAATCACATTTATAAGCTTTTCTCATCATAACTCAAAAATGTATCAAGCTGATTCTTTGAGTGATTGTAAAGGATTGATCATAAACTATTTCTGGCTCAGTGTGGAGATTTTGTCAATAAAAAAGATCCTGTCAATTTCCAGCTTCAGGAGGATGGGTATGACCTCCCATCCCGTGATGCCCTGGCAAAGATCCTACCAAACCACCACCACGTTTTCAAGGGAGCAACGACTGAGCTCCACAGAGCATCCCAGCGAGACCAGCAGAGACCTACTGAGAGGCTGGAGGCTTCACAGACCAACAAGCCAAACATAAACCACACCTATCAAGTACACCACCCACATAAACGGTAGGACAGACGGGCGAGAAGCATGGATTTAACGTGATGATCATCAGACTTTTACAGATTCATTTCACTAATCAGTTATTTTTATTACCCGTGTTCATACCTTAGACCCCCTCTGCATGGCTGCATGGATGATCCCCACATTGCAGAGATCACTGACCATCAAACTAAGGTGATTAGACACAATCAATACCTAAACTCTTGACTCGATCAGTGAGACAATCCCGACTGTCACGTTTGGTTAGTGAACAGTGACACGAGAGGCCGTGAGATAGGACAGCATGCTGAAGCCGTCACACACGGTTGGGAGACAAAATAGCAGACAGTCGAGTAGATTAATATTCGTCAGACTGATTGCTCTCAAGGAGGATTGAATTGATGAGGGTGAAACTTGTGTTGGGTCTGAGGGTGTTATTTATGTATATCTTGACATTTTCCTGCTGTCACTACTCCGGTAGGTTTTCTTCATAATTTCATTACCTTATCTAAATTCACCGCTCAGATCTGTGGATTGACTGGAATAACATCCATGTAGATTTTATGTTAAATTATGTAGATTTGATAAATTACAGGAAAGAAAGGCAGAGATCTGGGTGATGATTTCATAGTGACAGTGCACACATTCACTACTACTGGACATACATAATCATATTGATAATTGTTTTGTAAGCCTAATTAAATTTCACATTCTCACAGTCCAAACCAGCTCTTTTCTGGCTGTGATGCAATCATCTTTAAGTGACAGTATGCATGAGAGCAAGACCACTCTGATGTCCTCAAATCATCAAGAGGCAGAGGCAGAGACTCCCTTTTTATATCTGACACATGATGGGGCCTTCCAGACTCATCATGGGGAGCCATCCTTCCCATCATGCCTCTGGGCCCCCCAGCAGAGACACCATCTCATCTACAGTCATGATTGTCACCTCGTCCCTGCCCTTCAAATTAGATGCTCGATTTCACCCTCCTGTCCCACGGGAGTCACAACCACACCGTCCAAGATTGGAATCCCCTAATCATCGCCTGCTCCTCATACATACAGCTGGACCCATCTCTCAGTCTCCATTCAATTCTATCTCCTCAGTGTGATAGAGGAGAATGTGACAGAACAGAGAACAATGAGCGGGGACGAGCTGCTAGACGACACATGTCCTACACAAAGAAATGTCTTGATAACAGAGCGCTGCAACAATATGTTTCCAGGAAGCAGCTCCAATGGAAGCGAACGTCAGTGAGGAATTTGGTATCAAGAATGTGATAAGAAAAGAGAAAATACACAAAAAACTTTGAAAAGATTTCTGTAAAATTCAGTGTTTTGTTGTTGTTTTTTTCTTGCTGAAATACACTCATGAATTTGGCATGAGGTTTGCCTCTACAGTTCAACAAACAGGCTTTCACAGGAGGGCAGCTCTGTGAATGCACAACTAGGATTTATCCAAAATCCCTGGTTAAAGCTCCCATGACAAAAGACCTTAACAGGATAGGGTGTTACTGTCCCTTTGGATTTGAGGAGCCAGAGTCATGAATTCACTGTACCCAAACCTTAGACAATCGATTACAGGGAGATCACACTGTGTGACATAATATTGTCTTTTGGCTTGCTGTTGTGTCCCATTTCTCATGTTATGTGTTTATCCGAAACCAAGAGAAATCACTCATCCTCTGAGTCAGTGACCCTCGTGACAAACCGTACATGCAATGTGTATTTGCTGCAGGGATGTTATAATTGTCTGAGGATACAGATGTGTTTCGTTGACCACATCCTGGGTTCAACAGCTCTTCAAGATGGGACTGAAGAGACATCTAGTGGTGGTGATCTCATAGAACCATCAAATTTTATCTCATCAGGTTTCTGGGACTTTTTTGTGCTTGTGTTTCTCTATGAGCTCCACACCATTGAAAGTGTTTAATATTTTTTTTGAACAAACTGTAACAAATATCAGAATCAGAATCAGAATCAGCATTCCTTTATTGATCCCCGAGGGAAAATTGTTTAAATTGTTTAATCCTCCTTCAAGCAACTAGCAGGAATCTGACCGTCCACATCTCTCCAGGAGGTTGAAAACTATCGTTCAGCCATGAGTAAGATGGCAGAGGACATCATAGCACTGAGGACGCAGGTGCTGAAGTTGGAGACAGAAAACAGCCAGCTCCGTGTTGATCTGTCTCTGCACCGGGACCTTGGCCGAGACCTGCTGGACGACGCAGACATTGACGTCATGACCAAAGCTGAGATTGCTGACCGTATAGGTAAGAGCACTAACGTTTGTTACTCACTATCCATTCATTAGCATGCCTTCTTAAAATGAGCCTGAACCAATCCCATGTTCAAACAGTAACTGACAGTCTTTCTGCTCACCAAATGTTGAGATCAAATGTGAAAATGTCAGGAAGTTTTACTATCCAGTCAGCAGCTGGTGAGCTCTCGGTCCATGTTGTTATGGGTTTAAGGGCATTTCACTGGCAGATGAAGCAGTGATGAGGAAGGTAGCTTGCTTGCTAATCCTTGTGAGTGTCTATTCCCAAGCAGACTGTGCCGTTCTCTGATAAGCCAGCTCATTTAGGCCACAGACCATGATAAGCTCTGTGGGTAGTGCATCCCTTATCTCCTGAAGGACAGTTTGTGACCCTCGGTGAAAGGATGTTCCTGAAGGTTTCTCTGCTGGCATCAAAGCAAAGGGACAAGATTTAAGTCTCATCCAGCAGAGACTCCATTAGATTTTCAAAAGCTTTATTGATTAGCATTTTGATCATTACTGTGATCACTGAATGTCCAAGCCTCAGAACTGGCATGTGCATCATTCTAAATTTGAAAAGCCACCGTGCATTTGATCTGTGCATTACAGATCAAATGCTAATTCTCATCTTAAATAAACTTAGCTGTCCTTTTCTGCTAAACAAAAAACAGCACATGCACAAATAACAGACACATGCATCATTACTCATATTTATGCAGCTGTGTACAATTGTTCTTTTGAAGCCTCTCTGAAATTCAAGCTGGCCAGTGAGACCAGTAAAGTTGCCTCGCAAAGGGACAGAATCCAACAGCTGCAGAATGAACTGATCAAGGTTAGAAGACATGTTCGAGAAACTTAAGTAATTTGTGTCAAATGTATATGTTGTGTTTAAAAATCTGTCTTCTTTTCATGTGTGTTGTGCAGAAGAATGACAGCGAGAAGGAGCTACTACAACTTCAGAGAGTTCACCAGCAGCAGCAGGAGGATCTGCAGCGCCACCAGACTCGCTTAGCAAAGATGGCAACTTTGGAGGCCACAGTGAAACAGCAGGAAAAGGTGAACAGATAGCTCTACACTTAGTGGCATACCTATGTGATTTCACTTTCCTTTCCATGAATAACAGAAACATGTGCTAGGTTGATATTCTGCACACTTGTGCCATCCTGACTTTTCAGATCATTGAGAAGATGGAGAAAGCGTTAGATAGCCAACTCAGAGAAAAGAATAAACAGAATGGTGACAAAAGGCTGGTGGTGAAAAAGCAAAGAGGTAGGTGGACTCAGACATTATGTGTTGACACAAACATTTGCAGTAGCCAGAACATGTCTTTATGCTGTGTAGGTGAGACAGACCACAGAGAGGAGGCCATAGAGTCGGCCCTGGTGGCAGAAAACACTCGTCTGAGAGAGGAGCTGGAGAGGATTACACAGCACGCAGCACAGGTGCTCTTACACATTCAAGCCAATGATCAAAGTGTGAAAATGGTTCAAAAATCTCATCAGATTGAAAGGCTGCGTGTCATGTCCCCTTCAGACAAAAGACACACTGCCGCTCAAGGAGAGACTCGGTTTACTGAACAAACTGGAAGCAGCTGAGACGAGAGTCCAAACACTAGAGGCTCAGGTGAGCACCCCCCCCCCCCAAAAAAAGAGATACATGTTGAATGCAGATCAGCTTTTCGGTCATGGTTAAGTGGATGCTTCGCTTTCGTTTGAGTGTATTACAGCTGGAGGAGAACTCAAAGTTATGGGGGAGACAGAAGCAGGAAATGTTGACCAGACTGAGTGAGCACAGGCACGGCTTTGTCCGGACATCCACCACAATTCATCATAATGTTCCTTCGGTCAGTTTGAGTGCAGTTAGCCTTCATTTTACATAACATGTACTGTGCTGTGTGTAATCATTTTATAAAGTATGTGACATGGTTTCTGTTTCTTCCAGAGGTCTGTGTCAGAATCATTGTATCAGAGGAAGCAGACGCCCACAAAATGACCTGCGAATGAACAAGTGAAGCATCGACCCAGACTAAACACACGCAGACACAAACGCAGTTTTCTTACATTTAATGTTTTCATATTTATTTTCACATTTTTCATTCCAATAAATATATTCAGACGTTAAAATATGTGGTAAAACGAAATATTACAAGGCAGATTTTGAATCAGTTGTATTGTTTTATTCATCACTGGTTTATATAGATAGGATTTTTTAAATACTTTGGAATAAAGGTTCTGTACATTCCAGGTTTTTCAATATATTATACATAGAGACTAAACATTTACACTGTATATTCTTACTTTATTAACTACTTCTGGAATTACTGAGGTAATGTGTTCATGCACATTTTTAGCTTTTTCTTTCCTAATATTTTTTTCTTGGTCTCCATCAGCATCTTATTTACTGTTTATCTTGTGGTGCTTAGTGAAGCCCTTTACGATTAACTGTGAGAACAGGCTATAGAAATCAGCCTTATGCTTATCATGCACCACAACTTTGCCTCACATTCAGTGTTACCGACCAGTATTCAGAGGCTTCAAAGTCAATATTATAGGCTTCTCTGGTAAGAGAATGAGCTCAAAGGTGCTCTGCACTTCCACATGGCGCTGTTTCTCCACTCTGAAGTTCTCAAGCATCTGCAAACACAGAGGATAATGCACACGGTTAATATGTCCTGTAAATGAGCCAGAGAACACAACGAAACCCCTCTTTATTCTCTGTATGGCTCACGTGGATAAGGAAGATCTGCATCTCTGCCTCAGCTATTCTCCGTCCTAAACACTGACGGGGGCCGAAGCCGAAGCCCAGGCTCCTGAAGTAGTGCGTCTCTGTCCTCAGCCAGCGGGAGGGCTGATACTGCTCGGGACGAAAAAACACTTTGGGGTCTCTGCCCATTGCATACAGCCCTAACTGGACCAGAGTCTGAAGACAAACACAGAAAAACACAGAAAAGGTGAGCTGTGCTAAACTGGCTGCTCAGTTTATGACAATGCTCAAATACAACAGCATGACTGGATCGTATTTTTAACTTACCCCAGCTGGGATGTGGTAGTTTTGAATAATGATATCTTCAGCTATGTATCTTTGCAAGCTGACTGCAACTGGGTGTAACCTGAGGGATAGAGTCACAATTCTATGTGAAAGACTAACTGTGCTTTGATTTTCAGAACAACTACATATTAGTGGAGAAAGGATTGACACAGATCTGAAAGACTTAACAATAACACAGGAGATGATGCACATATATTCTGCTGTATCCTCAATAGCATTATACCCAGCACTGCCACTTTCTTTTTTCACCTCAATGTTTCCTTCAAAGCCGCTTTGACCAGTGGAATCCGCCTCAGCATCTCCAGCATGTCTCCCTGGCTTTCAGCCCGAGCTGCTGCCACCTCCGCCCTCAGCTCCTCCTGGAGGTTGGGGTGTCTCGCTAGTTCATACAGCGTCCACAGCAGTGTTATAGACGTCTGAAACACACAACCAGAATGAAGCAGTCTTCGGGAAGCTGAAAAAAGGTAATATCCTGGAAAATTTTTGGATCTTTTTTCCTCACTGTATCAACTCCTCCGGCCATTAGCTCGGTGATGCTGGCCTTGATGTCTTCGATGGACAGCTTGTCCAGCATGAGCAGGCTAGCCAGCACTCCTGGGTATTTCTTTGGAGTGCCGGTCTCCTGACGTAACTGCCTGTAGATGTTATGGATGCAACGGTCCGCTGATATGACAAAATGAACAAAATAAGAAACTGCACCATATACAGTGCAACAAATAACCCCATGATTCCCCTAAATGCTCATCCTGGTTGTTCTGAATCCTACCTTGGTTGAAGATCCCATCCCAGGCCTGCACGTGGTCCCGCCACACCTTCGCTCCAATCTGTCGCAACAGACCAGGAGGTATGTACAGCATGGGGGAAGTAGTCTTGAACATGAGGGTGATGCAGTCAATGAAATGCTGTGCTTCAGGGTCGATGTAGTCCAGCATCAAACCCAAACGCTCACCATACAGCACTGAGCTCACGGCTGTGTAGGACAGAATCCACATGAGACAAAGACATATGTGAATCAAAAAAAGGGCACTTGCCTACACAGGCCGTGAAATAAATGAAACTTCAATATATAATATCAAGAGTGATCTTAAAGGCAATCTTACACTCCAGTGCATATTTAAAGAGTTCTTGAGAAAGGTCAGTGGTCCATTTGTTCTGACCGCTCCGCTTTATCTTTTTGTGAACTCTGGCCACAAAATCCTCGCCCACTTCTTCCAGTAAAGGCACGAAATTTTCCAGCACCTTTGGGGAAATTACCTCCTTGTTGAGAATCACACGGTTTGATCTCCAGTCTTCTCCATTCCTGTGGAAAGATTGAGTGAGCGAAAGAATGTAGTCTGACGGTCTCAGACAGAAAGGCTGACACTTAATCAAGGTGCAAAAAGACATTATCAAGAGAAAATAAAACTATAAGGTATTCCATTTTCTTCTACAGATTTCAACGTACACTAGCAAAGCAACTAGTGAGCACAATCTTAAGACAAGATGAAACTTTATTAATGCCCTGGAGGGGAAATCAGGGTACTTAATCTCACACCCTTGGTTCCATCAGTGTCAAAATACTGGTAAAATGGAATCTATATGGGTAAATGTGGATAATAACGGCACATACTTTAGTAAAACTCCATATTTTCGATTCCTGTAGTCTCTGTATGATGTCCAGGCTTCCACCTTCAGCCTTTTGGGATAATGGCCCTCTGCTTTGAACAGGATAGCAGCATCTTCAGGATTGATGATATTTACACTTTCATAATAACCTATTTTCTCTCTGAAATACAGAAAGTCAGAGGAAGAAAACGGGGTGAGAACACCACACCAGCTGCTTGCTTTTAGAGAACACGACCTTGTGGATTGTCAGTCACAACTATATTTCATGAACAAGTAGTGACATACTTCAAAGTCATTTCTTTTGTTGGCTTGTGGTTTATTTCAGACTGCAGGAGACTATTAGAGTCATGCATTAATCGTAATCTTCTGAGATTTATGCAAACTGTTTTCCCATCCGTACCTGTAAATAGGTCCAAACGTGTTGAAGTTCTGCAGCATGATACGGTGAAGGTTTCTGAAGCCATCCAGTTTCCAGAAATTGTATAAGTTGGCCACGCCATTCTTCCAGAGTCCAGGAATCTCACTGAAAGGCCTGACAATGCTGCCGCTCTCTGAGTACGCCTGTCTGACCACTGGTATACTGCTGCTGCAGCGCACGCCTGATGTTGTCAGCGCTTCAACCCAGCACAGGGGCAGCATCGCAGGGCTGCGCCACACACTCCACTTGGCCATCCTGACAACATAAAAAGCTCACTCTGCTCTACCTTCAGCCGCTACTCTGGCTCTCCCAGGGACATCTGGTGCAAAACAAGGAGGCTGGTCTAAATAGTCAGCCCCCCTTACTGTGCTGATCAAGGCTCTCCAGTTGAACTTTGTAGCCTCATCACATCACAGCAGTTTCTGTAAGTTGAGCTCGTTAGTTACTGAATATTTTATCTCGTATCAACACACAATGTGATCATCTTTCTGTAAAAGCGTCTTTAAATTATTAAAACTATGAAAATAAAATCAGGCCTTAAGATCATCACAAAGTTTGTCTTTGCAAACAAGAATTTCCTTGGATGTGTGAAAAAAGACAAGGCCATAACAGAAATTCAGTTAACAAATGTTAATCGGCACACATGAACACCATTTACAGTTAAAAATCATGGATTTAATAAATATCTTTACAAATGTTACTATCATCACTATTTTTTAAGCAGCTTTATGACTTCTTCCAGCTTCATGGCAGTCTTAATATCTCCCTGGATTTTAAGTCTGCCACTGGTGTAAGCAGCAAATGGTCGTAGCTCGCCCTGGAACATGGCCAGAAGGTCGCTGTCACTCATACTCAGTGTCACATCTGGCTCTCTGCACAAGGACCCTGCTCCAGCTGCACCGCTACCTACAGATCACACACAGAGCGATGCAGACACTGATGAAACTGTGCAGTTGTTTCTGTTGACCTCGAACATTTGAGCATCATTAAACAGATTTAGCAAAACTTCGGTAGCTGGACTGAATGAGAATGGTTTATAACTGTGACAAATTTATATGAACCATCACCTTGGCTCAAATCCACGTAGTAACTGTGATGCTGTCCGTCTTCCGAGGTTATGTCAAACTGGAAGCAGGCCCCAACCTGGCGGACCAAAGTTTCAGAGAGCAGGAGCTTGACGCCGCCGAGCAGCTCTTCAACAGAACCTGGTGTGGTGGGGGCACTGCTGAGCTCATCTGTAAAAGTGATCCTGTCCTCTGAGGAGTGAAAGCCACAGATGTATTAAACAACAGGATCATAATGGATAAATGTTGTACAGAAACTGTTGCATGTGTGTGGGGCCGTACCTCGTTGATGCTGTGAATTGCCACTGTGGCCCAGAAAGTGCATGGCCAACTGCTGAATAGGGCCAGTGAGACCCTCCAGTCCAGGCACAGAGGGAGGCATGATGAGGGGTCCAGAAGGGCCTTCATCTGGTGCTTTAAGTAATGAGCCCAGGGTGAGCTCTACCCTGTCCACCTCCAGCCCCCAGTGCTGAGTCAACTCATTTATATCCATCTGTACCGAGCAAGAAAGGATGTAAGTGTGACGTGACACAGTGAAAAACCAGCAGAGAGTAGCTCCAGTGTAGTCTCACCCCGAGATATTCTCCCAGTTTCACTCTCTCAGTTTGGATCTCCCTGACAGTCTTCTTGACCAGGCTGTGGGTCAAAGCATTCTGTGCCGTCATCCTGGTTGAGGCGTTCAGGTCCTGGACTGATACTACTGACATGACAGGGTTCCAGATCCTGAACTGAATGTCTGCTCCAACTGACATCACACCGCCATCCTGAGTAGTCACCTACAATGGGAGAAATACATTTCATTTGAGTGCTGTTAATTTAATGTTTGTCAGAAAAAAATAATATACAGAGATCTCCTCTTCATTCTTAAAGCTGGTGTTGACGCAGCAAAATTCACCGTGTGAGACTGAATGAACAGCTGACAAACGCTGACTGCTCACAAGGAGTGTCTAGGCTCCACTGAGAAACAAGTGACATGAGCTTGACACCTCTCCTCTCTCCGAAGTGCATGGGGGAGAAAGACTGAAAGGCTAACCAATGTAGACATGAGAGGGAAGACACAAGACTAAAAACAAAGCATTCAGCACACACAGTTCTCCCAGTATCTGTTTACTGTCTCCACTTTCACACTGATCAACAGTGCACCAATAGTGCCACCTGCAGGACAAAATAAATCACACACCACTAACAGAAATGCTGATTTAATCTGGTTAACTTAACCTTATTATTGGAAACTGTCTGTCCTACTACCTGACACTCACACACTGATGGTAGTTTGGCACCGTCTCGGGGAGTTGAACAAACTGTCCATCCCAATAGCGAAGTAATGAGAAACGGTTTATAGCTGTTTACCTGGCAGGGAGGGATGTTGAAAGCACGGGTGCGTAGGTCAACTCTCTGCCACTGGTCAATGAGGGGCAGCACAAGGACAATACCAGGCCCCTTTGGTGGACACACTCGACCCAGACGAAACACAACTATCCTCTGGTAGTTTGGCACCGTCTACACACGACATGAATCACAGCTGTTTGTTTTTATTCTGAAAAATTGAGCAGACATGCTGTGGGAGATACTGATGAGAGACAGTTTCAGCTTACTTTCAGTACAAACCACCCGGATATTGGAAAAGTTACAAAGGTGCAGATGTAGACGAGGAAGATGACGATAAGGTTGCAAATCCAGGACAGCCATCCTTGGGAGGAATCTTAAAGGAAAGAAGCAAACAATCAAAAACAGAGTCTCAAACTTTAAGGATATTTTCAGGAAACCAATCATGTGAGGACCTGTTCTACCTGTCAAAACTGCTATATGGACCCACCTGTGGCTTTAAGGGGAGCTGTCTGAAGTCTGAGAAAATGACTCACCTAAGCAATTTCAACTTGGGCACAAAAATTTAACAAAAACTGTGTATTACATGGGGCTCAGGAAACACGCATCTGAACTGCATCATGGGAAATGTAGGATCCTGTGTTCTTAAAGCAATTTAAGGATATCTCATCCTCTGTAATTTTGTCCATGCTGTTGAGCTTTAATCTGTGTCACGCATGTCCTCCAACTTTTTATTACTTGCTATGATATGTAGCATGGTGCGTTTGGGCCTATGTAATACATGTTTTATGTATTTTATTGAACTTTTTTCTGTGTGTATTGTGTTTCACCTGGCTGCAAGACAAATTTCACCAGGGAACAATAAAAAAAATGAAAGTTAAAGCTTATGTTAGCTAGCTACCTACCAGTGAAGCTGTTTCCAGAAACATCGGGCATGTTGTCAAATGAAAGTCCTCTGTGGTGGCCGCGCCGTGTGAAGCCATCAGTGTCCACAAACAAGCCAGGAGTCCTCGGACTTGTGGAGTCCCTCTGAGGGAGCGGCTGATAGTACCTGCTAAACATTGTTCGGTAAAAACTGAACTGCTATTTCCTATTTAAGTTCATATTAGTCTCCGCTATAGATGCCAGCAATACCCGCCTGGTTGACGTAAACAAAGTAGTTGTGGCGACTAAAATGCAAGACGCTGTAACTAATTATCCGAACTAGCTAACATGACGTTCTTCCGTGTTTTGGTGCAGCTCTTCTTCTCGGTTTTTGATTTTACAAGCGGTTCGTTTTAATCATTAAATGTGCTCATTGCCGCCACCTATCGTTACCGTAGTCCAACTGGAGTTTTTATTCCAGCACACAACCACAAGACAATTAGTTTTTCTTATTTATGGCGTCCTGTTTCAGATGTTTTTGCAGTCCACTGTTACTGTCCCGACTAGTCAGTCAAATAATTTATTTTATGTTATTTATTTGCTTATCTTTTTGGCTAAGGCCCTGCAAAGTTCCCCAAGGATGCCTGACAGTATCCATGAACCCTGTCTGAAAGGAAAACTGCAGCTTGTGTCTTTTATTGAGCTCTTTAGACATAATGAATGTTGTTCCATTGTCCAGTAGATAAATCTTATTACATCCCTAATAATATTGGATTTTTGAGGCCAATTTTTATCTTTGAGTTTGTTTGTTTTTTAACGGTAACATGTTTTTTCTCCTTTTTGGTGTCATGGCCTCCACTTCCACCTACCCTGCAGCCCCCCTCTCTCTCCCTCTCCCTCCCTGTGTGACTGTGATTGTCTGATTGGAGAGAGGTGTGCTGGAGTCAGAGCAGAGTGCTACCAGCTGCATCCCATCATGCAATAAAGACTCTTGCAAAGTTACAGCTCTCTCAGTCTGCATTTCAAGCCATTCTGGATATCTATGTGCTTATTGCCTGATATCTTCGATCTCCCATCAGTTCAGTTACTCCCTGGATTCCGCCCTGGATCTGCCCTCTCTGCTTGGCTCAGCCCCAGTTTGCCCCAGCACTGCACAACCAGCCACCAGCCCAGCCCATTGCCCCATGCTTCATCAGCTCTGCTCAGCTTTTCTCCCAGCTCATATCCCATCCTCTGTCTCACTCAAGTCTAGCCACAACATTTAGACCAACACACAAAAACTTTTGATAAGGATCCCAAGAAACTGGTCATGTACAGAGTGAGACAGTTAACAGATGGGAAAACAAACTTCTCAGAACTCTCTGGTTTCTAAATACTGTGTTGTTACTTACTGGCTGGCATATACACCATTTCAACACTGTTTCAACAATTGATGTGTTGTTTTTGTGCCATTTTCAATGAAATGTGGGGTTTGAGTGTTTTGCAAATCATCACGTTCTGTTTCTTTTTACATTTTACACCATCCCAACTTTTTTGGAAAGAGGGTTATATCTGTAATAAATACTATTAATACAATTACCAGAGATATTGTGCATAGTGTTTGCTTTTAGTAGCATCTTTTTGTAATATGTCTTATGTGTTCTCTTCTGTTTCTGTACAACCAAATAAAACATACTCATGAAATACAACAAGTACAAATTTCCATATTTATTTTGGACAACCACTTACATTCAAAACACTTGTCCTCATTTTTATAGACTATAGCAAAAATATTTTTCCTCGCAACTAAGTACCAACAATATAATTTGGTATTTCTGTGGCTCATTATAACAAACATTAAAATATTTACAGAGAAAATGGTACAATAATAACTGAATTGCTGTATACTTACTTAATTAAAAAAGCCATAAATCTGAAATACACAACCAGAAAAATGTTTCTTGAGGGCGGGTTCATTGCGGTTTCTTAGCAGGAGTCCTCCAGCTTCCCTCGATGCTTGTTTAGTTTTTGAACATGTCACACAGCAGCTTCTCCATGGGTGTGCTGCCAATGGTCCTGTGAAAGTACAGCTGCTCTATTTTCTCAGAGCTCACGAAGTGGAGGGATGGCAGTAGAAGTAACAATCTCCCAAACCTTGATGGACAGGAGCAAAGAGGACTGAACTTCATGTTTCTACTCATGACTAACTTCAAACACTGCAGATGCTCTTGTATTTGAGGATCCTCCCAGGCTTACCTTGAACTTTGGCTGGGGTATACTGTATGGATGTGCTGACCTAGCAACACCTGTGACTGGTCCTGAAGGTTCTCCACCTGCTCTGGGTCTTTGAGGCTGCGTGTCTCTGCGAGTCAAACAGGAGACATTACTTGCAATGTCCATTTAATAACAATGCATATTGCTGAAGGAATAAAGACTTACCTGGCTTGAACAGTACAATAGCTTTCAGGCAGGCAAACTCAGTGGGGTCAACAGCCAGGGCCTTGAAGCGATTGAAGACCTCTTCCAGGATGCGCAGGTCACCTGTGGGGAGGCTGATCTTGGCCTGCTGTGTGGGAGAAAGTTCTGGTAAGGACAGAAGAGGACAGCTGCCCATGGGGAGGGACCACTGGATGGCACACAAGAGGAACATCTCACTCCAAGCTTCTTCCAGGAGAATCACCTGACGATATCACAGAAATATATAACTTTCACACATGATTTTTGTACGAGTAAATCAGTTCAGTAAATATACAAAACACATGTAAACCAGTCTCACCTGGTCTCGAAATGGCAAGTGAGCAAAAACAGGCAAATTTTTTGCCCACTTGACGGACATGAAGAGGAGTCGTGCCGATGTCTCATAGATACTCTCTGAACAGCTGGAGGTGTAAGGGGATGTACGGCAGTCAGAGGGAGTCCGACCTCTCTCTGAATCATTGGTTGTCACGTCAATATTCTCCTCCACTGTGCATGAGAAAACAAAAAAGTCACACAAATGTTTAGGCTACTGTCACGCTTACTGCGTCACCTTTAAAGACAAACCCTACTTATCTAAGCAGGCACTTGCTACGTTGACCTTAGATAAAGTTGCCATATGACCTCACCGTCCTCTGGCTCCAGTTTTGCACAGGTCTCTGCAGTCAGCAGGCTGACCATAAAGCGGTGGCTGTTATTAGGGTTGCTGCAGGGCTGTGTGGAGGCAGAGGTGGTGACAGAGGAAGTGACCAGAGGTCTGCAGATGACTGACGAGTAGGCGGCAGAGGAGGTGAGCTCCCGTGTGGTGGCAAGGTGCTCCTTCTTTGTGTCCGCACATATAGAGTCTAGGCTGACATGCGCTGTGCTTCGTGGCTGCCGCTCATTCTGCACAGCTGTCAAAGGGAAAGGTAAATAATGTATTATCTGACAACAGGTGAGGCTTTAGATCATCTGTGCTATGACAGGAACATTTTCCCACCATCTTTGTTCATGCCAGCTTGGAGACACTTCTTAAGCCGACAAGCTTGGCATTGGTTCCTATGAGCCTTGTCGACAGGACACCTGCCAGTTCCAGCCTGACACCTGTGAAGTTGACAATAACCATAAATACTGTGCTAAAATACAAAGAATTCCATGTTATACTAGCTGCATTTCTCGATCATGCACATGGTATAAGAACTGTGCTCACCTGTAGATGAGTCTCCGTCTCACACTGCGCTTGAAGAAGCCACTGCAGCCATTGCAGGCATAGATGCCGTAGTGTTTACCACTGCTTGAATCAGAGCACACTTTACAAAGCAGGCCGTGGCCAAGTGCTTTACCTGGGACCGAACTGTTTTCTGAAGAGAACAGATAGAAATAAAGAAGAAATAAAGACTTAGCATCACTTCACACTCTTTTAAGGATCAACAGATCTTTTTTATCAAATAAATTATTTATTTGTTCTGTCTTTTTAAAAAAAATATTAGACATTATCATTGCAAGTGTGGAAAAGTTCAATGATTTTCAGGGTTCAAATAAATACATCTTTTTTTTTAAATTACTTTGATGACATAATTTGCTACAGAGAAAAATATCTGAAGTTTTCCTTTGTTACAACATTTATACTGTACATGTAATTCATGGCTCACCTGCTTCAGTTTGATCTGTGAAGTCACTGGAGTTGTCAGAAGAAAACATGTTGGCTTTGGTCATGTGGTCCTCCATTCTGACATGTGCTCTAATGTCGGAACAAATTTATTTTGGACAAATGTCAGATTACTCCCAGAAGTATTTCCTCTTCTGTACGAAGTGTTTTTGGGGTAGTTGCCTGACTGGATCAAAGAATTTTTTCATGTGAAGTCTTGACAAATGACAATGCCCCCAAAACACAGAAGATGCAGAATTTGTGGTTATTTCTACTAAAGCTTGTAGTTATTTCTTCAGAGGTCATTAGAGAGTTACTCCAGGAATGCTTGATGATATTGATCCAGCGCTGTTGCCCCTTCTCTGGTAATTTCTGATGCGACAGGGGGTCAATACGGTTACTATTCCTCTTCTTCTTTCCTTCCCGCTGCCAGAATAGGTGTGCAAGCCTGAGTCGTCTGGGGGCTTTCTGGAGGAAGACAAGGAGATTAGCAACAGGCGCTGCGTAAGCAAATGCTGATTTGTCATCCTCTTAATCTTTACCGTCTATAGGGGTAAATCAATCAGTCACACCACTTACAGGCATAAGTGTATTCAACAAAGGTGAATGATATATTCTACTCCGCACCCACACTGCTGTCGGATGACTTAATAAATCTGGCAGCTGCATAGTGAGGTCACCAGTGATCCAGATTGTAAGTGGAATCAACATCATCATGTTTACATGATTCCTTGTTTAATCTTTACCATATATAGGTCTATTTTTATTATTCATTGATATTACAAGAATATAATATTACGAGAAGCTAAAGAAATATATGTGTACATGCAAAGATGCTTCACATGTTCACCTATTCTAAATCTGGTGATGCTGGCCCACATAATCCATGCCTCATCAGCTACTGCCCATGTTTTAGAAGTTGTCTGACCCTTAATTCCACTCTTCTGCCATATGGTGACTGCTCTCTGGAGCCTCCGTCTGCCTAATTAGTGGACCAAGTCCACAACTACTGGAATCATGCTAGAGTGGAAACTGTATTATTGCACGTGGTTAATCAGCCATTTAATCAGATCAAAAGTAGCAAAGACACAAAAGATACTGATGTCCCACGTCCACAGCACAGACTGTTTTCTGTGATGTCTGTTATCCTTCTTAAGTCACTTTTGATTGTAGGAAAACAACACAGCATTGAAACAGAGGTCTTTCTGTTTGGCTGAACTGGTGTATAAAAGGATTACCAATGAGGGGCTGTCTACGAGGGTACACACACACACACGCACACGCACACACACACACACACACACACACACACACACACACACACACACACACACACACACACACACACACACACACCTGTTGTCTGAACCAGTTTCACAATCCTGAAACAGAGACAAGTAGTTTAGATGTGGAGTGTCAAAGGCTTCAGTGGTTGCAAATGGGGAGGTAGCAAGCATATATTTACAAAAATCAATGAGGTTGATGAGGTCAAACATTCAAGATTCTGTCTTTGTGCTGTTATCAACTGAGTATATGTTAAAAAGGATTAGCAAATTCCCCTTATTCCCCTTCCCTCTTGTGTCCTCTCTCTCTCTCTCTCTCCAGTCAGTTTGCCTGTCTGTCTGCTGGTTTGTCTCACCTGTTTTCCCTGTTTCCAGGATTATCATCAGTCTACCAAAACCACCAGCCATTTCACATCCTAAGGATCCCTTTCTGCCAAGCCTCCTCCTGGATTTTTCCCCCTCATCAACCAGCCACCATCTCACCATCCCTGCCTGTCTCACAATAATTAGAATGATCAATAATTCTTTTCTCTTACCTGCTTGTTCAGTGTCTGCATTTGGGTTCAGCCTTGATTTGTGACTATGCAGTGAATTGGCTTTGTATTATGCACCTCAGGAGGACAGTATGCTATCACCTGTGGAGAAACTGATTGCAGTCACAGTCAATCTTAAATCTTTATACTGGCTTAAGTGTTGCTGTTGCTAGTTTATAAATATGTTTCTGATATGCTTGGGTTTGGTTAGTATTACTTCAAGTCAAAACAATTCATTTGCATATAGAAAGAAACCAACCTCCTAATGAACTCTAATCATTTTATTTCCTGCACCTTTCATTAAATCTCTGTACGGTCTTTGAATTTGCTTTATTAAATTAGGACAAACTCTTTTGTGTTTTGTTTTACTTGATTTTATTCTTATTGTGCTTGTACATTCTGTTTGAAGCTGTAATGCATTTCATTGCTTTATGTAAAACACTTTAAATTGCTTTGCATAAAGTCATTTGTAAATCACTGCATTGAAGGTGCTATACAAACTTACTTTGCTTTTCCTTGTGTACAACAATTTGACTAATTTGTCTGGCATACATGCCCAAGGCAAATGACCCTGTCACAGTTTGCAGAGATATACACAATGTAAACAGCTCTGAGGCCAGCATGCCTGGCAGCTTGGCCAACAGCACTTTGTATCCAGACTGAATGTAAAACCATTTAAAACAGCTGAACACATCAGACATCAGAATTTCTCAAATGAACCTTTAGTAACTATTTATGGTCTGATTTCACTTACCAGCTAATTCTGTCTGTGGGAAACTTGAAAAATCAGAAACAAAAAAGAAATGTTTGTGAAGAGGAATGTGACATTCGACATGATAAACACATGCACACTAGCAATCGCTTTTATGCAACACTGCATGCTTGCAGTATAAATTTACACTTACACCATCTAAACTAACTCAGTGGTTAAGCCCGAAATATACATTTACGCTGACCTAGCAGCACTGAGAATGGTAATCTGGAGCCCCATATCAGATTACCTAACACAGGTGTTACTCACATCAGGGGTGACCTGATTTTCTTGTTCTTGAAACTATTAGACAAGAAATTTCCATGCTAGGTGCACGCTAAACGTTCATCTTTGAGAAAACTGACTGTTTGGATATTTCACACCATATCAAACCTGAATCTGATCATTGATAATACCTTTACACTGATATCATGTAAATCGTCTAATTTAGTTACACATAAGTGATGCATAACTTTATTTACCAGTCCTTATTTGGATGCCTGACTCTTCAGTTGTCGGCATGGGTGAGATGCTGCTGCCATCAGCAAAGCGCTGCTTTGAGGTTTTGCCCGTCAGGGATAACTGTCACATTTCCTCACTCCTCAGCTCTGTGATTGCTGTGCAGATGCATTCAATCTTTAGCAGCTCGCTGCCATGAGCTAACTGATTATGTATTTAGTGGAAACATTTATGATGACAGGGCCCTGCAGGTGATTGAACGCACGTCACTGGTAAAACCCTGGCCCAGTTGCTTGGCAGATCAGACAGATCAGCTCTTCATTAGTTTAAGATGCCAATACCATTCTATATATTTTCAAATATATCATATATATCTACCGTACACACACACACACAGGGACATACTATGTTGAGCAGCAAGCATAAATGTGCAAGGTGTGATTTTATTGTCCTTCAGACGATGCCCTTGAATGCTAGTTCACAAATATTTGTATCAGTCTAAGCAGCTTTTTGATATAATCTCCTTGAATGTCAGCTGTTGTCAAAGAGTGAAGTCAACTTTTAAAGTTGTTGCTGTCCTATTTATGCGCAGGTAGCAGGTGCTTTAAATTGTAAGATAGAAAATGTGTCATGAAAGATGCATTTCTCATGAATTCATGTATTTTTGATTTGATTTTATTTAATCACAAGCTTTGAATTCATAACCCTAATGCAACTGACTTTTAGGACTATGATAAAACAAGTTATATAGTTAGACAGCTTTTAGCATAAAAAAGAGTGGAAGTCTAATTTTCATTTAAGTTTTGAACAAAAAAAAAATGAAACAAACCATTTTAAATGAATAAAGAGAGTAAAATGTCCCAGCAGCATAATCTTATGCCTGCCTCTAACAGCATAAGCCTCTGTTTCACTGCACTTCACATGTCTACCTGATTCCATGTGGCTGCAGAGACTGGTTAAGCAAGCTTGCATGGTTAAGCTTTGTGAGGTTCAGTTCAGCATTTCCTGTGGTCCCCCCCAAGTCAGATGAAGTAGAAGGATTGAGGTGTCAGCACCATGGCTCCCAGGGATTGCCCCGCCTTGCCATCTGCTGCCACTGTTGTAATCCACACAATGAGAAAATCAGTTGTCTCAATCCATATCAAAGTCATGTCCACTCAGTTCAACAGGTAAATTAACATCGCTGACACTGTAAAATCCATGTAAGCGCAGACAAAGGAACTGAGAGCTTATTTGTTCGTCTTCGTTGGATGGATAAAATTCTAAATAAACTGCCAGAAACATGAATGTAAATTAACACTGGCATGATTACATCTTTTCAAGTCTGAAATTATTTACCTTTCTAACTCATAATTTTGTCACACCATTATCCATCTGCCCTGTTTTTATAAGTATTAAAGTATTAACAAAGATCCCAACATGCTCTTAAGCTCTAGTGGAGCAGCATTTTAAAAAGTAATGTTTCATATTCAGTAACAGCAAAATAATAAGTAGTAATAGTAATAATAATAAGTTGAAACCACTGCAGAGGTCGCGTAGGTGCCTCCACCAAACGAAAAGTCAGCCATAAAATATTTCTCTGTCTAAATGTATTTGCTCATTGACAGAGGTGACAGGACAGACAGGTTCTTCTCAGTTTGCTGTGGTTTCCAGGAGGCTTCATGTAGCCATTCACAAATGAAGATGAGTTAAAACAAGGACTTTCTGGCCATTGTGACTATCATCGGTCACACCCTTCTAGTTTAAGATGTCCTAGTTCGCTCCACTTGAAACTGGCCGAACAGTGGGAGGGAGGCGCCTGTGAAGCTTCTGTCTGTAACTTCAGCTTGAGGTTTGGCATGATAGATCTTCTGTGTCTGTCAGGAGTCTTGCATCACCTGTAACTGCACAGATAATACTGAAATCTTCTTGCAGCATCACAGCTGAATTAACATTGTCGATCCCATATTGAGGGGCTGCACGGTGGCGCAGCAGGTAGTGCGGGTGCCTCACAGCAAGAAGGTTGCCGGTTCGATCCCCGGGTCAGGCGGCGCCTTTCTGTGTGAAGTTTGCATGTTCTTCCCGTGCATGCGTGGGTTCTCTCCGGGTACTCCGGCTTCCTCCCACAGACCAAAAACATGCTCATTAGGTTAATTGATGACTCTAAATTGTCCGTAGGTGTGAGTGTGAGCGTGAATGTTTGTTTGTCCTTGCATGTGGCCCTGCAATCGGCTGGCGACCGGCTGGCGACCGGTGTACCCCGCCTCTCGCCCATTGTAGCTGGGATAGGCTCCAGCCCCCCGCAAAGGGATAAGCGGTATAGATAATGGATGGATGGATCCCATATTGACCTCTAGAGGGAGACAGACGCCCTGTGACTGTGCCATAAAAGTGTGATCAGAGGTGATTTATCTCAGCGGTCCCTAACCACCGGCCATTTGGTACCGGGCCGCACAGAGACTAAACGAAAAATATTTTATTGATCATCAGAGTCTGAAAGAAGTTTTGTTTTTGAAAAGAAGGTGCATCCACCTGTGCCTCAGTACACATGTAAAACACACACACACACACACACACACACACACACACACACACACACACACACACACACACACACACTCACTAATAATAATAACAGTTACAGGAATTTAGTGCAGAGCAGCTAAAACTAGACTAATGCGCTCTCTGCTCTTGATTCTGGTTCATAATCGAACCGAAGTTTTGAATAAGCTATCAGTGTTTTTTCTTCTGGAGGTCTGACGACACATAATAATAATAATAATAATAATAATAATAATAATAATAATAATAATAAGAAGAAGAAGAAGAAGAAGAAGAAGAAGAAGAAGAATTAATAGCCACCGGGCCGGGATCAGTCCCGGGATCTGACCCAGGACACACACACTGATAATGATAACAGTTACAGCAAGTCAGTGCAGTAAATAGTGCGTTAGAGCTGTGGTCCCCAATCACCGGGGCCATTTGGTACCAGACCACCAAACAAAACATATTTTATTGATCTTCAGAGTCTGACAGAAGTTTCGAAGCTGTGCCTCTGTGCACATGTCAAATCAAGTAATACAGTAGTAAAAAAGTAAGCCCACAATTTATTTGAGGTAATCGGACAGTGATTGGTTGGGTTGAAATGAGCTGGGAAGACACTTTGACTGAGAATCAAAAAGATGACTGGGTGATCGTTTTCAGGTGGGGTATGGACTGGAGGAAAGAAATGGCCATGCAAAGGCTATTACCCTGTCTTCAGGGGTTGTGAGAGTACCATGGGCAGTGTTAGGAGTTACTGAGTTAGTGAGTTACAAAAGTAACGTGTTATGTAATGCATTACTTTTTTGCAATCACATGCAATATAACCTATTACTAACAAGATTTCAGTAATGATATTACAATTACTGTATCACATACTGTGCTACTGTTTGTTATCAATTCATGCACTCAGCTCCTCAGCGACGTGAAGCCTTTATTGATATGTACAGTGGGGGTCATCACTGTAGCACCAGCTTTCAGCAAACTCCGTGCAAAGAGGTCATTGTGTGTGCGTGTGTAGAAGTATGCCTTTGATTTAATCCCATTCCATTCTATTCCATTCCATTCCATTCCATTCCATTCCATTCCATCATCACTTTAGAATGTGCCGCTCTATATATAGGACGTACATCTTGGCAGACACACAGTCGACCTGATCAGTCTGTAAATTCTACTCTTTTCCTCGTTAGTGATGGTTCCTCTCAACTTTGTAATACCCGTGGCTTATGGAGATATGGCGACATTTCCATCACTTGTGGACGTGGAAGAAGACTGCTTTTTGATTTTGCTTTGTAACTGTAGTTTTTTTTTTTTTTTTTTTAATGTTAATTCATACTGAGATGAACCGAGGAGTAAGCATTGCCGTCTACAGCTGCGAGAGGGCGCTTAAGCTTGTGACAGACATATGCTGCTCCTGTACCACTGAAAAATAACTGAATGCGGTTATTTCCTCCGGAGTTGGAGCGACACCGAGGATGAAGAATTCAATGGCCTCCCAGGTATGTTCTTTATGCTTTTGTGTAGTTGAATAACTGAATGTGATACGTTAACATACTGAACACCTATTCAGCCTGTTGTTCTGTGTGCTATTGTAGAGTTGAATAACTTACCTTTTTCAGATCGTATGTCTGTTCTTGGTCTTGGATTTTGTGAAATAAATTTCTAAATAAGTTGCATTAGTTGTTTTTTTTTACTAATGCGACTCACACTTAGGAGCGATTTATAGTCCAAGACCAAGAACAGACATTTAATCTGAAAAAGGCATCGTTAACCTTGGCAAAATAACGAGGCGGGTACAGAACTAGTGTCTTTACTTTCTCCTCGGCCCGCAAATACACAGCGCTACAGGGCGTAGCGAGGGAGGTACACACAGGTAGGCAGCTACGGAAGCCCAAAGGCAAACGCGAACTCACAACAACAATAATTACATCTCCCTTCCTCAGCAAAAAGAAAACTGTTGCTGTCTGTATTGTTGTAAGCTATAACAACTGCTTTGCCAGTATTAACAAAAGTGACAGTGACTTGCTTTCCTTTTCTCTTTTTCTTGTAACAGAACAATGAACTGATTTTTTTAAATTTATTTATTTATTTTTTTAATCAAACAGTCCATTTGCCCGGGTAATTTCCAGTGTCTCTGGGTCCTCAATATAACTAAAAAACAACTGAACTCATAATTAACTTGGAAGGAGAGGTTACCAGCACATCACTTTCTTCTCGTGTCTTTACCACACCTGTCCCTGAGTGTAGAACTTACTTCAGGTATTAACAAATACACATTCAGTCCATCAAACTACAACCTCTATCAGAGGGCTTTACAACTCTGCCCCGTCTGGTAGTATATCATACACCCGGTTGGGCTCCTGGGGAGCATGGTGCTCCCTCACATGATGAAGGGCGCAGTTCTGGAGGAGCTGGCGGGGGCTGCTGCTCTTTTGCTGCAGGCAGTTCAGGGGTCTCATGCCAAGGCTCATCACACACCACATGGCGTGACTGGTTGGCAACTGTAGTGCAGGCGCGGAGGTGTTGGCTTTGTTAGCTTCCTACCTCCACTGTCCACAATGTAGGATTGTGGCACACTGTGTGGCAGGATATGGAGCCATTCTAACTTCATCTCCAGGTAGCAGGGCAGTACGGGGTTTGGCTGCTCTCTTGCTGTCATAGTAGAATTTCTGGGTGTGCTTGGTCTTGTCTAGCAGATGCTTGACTTTAACAGGGTCGGCAGCCATGGGTGTAAGTAGTGCATGAGCAGTAGGCAGTTTGTTGCGAGGCCTACACCAGAGGCTGCTGTGGTCTGTGAAGATAGCCACATGAACTCCCTCAACATAAGGTCTAAAATGTTCGAGAGCCCAAATCACAGCCAAACACTCCTTCTCAGGGGTAGAGTATGGTTTCTCTGCTTTGTGCAGGGAGCGACTCGCATAAGCCACAACAACTTCTCGACCCTCTTTGTCTTTTTGCATCAAGGTCGCATCTAGGCCAAGGTCACAAGCATCAGCATGAATGAAAAAGGGGTTTGTGAAATCGGGGAACCTCAAGACGGGTGCAGATGTGACACCCATTTTCAAAACGTCCACTGCTTCCTGACATTTGTCATCCCAGTGGAAAACTGCATCTTTCCTGGTGAATGCATGGAGGGGCTCAGCATGGTGTGCATAGTCTTGGATGAAACAGCGATAATATCCTGTCAGTCCGAGGAACTGTCTGACTTGTTTTAAGGTGGTTGGGGTTTCGAACTCCACCACAGCTTTGATTTTGTCCTTATCTGGTTTTATGCCAGAAGGTGTGATGCAGTAGCCCAGGAAGCTGAGCTTGCTCAGGCAGAACTGACATTTCTTGAGTTTCAGAGACAGACCAGCGGCATTGAGTCTTTTAAGCACTTCCTCCAGATCAGTTAGATGCTGCTCAAAGGTGGGGGAAGCAACAACAATGTCGTCCAGATACACCGCACATGTCTTGTAGATGAGACCAGCTAGGACAGTGTTCATTAGTCTCTGAAATGGGTCTTTTTGTGTGACCTGGTTCACTCCTCTAAAGTCCACACAGAACCTTGGGTCAGTACAGGGCCTGTTTACAATCACAACAGGGGCAGCCCATGGACTAGTGGAAGGCTCAATGATGTCATCCTGCAACATCTGTTGTACCTGTTCTTCGATGAGTTGTTTTTTTTCTGGAGAGGTACGATATGGAGGGAGATTTATAGGCCTTGCGTCTCCTGTATCAATAGTGTGTTCAGTCAGTGAAGTGTGTCCAAGATGACCATCAAACATGTCGTTGAACTGAGAGAGAAGACTGAACAGGTCTTTTTGTCCTTCCTCCAGGTTTGCCTCTGTGACTTTCATCATGAGAGAGGATTGCAGGGTGTCGAGGGACATGATGGTTCCTCCTTCAGTGAATGGCTCCACTGCACAGTCCTCATCCTCATCCACCACAGGACAGGGGACGTTGTCCATGAATACAGTTCTGGATAGAATATGGATGGTTAGTGAGGCTCTGATCATGAAATCCATTCTCAGAATGAAAATTGATAGGTTGTGGATTATGGCGAAACGTTGGTAGAAGTGCTTGTTCATAAAGCCAACAGATAGCCAAGCGACACCATCAGGAATGCAGGAAGCATTGTTTGCAAGGCTCACAGGTGGACCTTCCCAATGACATGATTTAGTTGGACAGGAGTTGTTCACTCGGACAAGGTCTGCTCATATAGCTGAAAGAGTAGCACTTGTGTCCAGAGTGGCCTCCACAAACACAGAGTTAAAGTTCACTTTAGTTCTCAGCAGTGTGTTCCAGGGAGCCTGAGAATCAGTGTCCTCAACATGACCTAGAACATGCTGCTCATCTGGCAGGTGGGTGAGGCTCAACTAGCGTCTGGAGCAGGGGTGGGCAACCTGTTCCACAAAGGGCCGCTGTGGCTGCAGGTCTTCTTTCCAACCAAGCAAGAGCGCACAGCTTGACCAATCAGCTGTCTGAAGAGAGATCATATTTCTCCAATATTAGCCACTCTGCACTGGCTCCCTGAAAAGTTTAGAATAGAATTTAAAATTCTCTTCCTTACTTACAAAGCCATAAATGGCGAGGCACCTTCTTATCTCAAAGAGCTCATAGTACCTTATTGCCCCACTCGAACACTGCGTTCCCAGAATGCAGGTCTACTTATGGTTCCTAAAGTCTCCAAAAGCAGAACAGGAGTCAGAGCATTTAGCTATCAAGCTCCTCTCCTGTGGAACCATCTTCCAGTCTTTGTCCGGGAGGCAGACACTGTCTCTACATTTAAGAGTAGGCTTAAAACTTTCCTTTTTGATAAAGCTTATAGTTAGGGCTGACTCAGGCTTGTCCTGGACCAGCCCCTAGTTATGCTGCTATGGGATTAGCCTGTTGGGGAGCTCCTCTGTCGTTCTCTCCCTCTCCATCTGCACACTTTTGTAGCCAGGTGGTCCAAATGACTGTTATGAGAGTAGTCACCGGACTCACTCTTCTAGTGATTGGGGGTCATTTTTGCAATTTGGTGCTCTTTAGCGCTGCCTAGTGGTGTGGCTGGCTGAGAGCAATACGAGTGGACTTGATGGTTAATTTTCCATTCGGTGACGGACACGAGCCGAGTAAGGAGCACTGAGCAGAGCCACGTTAGTTGAGACTCGTGGCTGTAAAGTTGAATTTGAATAGAGCAGGAAATTGGCGAGGCCACAACCAAAGAGGTTTTGACCGTGACGTTACACAACCACCATGGAGCTGCCGACCGTCTAAACGGCCTGCATCAAATATTCCGGCTGGTTTTTGCTGAGCCTGACTTACAGACTGGATTGAGCTGCTCCATGTGCCTTCATCTTGCTGCGTCCTGGGTTCCACCTCATGGTGTTCTCTCATCATCATTTACTGGATCATCACTGCCCCGTCTTCATTCTTTATCCCCCCTACTCATTCCATTCAGCCATCTTCATCTTTATCCTGGGGAGCCAGGATGGACAGTCTTCCTCGCAAGGGGTGGTAGGAACTTGAGTGCACTCAGTTAAACAAGAACAATTCTCAGACTTGGGTTGAATAACCAAAGAACAATTCATACTCACTTTGCTGTCTTTATACAAAGCATGTATTTTTTGTTGTTGCTGGTTGTTGTTTTCCGGTTGGGTCCCAACAATTTAAACTTTGTGATTTAAGTACACTGCGTTCAAATGTAATTGTTTAAGCCAATTTTTGTTGCACATTTGGAATAATTGATTTGGAGTGAAATTTATCCAGTTTTGGTGTGAGTCATTGGTGCCTGCCATGGCCTGCCAGCCATGGTGTGCCTGTCTCCTCTTAGAGCCTAGACCTAGATATACCTGCAGGGTTGGTGAAACATGCACCAGGTGGGTCACACTTTCATGTCCCAGCACAGCATGTTACCAATTTAGCTCCTTCCCCAGGAGTCTCTGTGCTTTGTTGTCTCGCAGGTTCCCATGGATAGTGGCTGAATCTGGATTGTGGATTACAGCTACGTCTCCTGCCATGGTCCTACCTGACATCCACTGCAACAGCTGCTACTGTTATTACATCCACTGTCACTGTTACTGTGACTGCATGTATTATATGTCTGTCTGTCTGTCTGTCTGTCTGTCTGTCTGTCTGTCTGTCTGTCTCGCTCTCTCTCTGACTGCATGTCTGTCTGTCTGTCTCTCTCTGTCTGTCTCTCTCTCTCTCTCTCTCTCTCTCTGACTGCATTTCTGTCTGTCTCTCTCTGTCTGTCTCACTCTCTCTCTTGCTCTCCCTCTCTCACCCAACCGATCGAGGCAGATGGGCCCCCGCCCAAAGCCTGGTTCTGCCCGAGGTTTCTGCCTGTTAAAAGGAAGTTTTTCCTCGTTGCTTTCGCCAAGTGCTTGCTCATCCCATCCCATCCCATTTTCTCCCACTTAATACGGGGCCGGGTCGCAGGGGGAGCAGTCTGAGCAGGGAGGCCCAAACTTCCCTCTCCCCGGACACATCCAATAGCTCTTCCGGGGGGATCCCGAGGCGTTCCCAGGTCAGCCGAGTGACATAGTTACTCCAGCGTGTCCTGGGTCTTCCCCGGACCCCAGTCTTCCACCTCCCTAGGGAGGCGTCCAGGGGGCGTCCGATAGAGATGCCCAAGCCACCTCAGCTGACTACTCTCGATGTGGAGGAGCAGTGACTCTAGTCTGAGCTCCTCATCCTATCTCTAAGGGAGCGCCCTGCCACCCTGTGGAGGAAACTCATTTCAGCCACTTGTATCACTTGTACAACTGTGACAACTGCATTTTCGCCATATGCTCGTTTTATTTTAAGCCACGTCCTCATGTTATTTCACATCAAATGCAAACATTGGATCATGTTTTAAATGAGATCTCAGGTCACTGTGCATCGTATGTGCTGGTAACCTCTCCACAGTGACGACCCTCTACAGTGTGTAAAGCACCTGGGTTGAAGAAAAGCTCCAGACCACTGCGGCAACTGCATTTTCACCACATGCTCATTTTATTTTAAGCCACGTCCTCATGTTATTTCACATCAAATGCAAACATTGGATCATGTTTTAAATGAGATCTCGGGTCACTGTGCATCGTATGTGCTAGTAACCTCTCCACAGTGACGACCCTCTGCAGTGTGTAAAGCACCTGGGTTGAAGAAAAGCTCCAGACCACTGCGACAATTGCATTTTCACCATATGCCCGTTTTATTTGCAGCAACCAAATTTAAGAAAACTTCTTAAAAAATTAAAAAAATAAATAATTAAAAAACAAAAAACACCTAAGTAACTCTGCCAGAGTGTCTCTTCTTGGTCACTTTTGCCAGTCCCAAAGAGGAGTGGAATTCAGACATTAAAAAAACACAGGAATACACAGACAAAAGTCCATTTGTACTTCTAAACATATTTAGGGTGTTCTGTCCCACAACGTTATTCCTCTCTCAGACAGCGTCCATTACAATGGCACAATGCAAATTATGCAAAATAGTTGATGACATAATTTAGCTACTTTCCTTACTGAGGAGTTGGCAACACTGGTCCTGCCGTTAGCAACAATAGCGAGCAATCGTGAGGAGTGCAGAAGTCATCAACAAGTACAAACAAATCGAGCAAACCTAACCGACGCCCAGGGCGGAGTTTCAGCACTGCTCAGATTTAAATCAAACAGTCATGTTCCACTCCATCCACAGTATAGAAGCTCACGCATGTTTGACTGTGGCTTTATCACGTACTCTTTCAGTATTGATGCCACAAAACACGCACAAATATATTTTAAGAGATACAATTGTATAACCACAGATTGTTTTAATCAAAAAAAAGAGTGAACTATTTTTTTAGGGTAACTGTGATGACCTCTGTCTGTCCTTTGTCTCATGCGCCCCTGGAGACCGTAGGACTGTTGCTGCCTCCCTGCAGGAAACTCCAGCTCAGCAACACTTCTCCCAAGAAGGCACACAGTGCTAATACAAAACTCATTTTTCCTGCCAATGAAGGAGTCCTTCTCTCAACAAAAACTCCTCAGGATTCCAGGATAATATAAAATATAAAATACTCAATACAATACTTAATGCAAGAGTTGGCCGACTAAAGTCACCCCAAGTGCTCTGAGCCAGCAGGAAATGGAGGCAGACAAGGCTCCCCTAGTGTGGCCAGTGTGCTGCTGTCAGCTCCAGGGAATGACCAACCTGGGAGGTGGCTGGTTTGATGGTGGGTCCATCAGCACAGAGGATGAAGATGAAGACAATCATCATCAAGCTCAACAACTGTACTAAAATGGATTCATGACCGCTGACCCATCATGACAACAAAGGAATTTGACCCCGATTTGACAGAAAGACGAGGGAGATGTCTCAACATCTGAATGACAGAGGCTTTCCTGCCATAGGCATCCACTGCAGGGCTGCTACCTGCAAATGCCAAGAGCTGGATCCTGCCCATTTCACACAAACCTTCAAACACACATGACTGTGGGGAAATACACATCCATTTTCAAGCACAAGCATCAAACATCAATTTCACCACCTACATATCACTTACGTCTCCATGATATCTTACAAACCAGTGACAAATTTCCTAAAATGTTTATTCTTAAATTTAATGGTGGAAAAAACATTCAAAACATCTATTTAACATCTTACAGCATTTAAAACACAAATTTAACTTTATCCAGCCACATACATGTGTGTCATTTTCACAGACATTATTTGGATCCAAGTGGAGGTGAGTGCCACACAGCAGAGCTGGTGCGTTTAAAGTAGCGAGGCTTGCTCTTATAAAACATGTTTTCCAGTCTGGGCGGTTCAACGGGTCCGAAGAAAGAGTCTAAATCAGGAGGGTTGAAGTACTGCTTCATAATTATCTGCTGCAGGTTGTGACCTGCAAGGGAGAAAAATATGTATGGGATGAAAAAGTCACAATATCACAGTCGACTGTTCACTAAGACCCTCGCCCCCCTTGGTTACTGTTGCGATGACTGTCAAGCTTTCTGTTCTCACACAGCACATAAACTTTGTCCAATTAAACACTTTAAATTCTTAGTAGTTTTAAAGAAAATAATAGGTTCTTGATTTCAGACAGAGGCAAACAAAGCAGCTTCTCATTTCAAGCTACCCACTGTCAGTTTTGCCATCTGAAATGACAACTGTTGGCAGATTTTAGAATGCTAAAGCTACATGTTCCCAACAAAATGTCAGCATCCTCACCATCTGAAAATCCATCCACAAGATTTGGAAATAAAGGAAGTGCTGTTCTTGTATTATAGTGTACAGCTAGTTAGTCCCAGTATTATAAGTAATCTTAAGAAAGATCTAAGATCAACCTGTTTTTCATTTAACGTAACCCTGAGGAACTTAGATACATGATATATACTTTATATACCAAAAGATGTCTTTTAAAAAAAGACTTTCATGTTGAAGACTAACAGGTTTTGTTAAAACATTATGCTGTCATAACCTGGGCTGCCTTAAATTCACCAAATTCATTAAAGAGCAGGACAGAGCTGCTAATGTTAACCTAAAAACTGACAACATCCTGGACCACTTTTCACTCAGTGCGGAAATATTCATGTAAGTACGACGCTACACAGTGGATGTGCAAGTTGGAAATGGGGCTTTTTTTTTTTTTTTAAAGTAACCTGACGTCAACGGTATGCTCTGTCTTGGCCTTGGAAGGAGCCGGACACCAAACCACTGCAGCTTCAATTAGAGCAAATAAACAAAAGATTTAATTCAATCTACAATTTCAGTCCTGTGCACACCACCCTGCACATTCTTGAAATGCAGCCATATGCACGTTGCTTCTGCATGTGGAGAAACCCAAACCTCCACACACCTGCTATGCCTACTTGTGGTCACTCAACAATGATTGGATGATCATTGTTCAAAGAGGAGTTAAACGAACACTCAGTTTCAACCTCGTGAATTTCATTGTCATCATCGATGATAATTATACTAAATCATGCCTACCTTCTGCCCAGGATGGAATAGGTTTCCTCGGGGCAGACTCATCATCAGTAGAGTCGTCACTGTTTTGGTCCATCCCATAATCTTCGGCACTTTTGGACAACAAAGGTTTGTTGCCGCCCTTTGGAGTGATGGAGTATGACTGTGGTGATTTCTGCTAAAAAGGATAAAACAAACGTCGTGAGGCTTTACTCTGATGAGAAATTATTTTAACGTGTTTTAAGACAGAAAAATTTACCTCGATATCGATGGTCACGTTAAGGCCACCCCCTTTTCCCACAGGCGTGCTCATTACAGATCGCTGTAAAGATTAAGAAGAAAGGGCGTAAATACGTCTGCCACTGCTCAGAGGTTCTCTTCTGTGAGGATGCACATGCATTATTGTGCCACAGGTGGCAGAAACATGCCAATAAAGACTGCAAAACCACACAAACAAGGATGTAAACAATACTGGATTTTATCCCACTGACAAATTGTGTGTGTGTTTTACCAAAAAGTAAAACTGATTTTCTGAGATATTAAGATTCTTACCTCGATATCCACAGTCTCATTCAGGGCAGCAGTGGTCTTGGGGAGAAGAGAGGTACAGTAGAGAGACATTTAGCTCCAAGAAGTCAGCTGTGACAGTTTTCCTCATTCAAGTAAAGTACAATTTATGTAGAGACTATCTGAAAGTTAAAGCTAAATCAATTAACCCTAAACTGTCTGCATGACTGCATGGAGAAAATATTTTTACTCTCAACTTTTTGCTCATGTTCAGCAGTGCAGGTGTACCTATACCTGAAGCATAATTTTCCCTGCTGGTTTACCTGTTTAGCAGCAGCTTCTCTCTGTTTAGCAGCTTCTCTCTCTTGTGCAGCTTTCTCCTCTGCAGCTAATCTCTGTTGCTGCTCCTAGTGGGAGAAAAAACACATGAACAACCAGACGACTGAGCTGCCGAACGGACAAACCCAGAGCAGCTGAATCTTAATACGAGGGGCCTGCTTATCCACAGAGTTGTTTCATGGAAACAATACAAACACAGACATGCTAACACGGTTATATGGAGGTCCAACACACCACAATCAGATAAGAAAACATTTTTTACTCAAATTGTTAGTTTCATACCAGTTTTCGTTTTTCCTCAAGAGCCTTTCTCCTCTCCTCCAGCTCTCTCCTCTCCTTCTCTCTTGCTGCTCTCTCCAGTTCCCGTTGCAGAGCAAGAGCTTTTTCCTTTTCCACTCGCTCTCTGAAATGCAGACTAAGTCAGTCAAACAGATTCTTCTGTCATCGCTAATGCATGTTTTCAATTGAATACACTGTTACCATGTTGAAAAGACAATTGGGCCATTTAGTTTATAAAGTAGTCTGGACTGACCTTTCAGCAGCGAGTCGCTCTCTCTCCAGCTCTCTCTCCTTCTCGCGCTCCTGCTCTCTCTTCAGCTCCAGAGCTCTGCGAGCTTCAGCCAGCTTACGAGCTTGCTGCTCCTCCTCCTCGGCCTTCTTCTGAGCCAGCAACTCTTGCTGCCGCTTCTCCTCCTGCTTAAGTTTTCAAACACACACACACCACAAGAGAAAATGCTGATTGCAATACTGAACGACAAAGAAAATGAAGTTACAGAAAAAAACCCTGCTAGCTGACAAGAAATGAAAAATGCGTAGACGAAACACCAGCACGACAACATACACCAAGAGTGGAGCAATTATCAGTTGCTAGGGTTACATCTAACACAGGGGAAACCCTAAAAATATATTGTTAATATATTATATTGTTGAGGAAAGGTGACAGGTCTTATCTGAGTTACTGCACAGGATTAATGGGAGCCTGCTCTGTGAGAGTCTATAATCAGCAGCATAATTCTTTGCTGCCGCAGAGGATTGATAGTTGATGAACACCCCCGTGAGCACCAAACTACATACAGGACCAAAAATGACTACATAAATCAATAAAAGAGCATCATCTTACTGCTTGCTGTAGCTTTTTTTTTTTAGCCTCTTCCTCCAGCTTCTTCTTCAGCTCCAGCTCCTCTTGACGTTTAACAGCCAGCTTCTTCTTGGCCTTCTCCTCTGCCTGACGCTGCACCGAGACACAGTTTCAAAGTTCAGACACGAGGGTCGAAATCTGTTTGTACATGAACATTCAGATTCAGGGTCATCCCATTTGTTGCATACCTTATCATTTTTCTCATCAATCTGAGCCATTTTCTGCTCAATCTTCTTTTTCTTTTCTTCCTCCCTCTGCTCCTCTTTTACTTTGGCCTCAAACACTCTCCTCAGCCTCTCATCTCTCTTCCTAAAAAACAAATTTTAAGAGTTAAAAGAGAAAGAATACATTACTGAACTGTCCAATCAGAGCATGTAAAGAGGTGAAGTGTTAACCTTTTCAGTTCCTCCTGTTTCCTTTTCCTCTCATCCTCCATTTTCTTCATTCTTTCCTCCTCAAGCTCCTGCTTCTTCTTCAGGGCTTCCAGTTTTTGACGCTCTTTTGTCTGAGAAAAGAGGAAACATATTGTCAGAAATCAGCTAATTCTAACACACTGCAATACAAGGTAACTGTCGAACAAGTCAAGCAGCAGGTGGAGTGCATTCCTGTGGAAACCAACCACCACATCCTTGGAGCAGACAGACGAAGCAAAAATCCACCCTGACAGACTTTTGTTATTTCCATCGAGTGTGTTCTCACACTGCTGAACAGCAGAGAGCTCGTCCTGTCCTTTGACTGGAGTTCATTAGTCTCCAAACTATCTGTGTGGACAATTTCAACAGACTGAGTGTAGAGAAAGACATCGCTGGAAGCCAAAAAGTTACTGTTAATCTAAGACAAAACCGCAAGCTTGCAGCCAGCTTGCGAGCCCACAGCTGGTTGTAGTTTAGTATGAAAAGTCTGACATGGACCAGACGTCTGTACTGCCCAAAGTACGCTACAGATCTGTCCCCCAATAGACTCAAAACACCACTAACTCTTTTTCCCACCTATGCAAGAATCATGTCAATCATGCTAAATTAGGAATGAGGTTGTGAATAAAGAAGTAAAATAACCAAATATGAGTAAGAACCTTTTATTTGTCAAGAATATAATTCAAAATGTAATAAAGAAAAATAGGCCTTTCCATGTGGTCTTTTATAAAAACAACATATTTACAGAAAATGTGCTCAGGTGTGATATGTAGCCTGTCTGGATATGAAGTGCCTTACATCCAGATATGAGATTTTGGTCAAATCACACAGCTCTAGCGTCTGGTTAAGATGGATTTTCACATTTTCACTTCAATTTCTACTCAAAAGCAACAAACAGTGAGGTCACCAAAACCATTTGAGGTGGTGTGAAGAATTGTTAGATTAAAAGATGGGATGAGATAAAGGATGAGAATTAGTGACCGTTGGGATGAAAGACAAAATTAACTAAGTGTAGTTTGTGCTTTTGTTAAAACACGGTTGCTCCTTTCACCAGTGGATCTTACACTTACCACTACACCAATGCTCAACTGGGGAGACAAAAAAGAGCCAAATAAGAGGACCACATCATTCGACAGCTCAACCATAATGTGAGCCACAATACTCTTTTAAATTTAAGAACATGCACTCTTCACTCTCAAAGTATTCTGGTTTTAGGGAAGAGTACAATCAAAATGATAAGGTATCTGAAAAGCAATAATTTCCATGGAGAGTTATGCTGACACAGATTCAATTCACTACAATACCACGAGTGTGTTTTGGGCCAGTGGAGTTTAATTAGTAAGCCCAGAAGTCTTGTTTCATTTGTCATTTCACAGCAAGACAATGTTGTTGCTTTGCACTGAGTTAAGAGTATAACTTACCTTTGGATCAACCTTCAGAGGAGTGGTGTGTTTAATGAAGGACTTGATAACAGCATTGCGGCCAAGGCTATTTGGAGTCATCATGAGCATCTGATTCTTCTGCACAGTGTGGAGGAAAGATCTCATGTTGGGTCTGATTGCCTGTGTATTCATAATAAAGAAGCTGGTTTAAAAAAATCCATTCGTTGTCTTTTATCCATTTCTCTCAATATTTTCTTTCTTAACACTCTGCAAGATTTCTGCATCTTACACTTTGACTCTTCTTGGGAGGAGAGAACCTCTTTGTGGGACTTTCCTCCGCGGCATCTGGTGCTCTGCGTTTGGTACTCGGGCGTGACCTGAAGACATTAAAATAACATTTTGAAAAACACACAACGCATTAGGGCTGTAGATGAATATTCTGAATTCAGTACATTCAGTGGTGAAAATTAATATTCAAATGTGTGTGGGGGAGCCAGCACTGTATGATGGACAGGAGTCACAAAACCAGTTTCTATTGTTCTGCTTTTTTTTTTACTCAGAAAATCTGTTTATGTAATATGTGACTTAAATTCTTCCCAGTAGTCCAGGACACGTGAATCAGCGCAACTGTGCACACGTGTTTTTTTTTTAGAATATTCGAAAGTCATTTTCGGCCAATTTATTTAATATCCTCAACGAGTTAATATGTCCTTCAGTGTTATTGCAGGTATCATTAAGTGCAGTACCCTCTCACCTCATGTGGAAAAACGCAGATGCAGCACTCACCTTGGACCTGACTTGGAAGTCCGTTGTGTCTCAGTGACAACTGAAACAGACACAAACAATGCATTAGTAAATCAAAGTTCTGGTACAAAACTGGTTATATTCAAATACAACCAGTAACTAAATAAAATGGAGAGTTGACATACCTGTTGTTTTGCTGGGAGTGCTTATGGCTTGCTTACTGGTATACAGTGAAGGGGGCGCCAGTGTGGGAGAGTTAGCAGCCACAGATCGAGTGATACGTCCAACAGACGGATGTGGGTGCTGGTTCATGTGGGTCTACATTAATGTGATACAAAAACATCAGCTGATCAATAAACAAAGGATACATTCAGATTTCATTAGGACAGTTTAATAGAAAAAGACATATATTCATACCTCTGGAGATTCCTCTGATTCTTCACCTGAAGCATTATCCTCTTCCTCAGCAGTTACAGCTTCTAACATGCTGCAGCAGTGAATAAATATGGGTAAGAAACACTATTAAATACAAGAACACTGACTTCATGTGAGGCTCAGGTTAAGTTATGTCATCAAATCATGATTACAAGTAGTTCATATTCATATTCAGTCAATACTCACGCCTCTCTATCCTCTTCCTGAGCACATTCCTCTACAACCAGGGGAAACAAACAAAAACAACCACATGAGACACATATATTAATGGAAAGCAACATGTGGAACAATTTCTTAATGTTTTGTGTTTTATGCAATTATAAACCAAATATGGTTTATTTCTCACCATCAGTGTTGCTGCTACATGTGGAACTGGCCATGTGAGCCCCCTTCCTCTTCAGCATGGAGCGCCGTGATGCCCGGCGAACAGACTCTTGAATCATACTGTGCCGCAGACCAGCCAGCGAGTGACGGAGCTTGAGGGAGCACCGGACAGAGCTCCGTCGTGACCTCCGAGCTGTGCCAGCTATTGCAATCTTCTCAGCTGTACAGCCAGAAGAAGCATGCTCTGCAGACAAACGGTCTGCTGAGGAGATGCTGACAACAACCTCAGGTGACGGTATGTCAGGTGCAGACTGGGCAATGCTACTTAAGCGTTCCAGCTTTTCTGCATTTATCACCTCGCTGTTTTTGTCCATCTCTTCCTCCTCTACCAGCTCTGGCTTCTTGTTCTCCACCTCCTGACTTTCACAGCTGCCATCAGGTAACTGGCTCTCATCCTCTACTACCTCAGACTTGGTCTGTTTGTTTTTACGGGTTGTGCGTTTAGGCTGTGTAGTGGTGGTGGCGTTGGCTTCAGAGGTGGAGGCCTCTGAAACGGTTGCTTCTTCAGCGATGAAGTCCAGTGATTTGACAGAGGAGCCATGAAGGTTGCTGCGCCTTCCCTTTGAAAACCTGGACAGGAAGAAAAACTTATTTCAGTTACAAAAAGACACAAAGAGTGTGAAGAAATGGGAAAACCTTTACATAAACAGTATGAAGGAAACAAACCTTCGTTTGGCTTGATTTTCCTCCTGACGCCCCAAAGACACACGCTTCCTGCGACTGCTCTTTTTCTGTGATGGTGTTTTTGGCATCAATTCTGGTTCAGCATTGAAATCTCTGAAATCAAAACAAACAGCTTCATTAGTAAAACCTTGAAGACAATTCTAGAGAAAAATAACAGAAGAGGGAGATGAAGATGGAAACTTGTGAAAGGGCCAAGAGATCTAAAACTTAATTCACTTTGTGTTTATGACATTATTATAAGCTTACTCTGACAAGATGCGGTTGGCTTCTTGTTGGATCTCCTCAAGCCAAACCATGTGGACATTATCAATGTCACTGATGAATTCATGTATTTTGCCATTGAACATCTGCATGAGTGATCGCACAGGTGATAGTACAGAGTTCATGTTGACAGCCTGAGGGAAAGATCACAGACTTAAATCAGGACATGCTGGAACAGACTTGAGATGGCAGATAAACAAATCAACTGAAGCATCACCAAACAAGTCATAAAGACCAGACTGACTGTTTTATGTTTTAATGTCTATTTTGTCTTGGTGTTTGTTTTGCATTAAGCATGGCTATTAGAACCCCCTGAACAGCAACCAGGAAAAATCTAGTCAATAATAGCCACTTGGTTGCCACTGGTTGAGGTTAATTTATTATTTAGACGTTTTATCCGAGCCGTATTTTACACAATGCATCATTAAGGTTAGCTAACGTTTCCCAGGTAATACGTTAGCTTAGCTTTACTGCTATCGGCGACCATGCAACACCAAATAGGCAAATGTTGTCAAGTGCAAACCAAGACAGTGACAATTTACTGGGGCACACCATACGTTCACTCAGCAAAAATGTCGCTAACGCTCTTATTGCAGTGCTTTAAAACGATGTTAGCTAGCCAACGTTAATGTTGTTTTGGACGTCAAAATCATTAGCGTTACCTTTAATATCCGGGTTTCTAAAAGGGGAATCCGATGCTCTTTGCTCCACTGATATTCAGTGCTTAATCAGTCACATATTGACGTCAAAACAATGTTAAAATTAAGGAGTTCTCACCTTCCTTGACAGTTCACATGTAAACTCTGTGATCAGTATGATACTGGACGGAGGCTACAAACCTCCCCGCTGAAACTGTTAAATACGTTTTCAAAATTTTCACCAGCCAATCAGTGTTGCCGACTCCTCAGTAAGGAAAGTAGCTATTGGCTGTCCTTAAAGTCACTAGAAGTCGCTAAATGACATCATCAACTATTTTGCATAATTTGCCATGCGCATGTAATTGTAAGGGACGCTGTAGGAGAGGAATGACGTCGTGGGAGAGACGAAACACAAATGTGTTTAGGAGTACAAATTAACTTTCTTCTGTCGATTCTTGTTTTTTCTTAATGTCGCAATTCCACGTCCCAAATTCCGCGGAGTTCTTTGTTTGTTTGTTTTTTGTTTTATTTATTTATTTATTTTTTAAGTTTTTCAGTTTAGGTTTCTTAAATTTGGTTATGGCAACACTGCCTCTACGGTGGGAAAAGCATCTCGATTGAAGAAAAGCTCCAGAAGACTGCAACAATTGCATTTTCACCACAGATCCATTTAATTTTAAGCCACGCATGTTATTTCACCCCAAATACACACATTGTTACACACATGTTTGTATCACCATCACTTGAGTAACTGCACTTACCCCACCCCAACACCATATATTACGATGTAGTTTTCAATGTTTATCATCCTTTTGGAATTGGATGTTGTTTAACAATCTGCAGTTATTTAATTTTCAAGAAAGAAATTAGGAGTTGTTCCAGGTTTTATCTCTAACTTTAGATTTTCCTGACATTCTCCAACTTTTTCATATTTACTAACAATACTATCTTTGTTATTGTTGTTACTATATTACTTCTCCATTGCAGTTCTTCTAGTGCAACTTCTGTCAGTACACATCCATTTGTACTTATCGCTTCATTCACCAGGCCATCAAGATGCTGAAGTCCCCCCCAGCTCTCCTCCCCCTTCCTTCCCTGCCCTCTGCCCCGACAAACTCTGGACACTAACCCCCCACCCCCCACCTCCCACTCCCACCCCACCACCACCACCATGCACAAACCAAACAGCACCAGCCACTTTACTTTACAAACTCAAAAACTCTTTTAGATCTTTTTTCACTTGTATATATATTTCTTTTTTATACTTTTTATATTACATTTTATTTTTATATTTCATGTTTATTGCTGTTTGCACCAGGAATTTGTGGGAAATGGTATTTCAATTCTGTGCATGTCCTGTACATATAGCAGCACTGACAATAAAGTTGACTTGACTTGACATGGCTCCTATTGCAGATGGGGTCCCTCTTCTCTCTCCCAGTTTTTCCCCGTTAAAGGGTTTTTCTGTGGAGTTCTTTATTTGAATCAAGTTCCTGAGGATGAGTGTCATACATTTCTAAACTTAAAGAGCTGAAACAAACTTGCATTTTGCACTATATAAATAAACTTTGACTTAATTTGACTCATTTGCATACATTTCTGCTGAGTGCTGCATTTCCTCCATAAAGGAAGTTGGACAACTTGGAAAAGTTAAACTGCCAGGATGTGTGGAAAAAAGCAGGCCGTCACTGTGCTTGTTTGTCTAGTTTTATTCTGGCAACCTTTCTTATGACAGCATGTGAGACAATTTAAAAAGTTAATTTCTTCTAGGTGAAAATTCTCGAGTTTAAAGTGTCACAGTAGCAGCTGTTCAGAAGGAAAAAAAAAACAATGTCTGCACACCATCATTTTAATACATTTCATTGCAAGACTACAGGCTCCAGTACAATGGCAGTGTTAATATTGGGATTGAAAATCTCCACTGCATACTTTGCAGTCATCATAGATCAAATGTAACTCTGTGTCATAACAGAGCAGCACTTGGATTCCTCCAAGGAAGAATTTTGTTCACATTTCTATATTGTGACTGCTTCATATGCAAAATTTAAAATAAAAAGCACAATACCCAAACATTTAATACAAAATGTCTGAATGACATATTGGTGATGAGACAACTCCCTGAGAAACAACTGTAGCGTGTACATACTGAAGACTGGAAAAACAAGCTGTTTATTAAAGTTTTTCCACCACTTCAAATGCTCCACCAAATATTTTATTCCAGAATCAACTAAGAAGGCAAGGCTGAACTTCATTAGTTCCAACATTCTCCAGAAAAATCGTGCAATGTTAATCCATCCAGCTTCTTCAAATACCTTGGTACTCATGTTTGCAGTGTCCAACATAAAGAGGCTCTGCTTGGATGCCACGCCTTGAGGAGGAAAGGAAGCAGAAATGTCCATATGTAATAAATCACACATTATGAGAAAGAGCCCAGTATCCTGTTGAAGTATGCCAACAGTAAGGTCTTTAAAGGTCGTGAATAGAAAAGATAAAGTACCTCAGGAGCTTGCAGCGAAAGTCCTGCAAACGAGGAAACGCCTTTCCCACACTGGAGGTCTGCTTCTCATCACTCCACAGTCTCTCTGCTGCGGCACTTGCCCTTGGCCTGTGATTGTGGGTGCAGCCAATGATTATTTTGAATGATTCATTCAATTGTTGCCGCACTTACTACATTAGGTTGATTAGTCTGGTGATTTCAAAGGTGTTTTTAGTCTCTTACCAAAGGCGTGGAGTGAGATTGGTGGCATCAACATATTCCCCCCACATGCAGACCTCACCCCCTATCACCAGCTTCTTCTGTTCTTCAGTACCTGTGAAGCAACAGTGAAAACATTCTCTTTAATAACGCCACTGGTTTTAATTAAGAATAGGCTGGTAATGAGTTTACTACCAAAATTTTTCACACCACATCAGTTCAGAACTCAGTACACTGATCTTTGGCCTCTATAAATTGCAGTTCCCATTGGCAGCCCCAATCACCAGACAAGTACCACCACCAGCACAACACTGACCCAGTTTATTACAGTATATGATATTACTTGGCCATGCACACACCCGGAAAGTCCTGTGGCTGCACAGTGTAGTAGTTGCGCCAATCTTGGCCATAGGAAATATGATTGATGTACCATGGGGCAGCCAGAAGGACCCTCATGCCAGCTTTGGTGATGCTGCTGAGCTCTTCCTTATATTTAGCTGGGGTGCCCTTCCAGATGTGCAGCACTGTGTCCTTAGGAATCTGAGCAAGGTGACAAACAACATGCTGTCTTGTTCTTCTGTGCTATATGGCTACTGAACTGTCTGTTTGCTGTAACTCTGTACTGATTCATTTGGTGTTTAATAGATGTGTAAACAGACGCATTTAAAATATCCTGAATGAGCTTTTTATCAACAAGGGCAAGCTTTCACAGAGACATGGTTCACTGAATTTGTTTGCCTCCAATGAAGCAAAGCATCTGAACTCTGGAATCCTGAAACTGTTTATGCTGCAAAAGCATAATCTTCCCCTAAACTAGGCTGTTGATAAACTAAAAGCCTGGTCAGAAAATCCTTTCTCTCAAATCTTGGAGCCATCTTGGAGCATGCTGTGCACAACACATGATGGAGCTGACCAAGGAGAGTAGAAGGGGAACTGAATTGTATAAATCTGTGCTAGCCAACAAGTCATCTCCCATGACAAACTGTGAAAACGTTTTTCTTCAGAAATGAATGCTTTTACAGCCATTTAATTTCCATACTGGAGAGAACATTAATATGATTTCATACATCTCTACATTTTTTCTCACTGAAATCCCCTGTGTGTGACACTATCCAAAGGCAAAGTGTCAAAGCATATCAATATTTAAGTCATCTTAAACACAATCATTTGCTAATTCCTTCCCCTTAGCACAAAACCAACAAGCTTTTCTTTCACTTGATGCAAGGAGCTTTTTTAAAAAAAAACTGCCAATGGCAATATGTTCATTCTTGTGTGTTTAGGGGAAGAGTGTGCACGTTGGCCATTGGGCTAACACACCAAACAGAACTGTGAGGTCCAAACACACTTCTCTGCAGCTGTGTCCCAGTTCCACACTAGATGCTAATTCCAAGCTGAGCAGTTTGTTCACACTGTGGAGTGCTTTAAAGAGTAAACTGATGTCCATGCTAGCAGAATTTTTGTACAGTACATTGTGTAGATAATTAGTATATCTATGGAATTGGGACACAGAGTATGTCTCTGCAAAACAGATACATGGACATGACTGCCACCTAGTGGTATGACTACAAATAAAACATTTTTGCCATGTCAAAAAGTCAAAAATGTTTTGTGTGTATGCTACATTTTACAGAAAGCCAACTTTTACCTGTAAATTATCATAAGAGACAAAAAAAAAAAAACCACAGCACATTCAACCAGCCACAGCACACAGGTTCTTTTCTGACCCTTGAAGGCGAGGGGCCACACAGTGTAGTAGCGGGCCCAGTTGTGTGTGGGTCCTGGCTGGTCCAGATACCACGGAGAGGCCAGAATCACTCTGAGCCCTGCTTTAGCCACCCTGCGCACTTCACACAGGTAACAGCCCTCTCTCCATACCTCCACCACTGACAGAGAGGTACGCTGCAACACAATGCTGTAGACTATCAGACTTACATGAACTGGTTGTGTGATCTCCCTCTTTAAACATTACAAAAACGTGTTGTAATTTGAGCCGACAGCAACAGTCAGCATCTTACAAGAAAACGTCAGTGACACACCTGCTGCGGGAAAAAATCAAGAACAATATAAATATGACAAATATTCTGACAAAATAAATACTACTTATTTATATATGAAAGTGTAAATATCTCCTTCAGTGAATGCAGATTGAACATAGGATCAAATAGCTGAAATAATATTCAAAAAATAAATCAGGACAAGTATTAATAAAGCAGTGCTTTTTTTTATGTGTATGCATATCTGCATCAACAATGTAACACTTAAACTTCTGTTACAGACTAAACCCTGTGATGCTCCAATAAAATGAAAAATGTTCAAATTCAAAATATTGATATTTGCGAATGTCAATTATTGTGAAATTACTCTGTTAAAATGTATATTATATGCTCCTGTGCACCTGCAGAAAAGATATTTATAATCATATATTAAAGGACCAGTGTGTATGATTTACGGAGATCTATTCTTTGTATATCTAAAAAGGGAGCAGGTCCTCTTCCACAGAAGCCATGTTGCTACAGTAGCCCAGAACGGACAAACCAAACACTAGCTTTACAATGCACCTTTCGCATTTTTCATGAGTTCTAAGGCCACTGTAGGTTCTCCTACATGCTCGGCAAGGGAGAGGTGACACAAGGGGTATTTAATTGCTTGCAATCTGCAACTTCGCCACTAAATCCTTCACACTGGTCCTTTAAACAATGTCAAAAAAGTATGTGAGCCTTCATGAACATACAAAATAAAGTTTTGCTTTATATCACAGAGATGGTATTTGTTGGGGTGTACTTACACGTTCATGGTAGTCAAACACATCCTGCCACACGATAGAGGTTTTATTGAGGGCTGAAGTGATATTCACCATGCTGGACACACGGATATTACATTTGTGACATTAATGCATTAGTTGTTGTGTTTCCATGAGCCTTATATATTGTATATTTCTCTTTACAACCTACTTCTCTATGTAGTATGCTTCCAGTTTGGTGAAGTCAGCTCCAAATCCCATCTTGCTCATGAATGCTTTGACATCAGGGTTGGATCTCCTGTGGAAACAACCGGTGGGACTCATTTATCTACATGCAATTTAAATACATATACCTGCATTAATGACTCAGGACGAGATATATGCTCTTTCTTTCCATTTTTTCATTTCTGAACATGTTAATACAAATGCACAGATATGTGTGTACATTGTGCTTTAGTATCTGGCACTAAAGGCTTAAAACCAGGAAATCCTGGGCCCTGTTCTTCAAATGTAGTTTAACTACTTCAGGATAACATGCTGTTATTGGGATGAACTAATCCTGTTTATTCCCATCCAGCGAATTTGGTTCTTTGCAGTTTGAGGTCTGATTTTTTAATCTGGATGAAGTTATTTTGAGTAACAGTGTGCTCTTATTTTGAAATAGAGGCAAAATTACTTCAGTTGGAAATCATGATTAGCATTCATATGATGGGCTGAGTGCTGATCATGTGATTGCAGTTATATGAGGTAGGTGTGCTGGGAATCCTCCACTATTGCACTGGGGCAGTAATGGACATAAGACCCATTTTATGTGTGTTACCGTCACTTTTAATTTTTGTTTCTACATTGTGCCCCACAATGTTTCCACTGTTTCCACACTTTCATTACTCTGAAATTCTGGTTAGACTTCAAGTAATGTTGCTGTCTGCTTGGTGGTGTTGTCCCCAATTGACATACAAGAGACTTTTCAGTGATAATCACAAGGCTGCAATTGAACTGAAACCTCAACTCCATCTCATGAAAAGCAACTTTAATAGCATGAACAAATTTGAGGAAAGTGAGCTCCGCAGATGCAGTTGAATAAGTTTTAGTGTTTAAATGACAAATTCCTATATTAGCATGAAATTAATAAAACGTAAAATTAAAAGGTGCATGCTCTGAAACCATTGGTCTTTCACATTTGATTTGGTTCATTTTAAGTGTGCAAACTTTAATTTTGTTGCGTTTTATCATGCCTACAGATGGTGACTGCCCATTCTGAAATTATGTAAATTGTAAATTGCAGTAGTTAAATCAAGAAATTGTACTGATTTCTCAATAACCTGCATGTTTTTCATCTAAAAGCATATTCATATAAACCCGCTTTCATTATAAAGCTAACAAAGAGAGCCATGTGTATATGCAAATTAGTACATGTATGGGGTTCACTCTTGGTAATGCTCCAGCTAACTGTCAGTAAGACTGCACTTCTGCACGTCTGGTCTTAAGGACTTGCAACTGTGAAAACAGATTAGTCCAGATTAATTTTAAACCAGCATCGAAGAACCAAAAGATCCAGAGCGATGTCAAATCGTCTACACTCTAATCTTAATAACCGAGTTATCCACGTATGAAGAACGAGGCCCAGGTTGTAATCATTTACAGTCAGTAGGAATTTAAATGATCTGTCACATTTCATCTTACCAGCAAGAGAAGTCAACCTCATCCCCTCCTAAGTGGATATAGGTATCAGGAAACACCGATGACACTTCCTTAAATAGTCTCGCCATGAACTGGTAGGTGGAAGGTAACGCTGGATTAACAGGACCAAACACACCTGAAGGGATGTTCCCTTTGTAGCAGGGAGTCAACAGATTGGACTGTCCTGGGGAATAAATGGTAATCAGTCACATTTAGTTCAGCATTTTGTTAAAAACATTTCTTGCGTTGTCTGCTGAGTGCAGGCATTCGTTGCCTCTGATGAAACCATAAGACTCCTCCAGATAAGAAGTGAGTCAAGCTCAAGATTCAGCACATTGCCATTTATAGTCTTGGTTTGCAGGTTTAGCAGACAGGATTCCTGTTGGACAAAGCCAGGCATAATGCCAAGTGCTTCATATGTTGAAGATCAAGGGGCTGAGATCGTTTTGACAAAACAGTTGTTTTTGAGTACTTGTGGCTCATTTGGTTTTGGGATTTTACCTTTTCCCCAAGATTTGGTATGGCCGGGTGAATCAAACTCAGGAAGGACCCTTATTCCCAACAGCCTGGCATATGAGATCACCCTTCTCACATCTGACTGTGTGTAGATGTGAGTCATCGGATGGAAAGCCCCCTGAAACAGAGCCAGAAGCCTTTGTTCAGGGTGGATGCAACTTTTCCTACCTCATGAATCTACTTGCAGTACACCAACATAAAATGACCAAGTTTCATCTCCTGAAAAGGCAGATAAAAATGTTTACAAGGCAAATTAGAATGAATGAGAAGAGTCATGGTGCACATGACTCGAGGTGATTTGTTCTTCCTTATTATTTAACTTACATACCTTACTGGAAAGGTCTGGAAAAGTGCTGCTCTGGTAAGGGAAGGAGGGGTCATCAACAATGTGCCAGTGAAACACATTGAACTTACTGTAGGCCATTGCATCCTACCAATGAAGATATAAGTTAATACCTCTGATAGCAAATGATCAATAAATCAGAGGGCTGAAGTTCATATTGTGTGTGCTGATTATTACCAGAGTTTTTAAAATGGTCCGCACGGGTAAATAGTGACGTGAAGTGTCCAACAAAATTCCCCTGAACTGAAACCGGGGGAAGTCTTCAATCTCAGTCTTGTTCACGAAATACTAAATGAAGAAAACCAGAAAAATGTAATTTAATTGATGAATCCCAAACATCAGATAGACTCGATAAAAGATGAGGCCTTATGACTTTTAGAGTTAGAAAAATTCCAACTTACTGAGCCAAAATCATCTTGATACACCAGCTGACTGAAGGTTTCCAGAGCTGTGCTTGATCAGGGGATATATAATGTATAATCAGCAATCATTTTAGCTCGATAAAGAGGCTTTCATGGAGTCTAGTCTTTCTTTTGCTAACTGTATTGCTGCATCATGCTGTATTGTTCACACATATTCTCATTTTGTTTATGCATCTTCTTCAAACATGTATAGGCTATAATCACCTCTTAGAGCGCCCCACACGGTTTCCGCATTCAGAGATGCTCGTCCTACAGAGACGCTCAGGTTGTCTGAAACACAAATAGGAGGAAGTTGGATAATGCACCAGTTGGGACAGTTGTTGCAGCTGTGGGCGTTATGTGTGGTGCTCTGGCTCATACTTACATCTTTCAGAAGAGTCCTCGTTTGGGTAACTCTCACAATCATCATGGTCAACACTGATCTCAACGGAAAATGGTTTACTGTCACTGAATGGCAGAACACCATTTCCTGCAGGTCACAAAAGGGAAATTATAACAATCACGAGTTGCTGTGTTAGTTTGTGGAAGTGTGTGCAATGCCTTTGCAGTTTCATTTTGAGAACGTTACAGTCAAACCGCCTTTATTCTACATCCTATGGTATTTTTCGAGACACAAACATGAAGCTGTACTCTGGTCTATTGTCACTGTGGGGTTTTAGAGCAGGTAGGCCTACCTGACTGAAGAACTGCTGTCTTTACAAAGCCCATTGATCTACTTTAAAAGCCAACGTGACAAACAGAACATTCAAAACAGAGAGACCTTTGCTCTATATTTTTGTACATCCATGATGCAGTGTTACACATGCAAATTACCAGATCAATTACTCTTAATGCTCGCACTAGAATTTAAAACTACAGATTTTACATATGTATTATATATGCTTTATACATTTTGTAATGGCTGTAATTGCAAATAGCAAATTCTGGTCCTATGTAATTTGTTTTTAATTCCAGCAAGGTTTAAAATCTTTTGTCTTACCATAGCCTTAGTTCAACCTCATTTTATCACCTACCAGAAGTATAGTCTGGAAAAATAAGAGGAAAATATCTGTTGAATGCAGCATCCAGAACAGAACAGCCCTGCTGTGCGGCTGATTGTCTTCCGTAAACAAAGTAAAAAGCCTGAGAGTTCAGGGAGTATCGTTCCGCCGAGGAGGTGAAGACCTGTGGTAATGGCCACACTCCAGCCACTGTGTGTGGGCCCGAGTGGAGGATAATTAATAATAGCAAAAACAAATTTGGACGACAGTATCGTCCAGAACTAACCACATACATGACGTCCATTTTACTCTGATGGCACTGTACTGTCAAACTGTACCAGGTGCCTCAAAGCATTCAGTCACGTGACTGGGGCCACGAGGGTGTGGGTGTTTTTTCTTTCTTCCTTTCTTTTTTTTAAAAATCAAATCAAATAATGCTGTGTATATACATATTTAGGAGACGTATCATCCGGGTTTATGATAGATTTTTGTATTGTTTATAGTTTTGCAGTTACATAGCTGAATTTTGAGTGATGTAGCGACTAAAGTAATGAAAACTGAAACTGGGAGATAAAAATTAGGTTACCATGAAGTACGCTACAAGGCCTGGGCGCAGATACTGGCTGATAAAATATAAAAGTTTTACATAATCAAACACATCGTTTTGAAATATATTAATGTGAAAATAGTGCAATATAAATACAATTATTATTATTACGGCAGGCACAAACGAGTACACAATGCAATACAGGAGAGCTGAATAAAAATAAAATAGAAGTATTTAAAGAACAAGGAATGAAATGAAACGGCATTAATGCAATGAGAGACAAATAAATATTCTAGGTAAGTTTAAAATAAATACAATTATTTTTTACATGTTCTTGTACAGCCCATCTGACGTAAGGCCGTCGTCAGATGGTGACGCTGTGTCTCTTTGTTGGCTTAGCAGCGGCGACGTTTTGTTGTTATTTTCGCTGCAGCTGAAAAACAGGCTCGGATAATTTGGGTTTTCGTATTGTTCCGCAATCAACATTTTACATACTGTAGACATTTAGGTGTGCTTGTCACAAGTTGATAACCACCCTAGGAATGGACTCAGACGAGGGTTATAACTATGAATACGACGACGAAGAGGAGGAATGTAGCGAGGATAGCGCCGAAGAGGAGCCCGAGGACGACACCCTGGAGCTCGGGGAGGTGGAGTTGGTCGATCCCGTGGTGGCCGCCGGAGAGCGAGATGAGTGCGGCGAGACTGGCGGAGGTGGCCACGGTCCCGGCGAGGATGAGGAGGAGGACTACCGATTCGAGGTTTTGACTGCCGAGCAGATCCTCCAGCATATGGTGGAGTGCATCAGGGAGGTCAACGAGGTCATCCAGGTAGGTATTTTGGTATGTCAGCGTCAGGAAAGACCGGGGTCCAGGCTTGGCTGAAGCATAAACAGGCCTTGGATGTTAGCTTAGCCGTTAGCCTTGTAGGAGTAGTTTACTTGCTGGAAGTTGGCAGTTTCACAACATTGATAAATGTACACTTTTCCCCTTAGTTAAGCCTTTATATATATGTGTGTAGCATTTAAGATGACGATACAGAACACGTCAAATGTGTACATTTAAGTGCAATTTCCATACGAATTTTGTTCCAGGAAGTAGTCTAATCCCTATTGAGAAGTTGGCAGCAACGTTTGCTAAGATAATGTTAGCTTGCAAGTTAGCTAGCTTGCTAACTAGCAAACTGTAACCGTTAACCTAACAACTCACCGGAAAAGCATTACGTCTCTAGTTTTGGAATTAGTTAACTGCTAACTTACTGGACGACAGTTTGAGTGCATTAACCAAGGAGTTGAATCTTAATGATACAAAATGTGTAAAATAACAGTAGCGTTGACGCTATTTTAATGTTGGATGAAAGGCTTGGTCATCGAGTTGGTTAACGTTAGCAAATTAAATGCTAGGTCACTTACGTTAACATTAACAAGCTATTTTGTCATGACTTCCAAAAACCGTCCGGATGGATCGTACGAACGAACAATATAATTTGACAAGAGCTATAGTTTAGATTAAATATGAGGGGAAACTCGATGGAGCCATTCGGCTTATCGTCAACTTGGGCCTCCATTTCCTTTCACTTAACTACAGTTGGGTACAGAATAAAGTAGAAAGTGGTCTTGAATGTACCTGTCACCATTTAAATCTCTAAGAAATAGCGTAGCATTTTAAACAAGAAAGTGTTTTTAAGTGTTATCGTTTCACTTTAACGAGCCCTAAAACAAAAATGGGTAAAATGTGCATACAGTACAGCGGCATGGCAGTTGTTTCCTCAGCAGAGACAACTGACATGGTGATTCTTCTAAAAATAGTATTTACTTCTAACAAACTTTGCTTAGTTTTCAAATTTTTGCAGCACCTGCAAATAACTTTTTTTTCCAAAGTAAAAAACATGACAGTAGGATAGTTAACTTGAATTGACTTTTCTTGTGCTTCAGTGTCCCTCTTGCCAAGAGTGACTGGTTTGCACTGCAAACTTCAGAAAGATGTACTGTAACCGGCAAAACTTGCATAAAGTATTTTTAATAATTGCCCTTCCCCAAGTGTCCCCTCAAGAACCCCTCTCAGTAACTCGAAACAGTTAAATAGCATCACAAACTACAACCTCTTGGATTGGATTGGACTTACACATTTCTGAAACTTTAACACAGAATTTTAACCTTCATGCGAAGGTATGTTTTATTGCCGTGCTGTTGTATTAGACTGTATTAGTATCAGCTAGGGGGACCTATTAAATGGGTAACTGAGTATTTTGTCATACACTATTGAGACATTGGTATCAGTGTCATGATTTGCGATATATCCAGCTTTAATTGCAGATGGTTTTTTATCCACGAGCCATTTTTCTCTCTGGCAGTTCAGCCTGCTTGACAGCATGTATGTACATGCGGCTGTATGAATCTCTCACAAATGACTGTAAAAATGAAAGCTATACATAATGCTTGGAAAAAGTGGTTTTTAATTGATCACTAGGGCTGGGTACCAAACTTAGATGTTTTTATGGCACCGATCGATCACTCCGATACTATGGAATATCAAAAAATGCCCTGTCATTTGGTACCAAATTTAGATACCCAAGTAGTAACTCTCATCAGCATCAGCCATATAGGATGCCTTTACCAGGATCAAACAATACTGGGGATTGGTTGTCTAATCATAGAGGCATGCAGGAATAACCCTAAATTATGTGCGGCTTGTTAGCAAGCCAGTGTAGCTAACCTGTACCTGATCGTCGGTGAGTCAGTTCACCACATAGTCCAGCGGCTCATCTTCTCCTCACCACCACCGAGATGGATGACATGGAGCCAAGGCGGACGGTGTTTCTGGCGGCAAACACTGTGTTGCTTAGAGACCGACAGATAAAAGGAGAGAAATGCCCTGAAGTTGGAATAGGCAGACTCGACGATACAAAGGCATATTGCTACCTTCTACTGTTTTGTAATTAATGCTTCTTTGACAGATATTTCCATTGTTTATATCGTCCATTACTGTATAGATATTCCTTCAATTTCACCATTTTAGTCCAGTTATCCAGGTTAGGAACTGTTCTCCCCTTCAATTACACAAATAATGTGATATCTTCACATATCAGGTTCTGTGATATTCTGATACTCATTATCACAGACCACATCATTGAACTCCATATTGTGTCAGAATTTCACTGCGATTCCCACCCCTAATTACACCAGGATGGAGCGAAATAAACATTGCGTGTTCAAAGAGGTACATCGAGACGATTTGCTTATCCAATCTTGTAACTGCAGAGCGCAATTTCCAGTGCTTTGCTCAAGCAGTGGAGCCATACTGTATCACTGTACCAAAATGTACTGTATTATTGCACTATCATTATGATTTCACAATGGGATGTAAAATGCTCGTTCTCATGGAATTTTAGTGTGCAGTATACAAAATATGTTTTTACTGACCTGCCTTGTAATTGACATGCATCATCTTACCCAGGTAATCCAGGGAGACCTCTGAACGTTTGTAAAAATAGTGACACTTGCCACACATCAATGTGGTGATTGCTAGACTAAATGATTTTTATCACAATTTTCTATTGGTACAGTAAAAGGTGAAAATGAGTTTGTTAAATACAAAATAACCCATCACCTTATGGTGCTTTTATTGCAAGGAGTCGTTTGTTACTGATGCAAAGTGGAGAGGGAGTTGATTTATGTGATTTCTGCTGGAGCAGTTAGAGCATCAGTGTTCATTTTCGTATTCCACCGTACGGCTTTCAAACACAGTGCAAAACAACATTTTTGTTTTGTGCTGTTCAAGGGAATTTCACTGCTTGAGTGCAGTGAGCCTGTTGGCTACAAACAGCCAATGAATGTTTCCCCTGATATGGTATGAGTGGTTCTGTAATTCTACACAGACGTGTGTGAGAGACTTGTACATATATAGGTGTGTATGACAATGTAGACTCAGACTGATTTTAAAATGGAGTCATCTATTTCAGTTCAGCTTAACCACAGTGGTTTTACTTGTAATGAAACATTTTCAGCTTGTGTGGACACCACCTATGACTAATATGCATTTGTTTACATCTTTCCATTGACTTTTCATGCCATGTCAAAATTTTGCTGCCCATGTTATAACTTAACTGTAGGGCACCATCAAATATGGCAAACCATGAACTGGAGCGAGGTTTCTCTCCACGTGAGCAGAGAACAAAGTGAGGCAGCAAATAAAAACCCGGAGTGGCTCAAGAATGATGATTGAAAGCAGCAGTTCCATTCTGCTCAGATACTGTACTCACACACTGCATTTCAGAATTTAGTGTAGAGTACAGTGTTTGGGTTGCTCGAAAGCACAAAACTGATGGAAGCAGGGCGTCTTAGCTTATGTAGTAGAGTGTGCGTCATTTGTTAAGGCTGTGCCCTTACTGCTGTGGCCTGGGTTTGATTCCAGCTTGGACCTTTGCTGCATGTCAACCTCTCTCTGTCTTGCCTGCCGTCCCCGTCTCTCTTCAGCTGTCCATTCTCCAATACAAAATAATAGTTTTAAACAAACTCATGGGAGCAACATTTTACTCATATCTCTGCGCATTACTATATGGACTTATAGATTTGTAATTGTAGAATTTATGCGAAGGTGCAACTTCAGCTGTATGTAATAACTTTGTTTATTCAATTTAGGGATGCACCAATCCAACTTTTTCAGTTCCAATACCAATGCCTTGGCTTTGGGTATCGGCCAATACTGGTCCCGTACCAGTGTCATTCATTTGTTGTATGCCTTACTGTGTACTGGATTATTTTAATAAAATGCTTTTCAATGCCCCATTGGCCCACGGCCACTGATACCCAATCCAGCTATTTGTCAGAATGATATCTGATATCAGTATCAGTATTAGTGCATAGCAAATGCAACTTCATTCCACCTTCATTAGTGACTTCACTCTGAATGGATAAATGATGATGTTGACTATGGAAAAACTTCCATACAGTGTAACGGCTGTATTTGTTACCTATCTGTATTTGACCTATCATCACTCATATTGTAGTGCCGTACAGTATGGTGCACTTGTATGGACCTTTCCTATCACATGAACATTGATGGCCACATGTTGCAGATAAAAATGCCCACTGGAATAAGCTAGACATGGGATGTTAAATGTTTTCGTGCATGGGTTTCTATTTGGTTTTGTCGCCCACTCATATTTCAGGATCGCCAGATTGTAATCAGTTCGGCTGACAGTACACGCTAAACAAAATGGAATTTAATGTGTTTGTATCAGTTAAATGGCAAGTTTTGTCACGAAAGTGAAGCACCACATTTGGTTTAAATGGTTGCAGTATGTGCGAGATGGCCAGTTATACTTCCAGGCACCGGCGATGGTGCACTGGGATGTGTGTGGTGTTTGGTTTTGTTTTTTTAAAACCATGTATTTAGAGTTCTGGTTTATTGTGTCATAAACAGCAGCCATTTTGCCTGTGAAATGTCCACAGACACAGCAGAATCAACAACTAGTATTTCATTGGAATGTACTGCCAGCCTTAGTTGCCTAGTCTAAAGCAACAACTATGAACAGGGAAAAAAACTCCTCTTCAGTATATGCAGTCCAGTAGAAGAGCCCTGCAGTGAATGCTACCTTTGTGAATCCCTTTTCAACAAATTGCTTCAGATCATGTCAGAGAGGAGTTGAATAGAACTAGTAGAATAGTGGAAATACCAATAAAAGGGCTTTTCATGTCAAATCTAATTGTGAGTTGTTGTAAGCTGGCAGTAAACTTTATTTCTGACCAACAATTTCTCATTCCTCTAGAATCCTGCAACAATAACACGCATCCTTCTCAGTCACTTCAACTGGGATAAAGAAAAGCTTATGGAAAGGTAAGAATCTCTGAAGTACATTCTTTATTTGCTGCTTTATGTTTGCCAGTTAACCAGTATGTTAGAGACTTTACTGGGAGAGCACATGTGTTTGTCTTTTTAACAATTTTTTTGCCTCAATTTATTCAGGTATTTTGATGGTAACCTTGACAAGCTTTTCTCCGAGTGTCATGTCATTAACCCCAGCAAGAAGCCTCGGATCCGTCCTCCAATCAACACTAGATCATCGGCACAGGACATGCCATGTCAGATCTGCTATCTGAACTTCCCCAATTCTGTGAGTCCCATCACAGCGCTGACATGGTGCTGCACAAGCTGAATGTGTGTTCAGATCCAAGTTGTGGTTTCTGTAATAGGGATTTTGTTGAAGATTGTTAGACACCAAAGTCTTCAATACTACAATGGAGATTTAAGATGCATTCTGTTAAAAACTATTAGGAATAATATTTTGTCATACCTTCTATAATCATTAATATAATTCCATGAATGTCATTTTAAAACATTAACAGAAAAATTTGACTTTGCAGGCTAAAAGTGATGGTTAAAATCCAGTTAAAGTTCTATGAGTTAGCAATACTGTATCATTTTGGTAGAAAATGGAGAATATGTGTCCTAAAGTTGGTAGAGTTTGTGTCCCTTCTTGACCCAGCTCTCATCTAACAAGTGCCACTTGGAAGACATTGCTATATATTTAACATGTGTTGACTTGGGGAAAAAAAGCCAAAATTCAAATCAAGGGTTGGATTTATGTGTTGATGTGGCCTAATCATGCAGGGCTACACACAGTGTTGTGCTGTATGTAAGGAGTGGTGGAGGAAGTGTAACTGTCTGAGAGCCGTTCTACCAGCCAGCCCCATTTCCATTAATACCAGCAGGCTGATGCCATGATGCCAGAGCAAACCTAATGTTGGGTTAGTTGTGTTGGCTATCGTGCAGTGAAGGGCATGTTTTTTTTTTAAACAATGCAACGCTTCCTGTGGTAGTGGTAGAATCATCCAGGGAGCATTTGAAACTGCTATCTTCCTCTGCCTACTGCACTTTGAACCTATTTCCCCAAGCACATGCATGCTTAGAATCACGTGATTATAAGCGCCATACTTACGAGATGCTTCCCTCTACAGTATTTTACAGGCCTGGAGTGTGGACATAAGTTCTGCATGCAATGCTGGGGAGATTACCTGACCACCAAAATCATAGAGGAAGGAATGGGACAGGTATCCATTAAGATTTATTTAGGTACAAGTCGCTGTTCACTCTTAGTCTTTTAATAGCCATCTAACTGATGATTTGCCTTCTGTGTTGTCTTCTCAGACCATTTCTTGCCCTGCTCATAGTTGTGACATTTTGGTTGATGACAACACAGTCATGTGAGTATCTGTTTGTGCTTCTCTTTGTTTTGATGTGTCATTGCACGTTGCCCGGCAGTGATCAGAATACTCAGATGTGACTGAAGCATCCTGGTAATGAAAAGAGCAGGACGCAAAAATGATTCCTCTTTTTTTATTTCTTTTTTGTGACATGAAGAGTGCATAGAGATAGACAAGCTTGACTAACAAATTACTCGAGAAGGACATTTTTCTCACCAGTTACATCTTCAGTGTTAAAATCAGCTCAATGTGGCAATTGCTCTAAAATCAGACATGCTTGCTTAATTCACACCATAGCTTTTTATTACATTTAACAGGAAGAGACACTAAATTGGAGGAGTTTTTACCTGAGCGTTCTTAGTCCAGGGCAATATAGTTACACCACTATTTTTCTACTTTACAATGTTGATGTTCAGGCTGTTGGGCAATGATATATACCTCCATATTGAAAGCATGGACACTAATCTGTTTCACCAGCTGTTAAGCTGACAGTAATTGTCTTAACCTACATTCTGATCAGAGCAGCTAGCAAGGGACCCAGCCCTGATCAGTTTAGGGTGTAACACATGCAGAAACATGCTCCCTATGTCCGTATTTAATTTCATGAACTCGGAGTTTTTTTATTATGAAGTGTCTCATTATAATGTTAACTTCCAATTTTGCTTGACTGAGCTACTCTGGAAAATGTGTAATTGTGTGAAAACATTCAAACAAGCACTTGTTTTCTGCATTGTTTCTTGAAGTTATGCACTGAATATGAAGGATGGAAGTTTATGGCAAAGTCAACTATTTTTATGTAATGAAAGCTAATAAATGATTTGACTTTTCCTATAGGCGCCTCATAACAGATTCAAAAGTGAAGTTGAAGTACCAGCATTTAATTACGAATAGTTTTGTAGAGGTAAGCTTTGAGATTTTCTTCTCCTTAACAGTTTGTTGAAATGGAATGTAAAGCCTTCGTTTAAGATGTTGAGCTGTAAGGTTAACCCGTATGCACTACTTGGAAAAGCGGGGACCTTCTTTGTGCTGAAGCATACGTGAAACAATGAGTTGATACTCGATCTCTCATTACTCCTTTAAGTGCAATCGACTGTTAAAGTGGTGCCCTGCACCTGACTGCCATCATGTCGTCAAAGTCCAGTATCCAGATGCCAAGCCGGTGAGGTGCAAGTGTGGCCGTCAGTTCTGGTAAGAGAGTTGTTTAAGAAAGCACAGTGTGTTAGACTATTGTGAACTGACAGTGACATTTCTTAAAAATTTACTCTCAGTTTAATAGTAATCATTAAACATTCTGTGATTTTGACTTGTGACACATCCTGCTGGTGCAGCTTCAACTGTGGAGAGAATTGGCATGATCCTGTCAAGTGTAAGGTAAGACAGTTTATTTTAACACCACACAGAAATATTAACCTGTTCCAGTATCATGAGTGAAACCCTGATAATATTAGCATTCATTTTCAACATGACTATCTTGTAATCTTACTGACTTCTTTTCTTTTTTTGTAGTGGCTGAGAAAATGGATTAAGAAATGTGATGATGACAGTGAAACTTCAAACTGGATTGCAGCAAATACCAAGGTATGGAATCAGAGTGGTCTTGGTTTTGCCCTCTTGTCTGCTTCGTGTATGGAATTAATGTGATGACCACAAAGATGTTTCAATTGTGGAAATAATGGTACTGTCCAGTTATTTATTTAAGAAAAAAAAGAAAAGTTCTACCTCATTTTGTTAACATTTCTGTATGCTGACATGTTGCGATAGGTGTTCACACATTACAGGTGCGACAAGTGACAAACTTTTAAAATTGCTTCTTAAAACATCTGCAGACATTTAAATATCTTTTTTCTTACAAAAATCATTCCTCTCTCTTTCTGACAGGAGTGTCCAAAATGCCACGTCACCATTGAGAAAGATGGTGGCTGCAACCACATGGTTTGTCGGAACCAGAACTGCAAAGCTGAGTTCTGCTGGGTCTGCCTGGGTCCATGGGAGCCCCATGGCTCAGCCTGGTAAGAGCTAAATGCTTATAAATTCATTTATGATGGTGTCACTTCTGGTGCAATGTGGCTGTTTTTTGACAGTTTTGTTTTCACTTCAAATAAATAATTGAATGAGAAAGACAAAAATTTATCAATTCAAATATCAAGTGCAAATTTCTGTCTAAATACACATCCAGCATCTGCAACGTAAACATAAAATATTGTCAAACAGTTGTGATGTGTGTTATGGTATTCACTTGTTGATGGTTCTGACCCGACTGTGACGTCTTAGGTACAACTGCAATCGCTACAATGAAGATGATGCCAAGGCAGCCAGAGATGCCCAAGAGGTAATGAATTATATCCCACTGATGCATTTAAAATCTTTGCATACTACTTTATTTATACATTCATTGCGCAAGATACACTTCTTCAGTGTGCAACATTCAGCCGTGTTTGCCACAGGTGTAACTGGCATTTGTAATCACACAGAGGCAGAAGCGTGCCAAGTATTGTTTCCATCCCACGGCACTGGATGACACGCAACATTCAGATAAGAAATCCTGAAAAAACATATAGAATGCCACAATAATTTTAAAGCCTGCAACAAAATTCTCAACAGAATTTTATGTCACTCCAAGTGACAGTCCGTCATGTTACCCAGCTGTACACTGTTAAGACGTTTATCCAAAAACAGTGGATTCACTGGGGTGCAAACACCACATGCACACTACACCTCCGCTAAACACGGCAGACGGCTGCATGATGTAGAATGACGTCTTTCCTGAAATGCCTGTAGAAAACATTTTCAACATTTCACACTATGTTGCTGATGAACCAGTTCCCAGAGTGTTTTGAAGTTAGACTGGAATGAGCTCAAGTCAGGTCCACGTTGTGTGTGTACAGCGCTCCAGGGCTGCCTTGCAGAGGTACCTGTTCTACTGCAACCGCTACATGAACCACATGCAGAGCCTGCGCTTTGAGCACAAGCTCTATGCTCAGGTCAAGCAGAAGATGGAGGAGATGCAGCAGCACAACATGTCCTGGATTGAGGTGCAGTTTCTGAAGAAGGCCGTGGATGTGCTGTGCCAGTGCCGCTCCACACTTATGTTCACTTACGTCTTTGCCTTCTACCTCAAGAAGAACAACCAGTCCATTATTTTTGAGGTATGACCAAAGGGAAGGTGTTGACTCGAATGTCAAAGTGTGAGAAGATACTAAAATAACTAAAGCTATTTTAGTCATGTAATTTAAATAAACACAGTCGGCCACCATTAAATTGGGTATTTATTGTTGTATTGGAATTATGTTTAGTACTGAATCCTTAGGCCAGACTTAGAGTAGAGGCATTTTTATACATTCTTGATAATTGTGAAACCACATTCCATCACACCGAAGAAATATCTAGGTACACAATATTAGATCATCTTGCCAGAGGGAGCTATGTACCACCATTGCTTCTCTTTGACTGCACGGATTGGATTTTTCTTGAAAGACAGATTATGCTATAAAATTCTGCCACATTTCCATCCATCGCTCCTCTCTGGCAGTAGAACTAGTTCACTGATAAAGGCTCATGACCAAATTTGTCACCTGATTGTGTGGAGGGATGGATGGGAGGAAGTCAACCCAAAGTTTCCATCTATTAATCTGTTGATGCTCTGGCATAAAATAATATTTGGTTTTGGTTCATCAGAACAACCAGGCAGACCTTGAAAATGCCACTGAGGTGCTCTCTGGCTACCTAGAGCGGGATATCTCCCAGGATTCCTTGCAGGACATCAAGCAGAAAGTACAAGATAAGTACAGGTCAGTAAAGGCAGAATCATTATCACTGCCTGCCGCTGTTACATTTGTGTTTTCTCTAAAAGTGTTTTGTGTCTTTACAGATACTGTGAGAGCCGGCGAAGAGTGCTGCTACAGCACGTGCATGAAGGCTATGAGAAGGACCTGTGGGAGTACATTGAGGATTGAGGACACGTCCCAATGCAACGGACTCTTGAGTATCTTGACAAACTAGAGCGCTGATGCAATTTAACAGGGCAGCACGGGCCTTCTGCCGCCTTTCCTTTGGCAAACCAACCACTTTTGCATCATTTTTCCTGGATTTGTTTAACAAAATCTTCAAAGTAAATTATATTTAAATAAAAGGTAGAGTAATAAAAAGAAAGTGTACTACAGTATTGTTAGCAACAGAGTGGAGTCTTGAGAAAGCAGAAAATCCATCTTAAACAAGTACATCCTTTTGGCTCGTATTGTAACACCTCCCCTGAACTATCTTATTTTCCTATGTTTTTTGCTTGTGAATCTTTTCTGTTTTGATTTTGACTTTTGTTTCCCATTAGTGTGAAAATGTTTTCAACACAGCTTTAATTGTCCTGACCATGTCTGCGATATGTGGTGAGATCCTTGTCTGGGTGGCTGAATGTTGATAGGCTGATTGCAACGGGGCAAAGACATTTCAGGGGGGAAAAGAAGAAAAAAAACATCAAAAGAACAAAATAGCAAGTCTGTATTTTTCAATTTGTAAATAGTCCATATGCATGGAAGTTAAAGAGCAAGAGTGGCACGTGTTTGCATAATTTTGAATTTTTGAAATATTTATTCTTTACCAATATTGAAAAGGGTGTACTTTTGCGATGTACTTTGAGTCTGTTTACTCCCTCCAAAGTGTGTGGGAGCTTGGAGGTCTTTGGCAATAAAGCATTCGCCCTATCATCCCCAGTCTCTTCAGAGCAGTGCACAAGTTACACTTTATCAGTAACTCTAAATGGGGATTGATAGAAAGAATTTCTCCTAGTTGCCAACTGATCAGATAAAGGACTCAGTGAAAGTGCTCAGCCGACTTAGAAAACCAAGAAAAAAAGTTTTACAGTTTAAAGGTAAGGTAGAATGCTCCGGCCCCGTGTCCCTCTATTCTAACCTTTTGCCGTACCCTTAGTTTTTTTTTGTTTGTTTGTTTTTTTTTGTTTAGAGGTGTTTAACATTTAAAAACATTTACTAATTATTTGCAAGAGCCAAACTGAGTGACATTCACTCTTTTTTTTTTTCTTTTTTTCTCTTTCCCTATGTGGCTTGAGGTAGCCCTCTTAAAGCTCAGCTTGCACCTTGGGGATTGAATGAGGGTAATAGAATGTACTGACAGCACAGCTTTGTAGTGCTGCTAATTGGGCTGGATCACTGTCAAACAGGGTCAGGCATTTGTATCACTCTTGGAGGGAATACTTGGAAGGCATGGGGCTGATAGTGGCCGTGCCTCTTTGAAGAGATCTCTTACCTTGCAGTGAGACTGAACATTGCTTTGAACCAAGCTACGCAGATGGCGTGATCCTTAGGCAGATGATGAATATAGGGCAAACTTCTAAAGGTTGTAGGACTGTTTTATAACGCTGTTATGCTTTTGCATTAAAGACTGTATTTTTCTCACATGGGTTGAGGATTTGACATTGAAATGTCAGTGCCCCTCCAGGTTTTGCATTGTTCAATGTGGTGGTTGCTCTGGTTGTCAAGCTCTCTGCTTGTAAATGCTCGTTCATGTCTCTGCAATTTGGCAGTCTTCACAAGATTGACTGGAGGGGACATGAATATACAGGCACTGATGCAAGTCAGAAGATGACACCAAAGTGTCAGGTTTCGTTAAAACACATCCTTTAATCCAGTTTCAGATCTTTGGGGAACTCTCCCTCATGCTTCTTATGTGTTCAAACTTATTATTTTATCCTAGCAAATTATAAACTGTATTGTTTATTTGAATAAATGTCATGAGAAATCTCATTTTTGGGAGTACTGTGTGAGTCATTAGAGTAGGTTTGGTCTCAATCATGAATTACCCAAACACCCATGATGCATTTCTGCGCTATGTATTTTGCGAAGTAGTGTACTACAGACCTTTGCAGAGTTGTGTCTTCCAGAATTGCGTGGAATTAATTTGGTAACTTTCATTGAATAATTTTGATTTTAGGCAAAATGTTAGCTTTTATGCACCACTTTTACTTGCAGATTGTATGATAAAGGTCAGGTGGTTGTTTGTATGATGTCACTTTTGAATTAATTTTGTCTCAAGTCATAAACCAATGATGACACAAGTTGAATGGTTAACAAAAGATGGGCTATTTTCTCTAAGCTGTCTTGCAGGTAACACACCAGCTGTAGCTGTGATCCTTAGGCTAATATGCTCTCCAGGGCTCACTCTGTTCTCATTGTGTCTGCTAGTAGTTCATGAACATTTCGACATAACGTTTGAAGTAAGAGAAGCAGCTACTGACATTAAATTGAGACATCCAAAAACTTTTAATACTTTTCTACATATCTTTTCTTTATGCTATCAAAGGTGTTTTATTTCCTATTAGTGTAAAAATGTGGGAAAAATTAGTTGTCTGTTTTGGAGAAAATATTAAAGTGCAAAATGTTGCAAACATCATTCTGGCATGGGTGGTTGTTTGATAATGGACACTGTTTTTGTTGTGGCAGCAGACTTTTTCATTCCCAAAACTTTTCCCCACAATCAATAGCTGAAGTGTCAAATTGTGCTCTTGAGAAGATTTCTACAAGCTGAAGCCATCACTGGAGATACAGCTCCCAACTCCTCTAAGGAAACATGCAACTACAGATTCTGCCACAGGATGGGGACAAAGACAGTGTTATTCCAATTTGAACTTTCATATTTTTGGTGCCTTTGTCTTCCAAAGGCAATGTTTAGACTGCATGGTTAACTTTTTTTTTTCCAATTCATTTAGTCCTCTACATGGTGAATTGAATGGTGTTGTGATCAATGGTACAGATTCATATGTGAAATTTAGCTTTGATATTCAAGATATGTGAGTAAAAAAGAACAATTTACATAATGTCGTTCCAAAGTCAAAAATCTTGTATTTTTTTCAGGGGGAAAACATGGAATCATTGAAAACATTCATTAAAGACAATGGTGGGAATAACAGAACCGATCCAACAGATCCATTCGAATCAAACATGTTTGGAGGTGAAAGTCTTTGAACACTCAGATGGGCGTGTCACTAAAAGACCTCTTGAGCAGCTTCGTACAGAACTACATTAATGCCCGTCCTTCAGTCATACACAGTGAAACACCAACCACGATCATCAGGGTAAAAAAAAATAAAAACACTATAACAACATACATGACACTATACACTATTACTATAAACCTCTGTACATGTGGCTGGCACTGACAAGAAAACCCTTTTTAAAATGGTCTTCACATCATTTGCTGGTTTCTAGGGAAAAAATACCAGTATCTTCCAGTCACTCATTTTACTCAAAATGGCATTTTTATTACTAAAGTAACACAAAAATGAAATGCCTAACATCATAGTTGCTTCAGATTGAAGTTGAGGAAACCAAAGGCTTTTTCTTTTCTTTTGAAATTAAGGTTGTGAATTGGGAGTAAACCATTGGGAATAAACCAGAAAAGCCATTTATAGATGTGTGAAAGATAAGAGCTTAAAAACATAGTAAAAGTTACTCTATGGGATGCTGCACAGTCCCTAAAATAAGCGCCCTGTAGCTCTCAAGTGACAGAATGTTTCCCCAACCTCAGTACAAAAAAACCCCAAAAACAGTCCATCTTCATTCCTGAGGAGGCCAGATATTTAGGGCTCATCATCTTATTGCTGGAGGGAATAAAAACAATCGAGGAAAGTGATTCATTGCACGCAGTGATGTGACCAAAAACAAAAACCAGCACATAGACATTTGTGTAGGACACTAGTCTTCGATCTTGAGCCAGCCTTTTTTATAGTCTATCAGCAGCTCCAGGTAGTATTTCCACTCTGGCTCGCTGTCATACCTGACCTCAAATATAGTCTTTAGCGGGTTGGTGTGGGCCTCATGGATACGTAGCACCTCTCCTCTGTACCACACTTCTGATTTGTCATCCTCTTCATACAGATGGCGAATCCTCTTTCCCACCAGGTCTGGGTAGTAAAACCTCATGGCCCTCTGAGCCCTCCGGACGGCCGAGCGCAGGACCCAGCGCCTCCTGTGCTCAGCACTGTGGCAGGCAGACAAGTAGGGACAGTATTTGATCTTCAAGAGTGATCTGCGTTTTCTTTTTGAGGAGCCGCGAAGGGGTCTTAAGGCGTGAGAGAAGCTTCCTGTTCTCTGCCACCGGTGGGTTGCTTTGCGCGTCCTCCTGTGAAGGTCCTTCTTGCTGCTCACCGCTCCCTCCCCATCGTCAGTCTGTGAAAGGGAAGGATCAGCAAACGTCCCTGAGTCTGAGATTGCTTGGTAGTGTGCCTTTTTTCTGTTCGGGCCTTCACTGAACATCCTCCTCAGTTTGAGGATCATGCCTGAACAACTGTTGGCTCCAGCTGGAGAGTTGGCCGGTTCAGAGGACTGACTCACAGGCCGCGGGCTGAAGGATTCCTCCGTTTCTGGGTCACTGGGAGATGCAGAAAGCTCGTGCAGGGTTAAAGGACGCATCCATGAATTCTCAGAAGTTCTGCTTAGTGGAATGAGTGAAGAGTCCTGCTCTGCATCCATTTGGCCATTTCCTCCATTCTCAGTCCCTTCAGAGTGATGGTCACTCCACTTTTTACTGCTAAATGCATTCAGTGCTCCTCCATCTGCTGTGTCATCTGCCTCTTCTTCCTCATCTGACAAACTACTGTCGAGAAACAGACGCCTTGAACTGCTCTTCACTCTGCTCTTTGTTCTGTTCCTACTCAAACTCGATTTTGTCTCCTTGTCCGTCAGACATCTCTGTGAGTGCGCTTCTGCAGGTGAGGTTGGTGACAAAGTGACGTCATAAAATACGGGAGTCCTGCGGCTGAGGGTCCCCTCGCAAGCTTCACCTTGTTCTCTGGCGGCAGGATCACCCATATCTAGTCCTGCAACACAGGGAATACAGCAATTAGTAGTTGTCAACATGAGTACAAAAAAAGGAGGTTTCTGTCAAAATTGGAAGAGAGTATAGAATTCATTTAGTGATCAGGGAAACATTAGATACAAGCCGACGATCAGGATTTCGGACTCAAACATATATAAAGAAATTAAATTCACTTTGTTCCCCGACAGATGATTCCTACAGTGCAAAAACGAGTGACCACAAAGTCCAACACCTCCATACACATTGACAAATCAGTGCTCCCCGGGTGCTTATTCAGCATGCAGGAATGATGAGAAACTATTCTATTAATACCAGCAGACATGGTGGCCGGACAGCGTGATCCTCCACCATGAAACATCCATTCAGCAGAGACAGAATAGAAGGCTGTGGGAGTAAACACGGTGGCTGGGAAAAAAGTCAGCTGCTACAGGGTATCGGGCTATCAGTCAGGGATGAAACCGCAGTTGGGCATGATTCAGACGGGGAAGGGAAATGTTCAGATACCAAAGTCAAGTGTCCTCAAACCATGTGAACTGTTAATGATGTCCGCAGTGACTGGAAATTAGATTAAGCCCAATTCAGTTGGCAAATTTATGTGCTGAATAAAATAATAATTGGGGAAGGACACAAAGTAAGACGGTGATTTAAAGGACAAGTCTGGTGATATTCTACATTTCTGTTATTGTTATGGACGTTGGAAAGTACTGAGAGGCACAGAAACACATTGTTGGTTTTGGTATTTTTATGGGATTTGTTGACAATGACAAAAATATGAAATATCGCCAGCCTTATTCTTCAAACCCACATGGACAACAAACTGTTAACAAGACCAATTGTTTAGACCTTCTTCTGAAAACATGAACTCTCCAACTCAACGGGCTCCAAACTGTGCCAGTGAATCCGGCCGTGTGCAGCAGGTCGTCACTTCCTTCCTCTGGTAATGTGATACATCGGCCTGCCTCTCAATTCGTAAGGCCCGCTAATACTATCAGACAGAATCATGAAGGAGAGTTGAATTTTTCCACAAATAGACCAGCTCAGCACCCGTCCCTCCACCCACCCTTAACAAGCATAATGCAATCATGCAACTTCTTGTGATTAGTCACTGAAAGTTAGCAGAAGTTTCCTGATTTCTAACCAGAAAAAGCAAAGAGTAGTGAGATTAAGGGACAACATAAAAAGTAAATATACCTGGACTCTCTTTTGGACATCAGGTGAAGTTGATTCTGTAAAAAATAAATGGATTTTATATTGAATATTTTTTGTTTATTGTGATTCTTTTCTTACAAAAAAAGGGCCAATAATACAGAAAATAGGATTGCAAAAAGACTGTTTGAGGGAACATCATGATACAGTAATGCTATCATGCTATTCCCTGGTTTTACATATGTGACAGTCAAAATATGATGCTTTGTAATAAAATCCAGAGGAAACAGTAAATCACACTGTCTACCCCTCAGGGGATTTCCAGGAATCTGCAAGGAAAGGCAGGAAGCACTGTTGCTTTGGCAGTCATGCTGTACAAATCACAAAGTCAAATGATTAAACTGGAGCTATAAACTTTCAAGATATTTGTCAAACATTTTCAGTATATGGAACAAAAACTCTGCAAAACTTCTACCTGAAACGGCATCATATGAATTATTCCAGTGAGTCCTGTGATCTATCATAAATAAGAACAACTGACACCTTACTTACTTACTTACAACTGAAACCTTACTTTTTACAAGCTGGTTTATACTTTTCCCTCATGACTGAGGAGACAAGCTGAATTCTTTATAGCTGTCCGATCAATAAACTCCACTAACTGACAATGTGAACTGCGGTCTTTGTGCTGAAGAGCTGCTGTCGTTATTGGAAAAAATCCCCAGTGAAATATTTAAAAAAGCATCCAGTTTACGTGTGCCTGTGTACCTGTTATTCGTTCATTTTCTGTCTCCTTCATGAATATTTGTTCACGTGTGTTGGTCAAATAAGCAGCTATGTCCAGCATTTCCCCATGAGGGGTAATTAGCACAATAGCTGGTTAATGCAGCACCTCTAATTTGTCTGGTTTGACGATACCAAAAGGGACAAAATAATACCATCCCAGAGCATCATGAATTTGAAAAACAGATGGAAATGTTTTAAAGGATGTTAGCAACCAACATTACATCACTGCAGTGCACGTTTCCTTCCTTTCTTTACTAAAAAACATTCACTGTACTTGATATACGTATGTCAAATTTTCTCATCAACTCTGACGTGGACGTGCATTTACCTAGATGTTTGCAGACACAGGTGTAATACAAAAGGTTGACCACGTCAGCGTAGATTTTGGGCAGGTGTTTGAGGGACATCAGTTTCCTGAGCCTGGAGGAACACGCTCTTTTATGAAGCTGGATGAGGATCTTTTCTTCGGACAGCGTGGTGGGCCGCAGCTCCACCTTGTGCTCCTGCAGGACCTGGTCGATGAAGCTGCCCTGGACCGTTGGAAACAGCAGCTCCTTCACCACCAGCATGGGGAGGAACGCTGCCCCTGTCCGCATGACGTGTGGAAAGGGACAGCGTTCCTGGGCGGTGTACTCTCTCAGCCTCTCCAGCAGCTTATGGAGAGCTGACTTTATGTCGTCATTGAGCCACACGTCTCTGGCTTTTACCCCCAACAGACACGACACTTTCTGGACCTTGGTTGAAGGAGAAGCCGGATCAGTCAGGTCCAGCTGAGTCAGCCAGGTTCTGAGCTCCTGCTCTGATGAGGCCAACACAGATTTGGATACTAACTTGTGGAGAGACTGGTGCAACTCAAAGAAGTGCTTGCGGACTGGCATTTGGAGCTCTGCTTTTGGTATAACTTCAGTTGTCAGTGGTACGGACGGCTTCTCTGGGCGTGTATGCTTTGTATCATGGAGAACAATTTTGTAGGTGGAAAGTTTCAGACACTGGGGAGGAATGTTTTTGAAATTTAGTCTGGGCTCAGGTGGCTGGGGTGGAGTAATGGATCTGGGTTGAAGGGCGACTGCCTGTTCATGCAGTGTGCATGTTTCACCCTGAGGAGATGAGTTCATCTGTGCAGTCACTTCACCAGGTTTGGACTCATCTGAAGGCTCATTTTCATCTGCTAATGAGGGTTTACTTTCAAGTTCATCAGGTTCGCATTTCTTTATCACCAACATGTGCCCACTGTTGGATGAGCCGTTCTCTTCAGGCTCTTTTTTGATTACAGCTTTGTTGCAGTCCCTGTGACTAATAGGGGTCTCTTCACAGTTATTTGTGTCAGGCGGATCTTCTTTTTCCACTTTAATATTTTTGGGTCTAAAGATTTCTACAACAGGCTTCTGTGTTGGAGTATTTGCAGAGATATCTTTGGAAGCTAGGCTGACCACAGGCAGTTGTTCATCTTGATCTTGACTTTTTTCATTGATGTCTGGTTTGGTTTTGACTTCACGGTGCTCAGACGACTGGACGGGTCTCTGAGGTGCTCTGCCTGGAAATAACACTCCAGAGGCCTGCAGGTATGCTTGGTAAGGTGCCAGACTGAAGACATTGTCAATAATTGGCATAGGAGGAGAGTTGGTTTTATTTCCTACTTCTACATTCTCCATATCCACCTTTTGTCGTTTGGTAATGAGTTCCACTTCACATAAATCCCTGTCTTCTTCTTTTATTTTGATGGGTGAGGAGGAGTGAGAGATACTTCTCTTCAGGTTCTCCTTAAGAACATTGTTGTCTGAATTGGTCACAGGGCCATTATGTTTATTTCCTGGTGCAACAGCAGGGGAACAAATAATTTTTCTGACATTTGCAGGGTTAGGTACAGCTGTGTGAACTCGATCGGGTGATCGGGGCAGCCATGCTGCTGGGGAAACAGGAAGGCCTTTTGGCTGTTTCGGGCACCGAACTCGGGTTTCACCAGAGGAATAGTCCAAGAGTCTGTCTGTGTTCAAGCCAGTTGGTGGAAGAACAGGTCGGTCTATGTGCAGGCTGGTGAGCGGGGGGAAAAATCTGTTCATTTGTATGCTGGATGGTGAGATGCCAGATTGGCTTGCACGTCTGGTAGGGCTGGTTTGGTCCAAACGAAGGAATGGTGAATTGGTGCGTGATTGATCCACATGCAGTCTGGTATTGGATTGGTGCAGGTTGCCTGCAGAGGCCATGGGGTGATCCATGTATTGGCTGGATGGGGAAACATTTATGTGATTAGAATGCAAGCTAGGTGATGCATGTTGCCTTTTTAGGGGGGATCTAATTTGGCTTGCATTTACATTAAATTTAGGAACTGCATAACATGGGTAGTCAAATCCCCGCATTAAGGAATGATTTGGCAACGTTTCAGTGCTTTGCAAAGGAATTTCACCACGAAGCGACTGAGGCACTATGTAATGCTGCCGGGGGTTTGAGATTGTGTGTTTAAGAATAACGGGGACATCTTCTCTGTGCTTACTGCCAATATCATTACACTGTGTCCTGTTTTCTACCTCCACATTTTCCTGGGGGTAGTAAAACATCGGGTGCTGTGTTAGCTGGCCATATTTGGACATGGGAGAATGTTCCTGATAAACCTTTGAGGACACGTGCTCATATGTAGGGTGGGAGGGGTATAAGCCTGGGTAGCCTCTGGGGGAAGTCTGTAAATGCTGGCTCTGCTCACTTAAAGAACCAAATATTGTGCGACTCAGGGTGCAGGGGTAACTGCTGTAGTTTGGCTCAATCATGGCAGGCAAAGCCCTCGCTCTACCTGGGCTGTATGTCTCCACAGGTATCCTCTTCAGTGGTTCTGCACTTGGCTTAAACTGTACACCTCTCTGTTGCAGCATTGCGTCTTGTGCTTTCCTCTGGAGGGGCAGTGTTTCAGTGTAATGAGCATCATTTTGCATCCAATCATGCTCATACACAGGGTTTGGTATCCTGGGAGAGCCGTGCTCCACGTACAGTTGTCCTATCACACAACCCAGTTCATTACAGCAGGGGTTATGTCCATAAACTGGCTTCGGGATGGCTAAGTAAACTGAGCGTTCAGATGGGGAGGATGAATTGCCACTTCCAGTTTGTTGTTGTCTAACAGCCACTGATGTAGTAGCTGCAGGACTGCTGACCCCAGGACTTTTAGCGTATAATGCAAAGCCCGGTTTCACTGGAGTGTGAGGCAGAGAGGAAGAATGAGAATGGCCTTCCTCTGAAGAATTGCTGTCTTGCCTGTAAATGATGTGGTTTTGTCCCTCCATGCCAGAGAGGTGACTCACAGGACTTCTGCCATCCAGCAGAGAGGCCTTTGAGTTGCTCCAAGGAGGAGTGAAGCGTGCTCCGTCTTTTCCTCTGGGGTCATAAGTAAAGTAGGCCCCACTGTACTGCAGCGTCTGCTTACCCAGGAAATCAGTTATATTTTGTGATTTCGACAGTCCTGTGGATGCTACGGTCCCATCCAGTAACGGCATCTTGCGTCGAAACACCGGGCCAATGAGGGTCTGCATCGACTGACTGCTCATCATGTAGTAACTTTGCTGTGATGGTGCAACGGTTTGGCTCCAGACCTGAGAAAATAAAAACAATTAGACACTGGTATTCATCATTTAATATCTAAGTTGAGTTCAAGGGATTCATGATTTTAATTCTCTTGAATAAACTCCCACCTCTGACCTCAGATAAGATGGCAGGATACAGGAAAATGAAACACTTTGACTACAGTGGAGTCAGTGTTAGAGAACAACTGGCTTGAGGCATTTTCTCAACCTGACGATCTTGTGGCTCATCACACATGATTCACTTACACTTACACAAGGGATGCTAGTGAATGACAAAGACTAAGAATTAGAACTAAAAAGGATTTCCTACAGACACAGTGTGATAGCTGCCTCATGCTGCAATAAACAAAGCAGCTCTCATGGGGCGGCCTTCAGCACTATCAGTTATGTTGTGGATATAATATAAATGTGTGACTGAAAGCAGTCTGACATTAAGGGCATGTCTGCAAATATGAGCATTACACTGGAGCGGAGTAACTATAATGCTGTATATGATACATTTGATATTCGATATGTCTTACTACGGCTCATTTCAGATGTCATAAGGTGTCATCAGTGTTACATCGAAGAGCTATGGCCTCACTTTTGTCAAAGCAGAACTTACCACCTGATCTGACAGGCACTTTCCATCTTGTGTTCAAGGCCTGACAACCAACACTGTATGTTTCTATTCTGCAATTTATTGGCACAAACACAAAAGGAACCCAAGTTCCTTTTACATTCACTTCTCCAATGTTGGGCTGCAAGAAACATATTACTAATCTGCTGATAATTAGTCACGGTTAGTTATTTTGTCAAAGGCCAAAAACATTCAGTTTAATATCATATCTGACAAAAAATAAAAAATAAATCTGTAAAACACATTTGAGAAGCTGGAAACAGTGAATGCTTGAATAAGTTACTTAGTTCAATGTTCAACTCATTGATAAATCAGATAATTTCTCAGCTACTTCAATGGCATGTTGTGGAATATTCCACGATACTAAAATATAAGTCCACAATCAATGCAACATCCAGAAAGTGATGAAACGTAAGTAAATGAATGTAACTTTTCTCAGCTAAGATACAGAAGTGCATCTATTATCTATACTGCCTTTCTTCTAAGTTTCCTCCCTTGCTCTGAGAGCTTATGGTCAATAAACTGATTTGTTACTTGTGATAGTGTTTACTGGCACCATAATGGTCTATTAAAGCACTTGTAGAAGACGGAGCAAATGTCAAACTCAATGCCTTCAATCTAAAAATGCACCTTTCGCTCCTCTGTCTCTCATAATACGGACACAATCTGTCAAGTGTAAAGTAAAAGAAATTCTCCCTGTTGATCGCTGTGAGTTGCTAATACTCTGAAGAATTACAGACTCAGTGTGATGAATCAGGTCTCTGTAATGCACGCAGCATGGAGGGAAGACTTGTGTTCGTGTTCTCTCTCTATCTTGAATTTTATACTGTCTGGCACATACACCTGATGTTGGTAAATCATTCCCCCAAAACAATGACCACTTGAGGATTGCACTGATCCTTTTTTTTTTTTTTTTTAGGTTTTATACTATACCATAAACCCCCTCAGGCACAATGAATTGCACCCTAGATTGCCCCCCTCATCCTGTATCCCTCATCGAATGTCCTTCTGTCCTCTCCCTCACCATAGGTAGAAAGGGCCACAAAAACTTGTACAATTCATAGATTGATTCTTGGGATTAGTAAATCATCTAATTCCTACAGTATCAAGAATTATGAGAATATGCACTACGAATAAAACTGACTTTACATTGACATCAAAGTAGCATCAAGTAGCCTGTTTTTGTAAACAGCAAAAATGCCCATCTAAATATCAAGGTGTCATCTTTCGCGGCCTATAAATCAAGTTATTCAGTTGCTTAACTCATAAGAGACAGAATAGCAGCAACTGCTGACGACAGAGCTGGAACCAATGACTGTTTGGCATTTCAGCTTGAAAAATCACCTAAATAATTCATCAGTTGCCAAATCGGATGCTGATTCTTTTTCTGTTGATCAACAGATTATTCCAGATCTAATTTTATACATACAGAAAGACTTACAATATCCACGCACATCTTATGGCAGCTGCCCTAATCTTATCCGTGATCAACTCCCGCTTCTGGCTTTTCCAGCGGGAACCTGAAGGTAGCACAATGCAACCACTTGTGCACAACACAACCCGTTTGACGCTGTCAGCTCCGCATAGGAGGAGAAAGACAGATGACCTCATCACGTGATGCGTTCATGACTATCACACAAGCATCGGCGCGAACCGGCGAGGCCGCGATCAAACCGTACAAGGTGCTTTCTTTGCTTTTTATTCACTTTCTAAATTTCTTCACAGTCCTTTCCACCCCCCAAAACGATCAAATCACATTCCTCGCGGCCAAATTTAGAGCAAAACATCTGGCAATAAATGCTGAAACATTTGGATTAGATCACATATTTGACACGCGAACTGTATGAAAAGATGAAATGATAATGATAATAATATCTGTGTGGGCTGAGATGAAGGTGGAAGCCGCACACAGACCCAAACAGATGTTATCAGTTCATCCTGTTGACACCTTTCAGTAAAGTACGGCGCGATGGCATCTGCATACAGCGAGGGCAAATGTGGTTTATGTGCACAGAGGAAACTGCGCAGAGCTGTTTTCAGCGGACTGAAAGACGCGCTCTGTGAAGTGTGTGTGTGTGTGTGTGTGTGTGTGTGTGTGTGTGTGTGTGTGTGTGTGTGTGTGTGTGTGTGTGTGTGTGTGTGTGTGTGTGTGTGTGTGTGTGTGTGTGTTCGGAGTGTCCGCACTTACAGGTCTGTAGGGCAGGGGTGATAGAGTGACTTCCGAAAGAAAACCGTCCAAACTGACAGGCTGAGCCTCAAAACACGTGGGCGAAAATACGCACGTCTTTCCGGTTTGTCTACAGGTCCTAAATGGTTTAGGCTATCTGATATTGATGTGTCTGATTTAATACATTGAGATGTTAGGATTGAAACATAAAGTGTGATCACCTGAAGAACGTGATTTGAACTCAGTCTGCTCTGAGCATTGGAGGGTAAAGGTCATATATGAGCAGGACCAGCTTGAGTAAAACCATATGTGGTGATGTGTTTGTAGGGGCCCCTTAGATGAGGGCCCCGGATAGATCTGTCAATCCATCAACTTGTATAATTAAAAACAGCTGAGTGTTCTGAAGACAACAACGCATATGTGCAACAATGTCTGCGATTGGTCGAAGTGGGTATCAGATGTCATCTATATAGCTAGCGATCAAGGAGAGAAGGACAGAGATCGACCGATTCGACCCAGGCTCTCCGTCAGACTGCCGGCGTCTGATTTGATATAAGCTTGCCAATGAAAGTTCTCTTTAAGATAAGCTTGTATCAGCAGAGCTCCTTCTACACCATCATCACGCCATTGCTTGTTTCGACGAGGACCTGAAATAAACATCAATATCTCATCAGTCTGCCGGGTCGAGACAAGTCCACATGTCATGGAGGAGGAAAAACAAAACAAAACAAAGAAGAGTGGTTTTTCCGGAGAAACGCTCAAAGGAGCCAATAAAAACGACTCAGGTTCACGCACGAAAACGGAACTTCAAATCTGCGTAAAAGTGTCTTGACAGTTTCTTTTAAGTTGTGGCCTTAAACGTGCTTATCAGGGGTTGCATGAACCCGCGTGAGCTTTTTGTCCTGCCTGCATGAACAGCCTGCTCTAATTAATAGGACGCAAATGATATGAAAATCATGTACGCGCCGGAGCTCGAGCATGGTGCCAGTCATTTCCATACAGGCTGCGAAAGCGACAGAAACCACGGTAAAAGTAAAACCACAGTGTGGATGCGAAGAAAAACACTGAACACTTTAGATGCGTTGATTTGGTTACATGAATAGTTTCGTAATCTGTCATGCCGTCTTTTAGGATACACCCGTGTGTTTGTCAAGCCTGTTCGTCTCGCGGTCTGTATCACAATCTGCAGTTAATTTGAACATCTGGAGGACTGAGCAGTAAATATGTTTTCTTACCTCGCTGCTGTGCTGACAATAAATGATTTCCACAAAAACTCCATGAAACAATTTCTAAGAATAAAAGGGGAGGAGGGGGAGGATGGGGGGGCGCCTCTTCTCTGCTTGTTGACCCGGATGCGCCCAAATCCCTCCAAATGAAATAAAAGCCTCCCAAAAGGTTGGAGCGGCTCGGCCGAAATCCACGCGGCTGTCGGAGAAGTTAACAAACTGCAGAAAAGACAAAAGGGAGGAGGATGGTCTTTGATCAATAGGCGGAGTCACACCCACTGTCTATCCGTGTTTTCTCCGCATGGAAGTTTTCCCGCTGGCCACTTTCTCACTTTTATTGGCTGCGCCCTAATGAGCGGCTGCCAGCTGGCAACTGACGCTACCTTAAATGAACTAAGTCGTGTTTTTACTCATGTATTGGTTACAATATGTGTGTGTGTGTGTGTGTGTGTGTGTGTGTGTGTGTGTGTGTGTGTGTGTGTGTGTGTGTGTGTGTGTGTGTGTGTGTGGTTGATGCCTAATTTCTCACTCCCCTTCAGAATACAAGGGGGGGGGGGTGTCACCTAAAATAAAAATATCTGTTATTAATAGCTATCAGCTCACCTCATGGAGCTTAATATAAGGGACCAGATTTTTGATTTCTTATTCACATAGCTATAAAAACAGTCTGGGAACCCCTGACCTAGATTAAGTTATCCCACTGCACTTGTACAACAGAGTGAATGAGACATCTTCTCCACCACAGAGTTGTGCGTGGGTTCACTCTGCAAAACTTCTGATAAGACTAAGTGAAGGATTTAGTGTACACCTCTGCAATGATATCTGCAATAAGAAAATCAGTTTAACTGTATGTTGGTGGAAACATAATATTCAAGAAAAGCAGCATGGTTTGGACTGCCAAAGGTCCATTGCAGGTCGTATCCAGACTGTCATGGGTGTATGCAGCGTCCTCAGAAAAGTAAAACTTAATGAACCACAGCGCAAAAGAGTTAAGGATGAGGTGCTTCATTTGAAAAATGAGTAAAACATAAAATAACTCATAGCTTGTATAGACAAAACTCAGCTGTGGCGGAAGGCTCACGCACGGAGTCAGCGTGTTTTGACCTGATCTTAATGTGGTTAATGGTTGACTTCAGTTGACCAAAGTTAAAATCAGGTCAGTCATTACCTCAGTCAGACTGTGTTTTATCTCTTTTCTAATAGTAGTACTAAAGTAATAGTAATGTGTGATTTTAGCAGCATGCCTGATGCTTTAAAGAAGATGATTATGGTGAGATAGAGGCAATCCGACATTATTGTAAACCTAAATTCTTCCACTTGCTTGTTTTACCCTCTGGATGAGTTCATTTCATGCTGCACTTGCATCATACCAGTCCCTCTTCACCCGTGAGCCGGAGTCTAATTTGTGTGTCTCATGAGACTTGCACAGTTTAGTCTAGACAAGTTGGTGGCTTCCATCAGTCCCTGTGTGGCCTCGCAGGTAAAGAGACACTCATCAGGGGGTTTGACTGAGGAGAGAAGACAGAGAATTTTCCCCACAGGGCGCTTTCACATCTTCCCCATTTCCAGTTACCATGGCATTACAGCTTAAGGCTAACCAACATAAAGCATCAAGGGGCTGACAGTGTGCCATATGGTGACAGCTGCACAAATCTTCAAATATACAAGGCAAAAAACCATGCATTAAACACATACACACATACTGTACACACACACACACACACACACACACACACACACACACACACATATTGTAACCTGTTTTCACATTGCCAAGGCATATAGACTTAGACAGGCTTTGCAGGTAAGATGGAGAGCTGTAGCCAGGGTCAAAGGGTTGTCAAAAAAGGTCAAAAAGTCTCAAAAACCCTTCAATTCCCCTAGTGGACCTGTTGCTGGAAGCCAAGTCAGTAAATGATTATACAGAATGAAGACAATATCTGATTTTTTTTTTTTTTTTTTTTTTTTTAAAGAGACCTGCTACTTCGTATTTCCTGATACTGAGCAGAACATTCAGTGGCAGGATACATCGCAGTGCTGTGTTATTTTCCCATGTGACAGCTCTGTTCAATATCTAATATACATAATCATGCAATAATCCAAAGCACACATTTAGCTGATGAGGTTGTCTTTCCTCAGGGCTATCAACATCCGTAACATTTTATTGGTCAAAGGTTCATATGCTGAATAGAAAGGAGGTACTGTAGTATGATTTTTCTAACAAAGATATGTGATGTGCTGAAGAAATGTCATGTGGCAATGCTTTAATCATGTGTTGTGTACTGGATTAAGGAAGAACATTAGTACAACGCAGAAGAAAATGAGTTAATGAGGATGAAATGGCTGTTATGAACTATTGTCCATGTAAGCTCACTGTGACCTTGATGTAACCCTAAGTACACTTGCATAAAACTATTATTTTTAAAAAATATCATAAGCAACAGCTAAGAAATAATGGTGTCTGGAACTAGTAATAGCATAGGCAAAACTGGAAAACAAGACCAAGGAAGGAAAATACTGGTGTAATCTGTCTAAAGGAGATTATTAAATAAAAAGAGGACATATCTCAAGGATGTCCTAGTAATTAGGGAACATCTTGAACGGGAAATGTAATAAGACACAAGAAAAGCCATCTTCTAATATATGTTGGGAAATTACTTAATGGTGTAATAAGATAAAGACTTAAACAATGTTTAGAGGATGGACAATAGGCGCGGATAAGTACAGTCCCATCTGCATAAAAGCAGGAGCACTAGCCATATTAGATCAGAGCTCTTCATGTGTATCTTGTGTACATGTTGAACAATTCTCCTTTTTTGTCAACATTAAAGACTTTGCTACCCAGAACTCTGACTGCTGCTGATGATTTCACTGAACACCAACGAGAAGATTTCCTGAACAATTGAGCACAGCTAAAAACGTAGAATTCTTGGTCCATGTGGTCTGGGGCCTCGGTTCCAAGACACCACATTACAATATGATGTAGTGCATGCAAACAGAGTAATAGCCTTTCGCATGATTTCATGAAGCTAAGCTTGTATGAACTTGCTTTTGATTGTAGTGAAGCATGTATCTAAAGTACACATACCATAAGAAATACATGAAATACAATATGCCACACACTCCTGAGCGAATCCACAAGGTGTTTACCACTTTTAAATGTCTATAAGGTGAGTTGTGGTGACACAGGGGGCAGAGCGAGGGATCTCTCAGGATGCAGTTTCTGATGAAACACTGCTGAACAGTCCCAGAGGCCAGAAGCTATGCTGAGCCGAGAGACTGCAGCTGAAACAGACACATGAGACCCATGTGCACCTGAACATGCACGCAAATGAACACAGAGTAACATATCATACTGGTTGGATACATTGGATATTGGATACATATTGTATATTTGTTGCCCCATGTCTATAAAGTATAGATTAAACACACTATGAAAAGTATGTAGTGTGCGATGTGTTTTTTTTTTTTTTGTATCACTCGCTGCTCAGGTAATAGTACACTGCATGGTTAAAGTGAAGCTAATTGTCAATTAAACTAGAGCAAGCTAACCTATAAACAATAATCTATCACACTGACATGTAGCATGTGTTGTTTTTTTTTTTTGCTACATTGGGCAGATTCTGAGTATTGTCTGGATCATTATAGCAAATAGGTTTACTGTGATGAACAAAGTCCCTTTTTTGTATTAAACTGGGGTTGTTGCATTGAACTCTTCATCAAAAGCTGGGAGTGTGATAACTGGCTGTTCAGCTTCAGTCATATTTCTACTGATGAAGTGCCTCATTTAAACCTTGTAAGTCCAGCACACAATCCACTAATGACTTTGGATGACCCATAAGAACACACTAACCTTGGCTGGAGTAGTTTCAAATGGAATGACCCCTCAAGCTTTCTTTCCCTCCCTCCGTTTACCATCTAATGTTTCGTTTTGTTTTGTTTTTTTTGTCTAATGTTTTTTTGCTGCAAGCTATTGATCTTAATTCTCACACAAAGGTATGTTGTTCTTGTATAGTGGTTGTAAGGTTGTTTGACTTGTTCTCAATGACACTTAAGAGACTGATAGCTGGAGGGAGCAAGTCTAAAGTAATGATAGATTTCATTTCCATAGAATCAATCCATCCATCCATCCATCCATCCATCCATCCATCCATCCATCCATCCATCCATCCATCCATCCATCCAGGAATTACAGGAATTACTGTCAACAGTAATTCATTATAGATAAATAATTGAGGTAATTATTTTATATTAGTTATATTAGCCTTCTTTTACAACAGCATTTATAGTAGAATTTGTGGGATTCAGAGTTTTGTCCTGTGTGTCTGTGCACATCACAAAACACAGAGGTTTGAAAGTGGTGAGAGTGCAATAATATTTTCGGGAGACTGCAGAGTAACTTGTTTAGGTAAACATCTTTTAATAAAAGTGGCAGTACAGAAATGTTTAGTCTGGAAAGTGTAATGTTGATGGTTTCACATTACATCTAACTACTGCCTATGTGAAGTTTGGATGATTTGTCAGTAGTTGTGAGAACATGGTGTTATTTCCATTAGGCGCACCTGCAGGCTGCACACTCCTCCACAGAGCTGCCAAGGCCTCGACGGCACTCCCCTCGTTGGTATGGCTGATGTAATGTTCCCCTGGCATCATTAACAGAATCACACAGCAGCCAATAGCAGCAGGACAAGTTATGGCTCAGGGAAGGATGTATTATATTTGGAGAGCCATTCACATGTCTCCATGTGCTGCAACCTCAACAGCTCAACGGTATTAATGCCCTGACTAATTTGCAAACCAAATTTCCCCCGCCTTCCTTCGATTTGGTGGGAACGGAGATAAACTGAGATAAAACATAATTATCTGGAGAGCATAGAAAAAAGCAAACATAAGCTACACAAATGTCCACATGTTGGTTTTAGAAGAAGGCTTTTCTCTCTCTTTCATTGCTTTGGAAATAAGTGCATGTTTACAGTTTGATGGCAAGAAATACAATTAATGATTCACCAGGGATGTGAACAATCAGGAAGACTTCTGTTCTTCCCTTCTGTTTCGCTAATAAATTATGGCGTTATGAGTGTTTCTTGTCTCTGGGTGACAATGTATGAGTATTTATATCTTGAACTCTTATGAAGCAGGTTGCCTGAATAGTGCAGTGTAGTACTGGCCCAACACGATAATATTGCAGAGGAGACGTCCCTCCAAGGGTGGCACCTACAACGCTCAGTCCTTTTCAGTTTGAGTAAGTAAGTAAAACTGTTGTTACAGTTTGTTTCCACTCACTAATATAAACCAACCACTGCCTGGTTTGACACTCTCTCATCAGTCTCCTCTTTACACGATCCAGGCTGGTACATTTTACTTTGTTAGGAGATGGAGGGTTTTCACAAAGATAAACACGTCAAACACTATGTGAATCATGTGTTTCATCACTTTTGACCTTTGGCGCTTAAGAGTCACGGCACAAAGCTCTTTGTAAAAAAAACAACCACCTCTCCTCAGTATATCTTTAAAGCATTTGAGCCACAATATTCAAAGAACATTTTTTGAGGAACATATTTATGTTGGAGCATTTCACTTGTTTAAAGCGTTTTTGTCTTTATGTGCATTATAACTTCTCACTGAGATTTATTACTGGTTTCTGGTAACTTCTGGTAACTCTGTTTTTGCAGTGACATGTGACTATATACTAAAATAAGACACAAGTACCCAATAGTAAGTGAGGGTGGGAGATCCATATTTCAACTGACAGGTTTATGTTATGTGTCCTGCAGTAAGGCCAGTCTGTCAGAGTAACTTCTGGGAACAGAGAGTCTGCTGTTTTATATCATATAATTAACCCCCCAGGACCCATGACAGCTTCTACAGACTCAAATAGGAAGAATGTTGTTGATAACTTTTTATTGCACAACGACCAGTTTGCTGAAGCACACCTCTGTCGCTTTAAGCACAGTGAGTATTGTTTGAAATCGCCCAAATTGTGTCAACTATTGCTGATGAAACCTAATATCATAATTTAACCCAAACCACATTTTCTGACCTTCATTTTGCTATTAAGTAAAAATAAAATCAAGGCAATAAAACATTCACAAACATGTTTGAAATTTTAATTTGCAAACTGTTTATGATCCAGTCACGTTTACCTTTGACACAAATTAAAATTATCCACTTCTGTTGTAAAACACACAACAGCAACTTAAGTGTTTTAGTGCTAACTGCCCAGGAATAACCTTCACCTGCTTATGCAGATAGATCATCTGACCCTCATTTGCTATTTTGGACTTACTTATAAAGTCATTTGATGCTACACATTAATATGGTCCTACCTTGCATACTGTATCATGCATGAGGCCACTAAAGTCCATGTACTAACAGAAGGCTAAAGGTGCATGTTGCCCTGCCCTAACAGGTGCAACAAAACTAACAGAGGAGTCAGGGAGATGCCATTCACTCATGATGTGTACACATCCATGCAATCCCAACAAGAGGACTAATTAGATAAAACAGATGGAAGCAACTGTGTTTATCTTGGGTGTGTAGGGCCCTGAGGGTTTGGACTCCAGCTAGTTTTAAAGACAAGCCATCATGTTCATTTGTCTCTGGTGTCAGAGGCGTCTACAATACGATGTGATGCGCACTCATCTGGTTCCTGAAGATACTGTTTGACGACACTGACAATAGTTGATACCTCTGCCATGGCCCCTTTACCTGCAACAAAGTCAAGAATTGCAGAGTTACGCATACATATGTTTGCAAACTGTCTAAACACATATTCATTCATTCATTCATTCATTCATTCATTCATTCATTCATTCATTCATTCATTCATTCAGATTTAAACACATTCTTTTGTACACTTCCAGGGTTTGCATGTCAAAATCCACTGATGGGCTTCATGTACAAAATAATCCCCCAAACATAATGATAAACTTCCCTCTAGCATGCCCTCCCAGTGGAGAAATATGATAAAGTGGTGAGCTTAAAATGGATAAATACTATTGGGTAGCTCAGTCTACAGCAATGCATCATATTCTATAAGATCATCATGTCTGTGGCATTGCTGTCATGTGAGAACCACATATATCTAACAGAGATCACCACTGTGAAAAATCAGAATGTGAAAATTAACTAGTAACTAAAGCTGAGAAATGTCGTGCAGTAAAAAGTGCAATATTTGCCTCTGATATTGGGGTGTAGCAATATAAAGATAGAAATACTTTGAATTTACACTTAAATACAGTTAATTTCAGGTTTGTGATAGATCAACAGAGAAAAACTGAGAAAAAGTTTCATTTACAGCATTATTATAAGAGTTCATTTACAGCTGACTCCTTACTGAAGTGGGATAACTGTAGAAACTAATTCTTCGGGCTGATACTCCCCTACTGATACTAGTGGACTGCATGAAGAAACACACTGTCAAAAGTTAGTCTTGAGTTTTTAGCATGTTCCACTCAAATGCACAAGATAATTGAGAAACTAAAATGTGAAGTAGTTTAATCAATCATTAGATAAGAAGGTCGGGCAGATGCATCATTGCTATAAGAGCATCTATAGAAATAGAGGTGAAGTGTGTTAAGCTGAAAAGCATGACAAAGCTATTGCCAAATAGCAAAATAGAACATACTGCAGCTCTTAATTTAACATTCACCAGGGTAAATGACTGGAATGAATGGAAGTTGTGAAGAAGATGACAAGTTGTAATCTCCGGTTCTGTGTTCAAGTCAGCTCGCAGGTCAGTTTGACCTTCGGTGTGCACAGGCCATTAAATCCAAAAGCATCCTCCTTTCTATGAGAAACCCTTATCTCTTCGCTCTCACACGTAAATTAGAGAGATAAGACCTGTTGTGAGTGCTCGCTTTGGTCAGGCAGACAAAAGAAAGGACCTCTGTTATGACAGCTTTCACTTTGTTTTGTCACTGCTGGGAGGAGGATGAGAGACGGATCTATCTATAAAAGTTGGAGTGGAACTTAATCTTTGTAATGAGGCCACAGTGTACAAATGCTCTGTCAGTGTGACGATCTTGGAGTCAGTGGCTGATCAGAAATATACTGAGCCACATCACCTTCTCCTCATCCCTACACCAGAACCCATACTGGAGCCAGTCTCAGAAGTACCCAGCATGCTGAAAACCAGACAACTTCAGCTCCACCAGTGTAGGAGAACAGGAGGCCTGCATCTAACCCCCCCCCCCCACATTCCTTCAGGAGAGCTGGGGAGGAAAGACATTTCAACTACAAAGGGTTACCTATCAGTTAAACCATTTTCATGAAGATGCTAATCCTTTCTTCCAGCTCCACACCAGATAAAGGCGTTAAAAGCGTCAGGACTGACGATTAACAGGTCTCAAGAGGTCTCAAGAACCGGGTAACACTGACGAGTTGTAAATCAGACATTCCTGTAGCAAACTGTTTTGTGTGTCTGTGTGCTTTCTTTTCTACCTCATCAGGATAACAAGCGATATGTTTGATTCAACTTTGGATGTTCCCACAGCACTAAACTCATAATTTGTATGGATTCAATGTTTTTCCTGTGGACAGTCTGACCTTGGAGCGCCGCTGGCACAGAAGCAGGCATCCTACATGCTGCATTTGATGAGAGTTGGTGTCGTAGGCTATAATGATCTCATTAATTCATTAAATCAGGAACATAACAAAACTACTTCTCACTATCGCCAAACTCATTCATTTTACTATCCTGCTGTAGCTTCTTCATTCAGTTGTTTTTATTACATCATATAATCCATATTATTCACCATAACATTCATTATTCATATCCATTCTCATTATTATGCCAAATAAAGAATACTTTTCACTTAAGTCGTTGTCAGACAGTATCCTTTTGAGCTGGGAATAGACGATCACTGACCTTACGCTTCAGATGATGAGACTGATCTACCATTAATTCATTAATTAGTATTAAATAAGCATTAAAAAGAAAAGAACAAATAAAATCCTTCTGATCTGATGAAGGCTGGTGCCTCTTTCTATATTAACGAGTGCAAACATTAAACACAAAGGTTTAATGACCTAATTCCCCAACACCACCAATTGTTTTCTGCATTCCAACCAAAGATCTAACCCAAAGGCAAATCTATTCAAGTCAGGGGCACGTAATGACACCAGCTATTTTGTAGTTCGGCTGCTTCAGCAACACTACAACTTGTCTGATAGTGACTCTCAACTGTCCACCCAATTAATCCCAGAAGAAAACATGAGTCATCCTTCGCCTTCCCAAAAACAGGATGTGGGAAGGTGCTCTGCTGGTTCTACTCTTTAAGTTTTCTCTCATGTTTCTCACCAACTGATTACCATTAGGTTTCAGCACGTTCTCACAGGGGTCAGCTGTTGTACACTGTCTAGTCTCTAAAAGATAACAGCCAGAAATCCCATTTTCAGCTACTCATCCATGCCTCGGTGGTAGTAGGCCCAGATATCCGTCGGCCTAGCTCAAATCAGATGGGATATATAATCCTGCCAAACTGCTCTGGTAGGCTAAAACCACCTCAACTGGCAACATTCAATGCAAAGGACCACTGGGCCTAATTCAAGCTCCTTCCTACTTCTTCCTCCATGAATAGCCATCTGGCTAGGTCCCTGTGACCACTGTGTTGTCAAGGGCAATAGAGACTGGAAGTGTCTCCCAAAGGAAATTGGTTCCATGCATGGGACCTTACTGAGAGCAATTGAAGATGCTTTCTATTGTGCCATCATTAGGATTTTATCAAGAATAGGAAATACTGGGCTACATTCTGTAGCCAGGCCTGTGAGGAGAGCTTGCAGGTGAACACCTAGCACCTGGAACTGCCCAAAGCTATCACAATGTGGAAACCACTACTGTGTGGCCCCACCAGCCACAAGGAAGGATTTGATACACCGCCAGCTGAGTGGCAGGTGAAGGCAAAGACCTTGGTGTGCTGACCCTGGGTTATGGAAACAGGATAGCATATATCTTGTAAAACACACACCTGTAGGTGGTACACCTTGAAAGGTGGCTGGAAAAGTTTCCAAATAAGAAGGGCGGGCATTCACAAGTTGTCTGTTTGCATTTCCCCTTATAAAACCAGACTGAAAAGCCATTTTTCACTAACCCTCTCTGGTTGAAAGTTTGAAGTGTGTTGCACCTCTGACAACATCCAGCATCACTACTGGTGAGGTCAGAAGTGTGCTGTGTTACATCTGTAACCACACCAAACAGAAACACTGCAGAAATTTGACAAATGAAACCCCTGAAGAGGAGGATTTTCAACTAGTGTCAAGCTGCTCTACAAATCAACAGCAACAACAAACTTACTCATGTGGGTATTTTTGCAGAAGGCAAAGAAACTCTTCTCTGAAACCTGTTTTTTCATTCAGTAGTTGCTGCTACTCTAAAGTAATGCAAAAGGACAAAAATATGAGGCAGTTCTTCATGAATTGTTCAGGTCATTTTTTTTACTTTTCATGTTTCCAGTGTAACTGTTTTGGTCAAAGCAACTTGGTCCCTCATTCTGAGATTCCATAAGGTGAATATAGATATTTGTAAATACTTGATATATTTCTGTCTGTTCTGGTATCAAAACCCACCTTCATCTCCACACACAAGCTTCTTAGCAATGCAGGGAATTTCCACATATCCAAAGTCTGTCAGCCTGGATACCTGCTGGGCTGTAATGGGATGCTGCCACATAGCTGTGTTCATTGCAGGGCAGAAGAGGAGAGGGCGACTGGTGTCCCATGCTCTTACCACACATGTCTGCCAATGACAAAGAGGAGTCTACTCAGAAATAATTTCAGAGAAATTGTGTCATGAATTATTATTTGCCATAACATTTTGCAGTTAGTCAGATAACAATTTCACGTTCTCACCAGCAGATTGTCACAAATGCCATTGGCAATCTTTCCAAGAGTGTTGGCATCAAGGGGGGCAATAACAAGGAGGTCTGCCCAGCGCCTTAGCTCAATGTGTAGCACAGGGTCAGATCTCTGCGTCCACAGCTGGATCAGAGACATGCTGTTAGGCACACAACTAATAAAATGCTCACGCCCTCACTTCTTTTCTGGGTCATACTTTTACCAGGGTTTCTCAATCTTTTCTGGCCCATTACCATGTTTTTATGTCTCAAAATTCTGACGACCTCAGCAACTGGAAAGCTGCCAAGCAACGACTTGCCAACTCATGCCACACGTTAATTCACTCATGTAATTTTATTTTCATTTCAAGAGTATGAAGGCAGCTTCAAATGAACTGTATGGACACTATGATATGTTGCATAGCCATGTCACTTATTATTACAAATACACAGATTATTAAAAAATTAATTATAGAAATCTTCCACAATGCAGTCATCTTAGTGGCTCCAAGTCTGAGAAACTCTGCTATAGACTGTCAGTTAATAATGGCTATATTAGGACATTTGATCAGTTCATTTTACCTCCCACTCATCCTTGTCACTGTAGATTTTAACTGAAACCTCTGCAGGATTGTAGAAATGTTTGGCGTGCTCTGTGGTCACCACTCTTACATCAACCTAAAGCAGAAAACAAGACAGTGACAGCCACAGGGATTTAAAAATCACTTTTTAGAATAACTACAGTGCTGAAGAGGTGGAAAACTAAGAAGAGACACCTACAAATTTCAAGCAACTCATCTTTATCCTGGAGAGCATTTTATCGGTCTTACAATTAGTATAGGGCTACAACTAACAATTGTCGATTAATCTGACGATTATTTTCACAATTAACTGAATAATTGTTCAGTCTGGAAAAAAATGCAACAAAAAAAAGTGAAAAATGTTAATCTCAATTTCCAAAAGCTCAAAATATCACATCTTCAAACTGCCAACCAACAGTAAAGTAGTAGTCTGCTTTAGTTTAGCTTGGAAATTTTCACAGAATTGTGTTGTTAGATGTACACAATAACAATGGACATGTAAGTTTGACTGTATTTGTCAGGACCTCTGCGTTTCTCTGGACCATATAATCTGTATGCAGAAGACACCTTAATTGTCTGTTCATTACACTCATGATCATAGTCAGATATATTTGTGTAATTACCACAGTTTGAGATTCTCTCTTTTTTGAATGTTCCTTCCAAACATGAATAAAAGGACCATAACAACAACATTATACCGTTGTGCTGCTATGCTTTGTATACAGCTGTTTAACAGCTGCTAACAGCTACATCTCCACCTTGCGGTTGAGATGAGTTCATGCGCGCTCTGTCACGCAGAGGAGCAACAGTTTGTGCAGGTGTATGGCCATAAACTTGGTGTGTAACTAACAGAGACAGGCAGAAGAAAAGGCAATTGTAAGCAGGCTGAGATAATATAAAGGTAATAAATAAGAAGCAGCTCACCCCAGGGAGCTGAAGAAGCTGGGACACCAAAAGAGGGAGTTTCAAGGCCGCAACGCTTCCCGTCACGCCAACAAGAACACGAAATGTCCCGTCAGCTTTCAACAAATCATTCTGCAGAAAAGAAACGTGATTATCTGTCTGCATATTAGCATATCACCAAGAAGAGGTCGACAAGGAGCTGTAGCGCTCCTGTAACAGCACCGCTTCCACTCAGCGAACTACTTCCGTAAATAATCACCGCTAGCCAATCACAAGAGAGCACACCCAACGGCTCTTCCCCTGCACGAGCACGCCGATACGCTGACAGATGGCGAGCGCGCGCTTCCGCAGAATATTCTGGGTATTTTTTACTAGCTGTCCACGACGGCTAGCATGAAGCGAGGTGGCTTCATTCATTGTCCGCCAAGCCTGGCATTTGTTTGAAACACAACTCTAGAAGAAACGGAACGATGGAGCTGACGCCGTTGGTTTACTGGGCTCAACGCCATGAAGAAATTTACCTACGAGTGGAGCTGACAGACGCTCAGGTGAGCACGCGAGACAGTTCAGGACAGGACGCTCCGGGGTTCAGCAAATCACCCGCAGTCACTTTTCAGTAGGAAGTCGCTTCAGTGTAGTACTTGACCGCCTGGTGTACTATTAATGCCTGTAAGGGAAACCTTTAATAATGCAAATGAAGGGCGCAGGTTACTGTAAATGCCGCATGGCTGGTTGATGCTAGCTGTACACTTTGCATATTAGATGGTGAACAGAGAGATTATTGTAGGTGAGAGTTGGTATTTACAAAGCCCCCCCGAGCCCACCAAACCTGTTAAATGATGCGCTGATAAGTATCATGATGTTAAGAAGACGTGTGTGGTACAGTAAGTTCATGGATTTGTAACCCTTAAATACCCCCCTGCACTACCTGTTGGCGCAGAGCGTAGCGTCATCACGTCGCCCCACAGGTGAGATTAGAAGGGGCGAGGGACAGATGATTCGTAACCCAAAGATGTCAATTTGGCCAAGACTTCAGGCTGCAGGAGGGACTCTTTATCATACAGAAACAAGTACAGGAGCTGATTCATGATGGAGATCGTGTGAAACGGCTCAGTTCCTCGTTCGAGTCGATCAAGTGTTTCATCATTGTCTCTGTTGTAAGTAGTAATATCATATGACTATGTAGGACTTATGTGTCTCTGTCTTTTTGCAGAATATTAACGTCCATGTGCATGAAAAAGTGCTTCAGTTTCGAGGTGACATATATTTCACGTACATTTGACAATGAACATGTTTTAAAGTTAATGATTTGGGACATAATTTATGGTATTTTGCGTGTAGCCCGGGGCCATGGAGCAAAAGGACAAAATGAATATGGGTTCAGCTTGGAGTTTCTTTTGCCAGTAAAGGCAGAGGTATGTGTTCATGTTAAAATCAGTCCTTGATATCTGCTCTTTCTCTTCTATTTATACTTGCTGGTTTTGCTGACCGTGCTCATTCAGTTTACCTGTGTGTCCAGGTGAGCCACAAGTCCACGCAGCGGCAGGTGAATATTACCGTGCGGAAGGAGCAGCGAGGATGGTGGGAAAGACTGCTGGTACAGGAGCGCAAACCGGTCTTCCTGGCACCTGACTTTGACCGCTGGCTGGAGGAGTCAGACGCTGAGATGGAGATCCGGGAAAAGGTGAGAGTTAAGTTTCAGTGGAGCGTTTCCATGTGCAAGCCTGCACGTTTGACAGCAAGCTCATTCTCAGTACTGATGATGTCATTATCTCAGTATCAGAACTAAGATTGCATTGTTGTTACCAGAGGCAAAGATTGAACAAATAGATATTATGTGTATGTTTTTCACTTTGAAAAGGAGGAGAAGAAGAACAGGCTGAAGGCTTCAAGGCATAAAGAACAAGGTGAGTACAGGTCTGTCCAGATGCATGCCTGTTTGAAGGTTTCTTTAAAGTCCAAAGGGTTTTTTTGGCTGTAGTTTTTCCTCATCTCTTTGTTCAAGCAGGTTGTCCGGATCAGTTGCCCCAGTGATTTCTTTTTCTTTCAAATGTTTCAGGGTTTGTCAGCCTGAAAACGGGCTTTCTGTTTGCATATAACCTGGTACAGTTTCTTGGTTTTTCATGGATCTTTTTCAACATGACTGTTCGGCTCTTCATCTTTGGCAAAGGTGAGAAAATATAAGACTGCTCTGCCTTGAAGTTCCTCGTTTTTCCTTCACTGATCAGTTTCCTCACATAAACCTGGTAAAACCTGACTCTCCCTTCAGATTCTCTCTACGACACGTTTCACACCATATCGGACGTGATGTTCTTCTGCCAGATCTTGGCAGCAGTGGAGGTCCTCAACGCTGCTTTTGGAGTCGTCCGGACAGGTGTTATCCCAGCTCTTATGCAGGTGTGGGATGCTCATTTGCCAGAGTTTGAATCATGATGTAGACTGCATGCCAAATGTTAAGTACTTATTTAATATTAATTGCTTTTGTGCGTTTTGTTGTTCTGCTAGGTGGTTAGAAGGAATTTTATCCTCTTCATCATTTTCGGTAGTTTGGAGGAAATGCACAACAAGCCTGTTGTGTTCTTTGTTTTCTATCTGTGGAGTGCCGTTGAGATTTTTAGGTAAGTATGCATCTGCCTTGTTGTTCATGGTGGACAAGAAGAAGAAGACTTTATCGATGAGATCGTGTGTCAGTCGATTAATAGTGACACGCTTTGTGTTTCCTCCCTAAAACTAACGCGATGATCCAATTTCAGGTATCCATTTTACATGCTGCGCTGTTTCAACACAGAGTGGAAGACTCTCACGTGGCTGCGATACACAGTTTGGATACCGCTGTACCCGTTAGGTGTCATAGCTGAAGGTGAGCTTGTTTACGTCCCTCACAATCAATAATTATTCTTCACACAGACGTACTGAAATCGATCTCATCTCCCAACCTCATGCAGCTGTTGCTGTGATACAATCCATACCCGTCTTTGACAAGACCAAACTCTTCAGCATTCCTCTGCCAAAAGCCGTCGGTACCTCTATCAGCTTCTCTTACTTCCTGCACGTCTATCTAGTTCTCATGTTTCTGGGTAAGTGTCCAGATAAAACATTAATCACATACAGTTCATCTTTGAGCAAATATATGTCCTAATGTCAGCATTAACCTTTTGCTCACCACCCACCACCCCCCACCCCCCACCCCCCAGGACTTTTTATCAACTTCCGTCATCTTTACAAGCAGAGGAAGAGGCGTTTCCGTACCAAGAAGAGGAAAGCAAACTGAGATCCAGCACAAACAGCACCCTCCAACACCTTTGCTGCCTGCTTATTTCTTCTTTTGAAATGATCCACATAACCCATCATCCAGTCAAATCAGCTCTCGTTTCTGTCATGAAGGTTTTCTATCCTCACAGCCTGTTTGTAGATCAGTAATGAGCTATACTAAGCACAATAACTTTATCCCGTGTGATACTGTTTCTTTTTCCTTTAAATCTTGGTTGATAATTTGTGTATGACTGAAGAAAGCGATAACATTCCAATAAGTACTGTATTAGTTACCATTAGATATGTGACCTGCACCGCAAACCTCAGGGAAAATTATGCTGGCGACTGATTAAACAGAGAGAATTTTGTGTCCTTTATGCTCAATAACACGGTAACCACCTATGAAGAATCTTTATTGATATCCCTCACTACACTATTTCATGATTTTGACAGTCACCTGAATTTTAAATACAGACAGCAACCGTAATTCCCAGGTCCCCCGTGAAGGTGAGTCATTGACAATGAATAAAAACAAAATTTAACTAGTTTGTGAAAAAGATCCTACGAAGGAGCATGTAAAAAAATATGTACACATGAACACCTTACAAACACCTCATGTACGTGTGTCAGAGAAGGAGTGTAAGTTAGCGATTTGTTTCATTTGGGTTCCACATTAAGGTTCTTGAAGCGTCCCCTTTCACGAGTTCCTTAAACAACATTAGGCACACACAGGTCCTGTCTCCACCTTGGTCCACACAGGCTGAGGCTGCTAAATTTCAGTCCACTTTCGCCAATTCAGACATGGCTCAGCTTGAGAAGTCTGTGTGCATGGGAACGATGTTTTGCTCAAAAGCAGCATACTGGGAGTCGCCAGTGCTAGCCAGCTTGAGTTGCTTCGCGGCGTGGGAGAGCTGGAAAGCAGCATCCGGATGGGCCGAGTCCGGGAGCAGGGTGCACTCTCTCTCCAGCAGATCGGCAACTCCCTTCAGGAGCTCCCAGAAACCAAAAGCCAGGGCGGCTTTCCTAAGACGGTTCAGCTCCTGACAGGGTCAAAAACAAAATAGCAACTTCAATTTTAAAAAAGATTTATAGCTCAGAGCCATTTTCAGAGAAATTTACCTTATAGAAGGTTTGAGTTTTATCTGGCAGTTTCCTTGCATTCCTCAGGATCTTCTGCACATCCGTCTGTAGAACAACATCATAAATAAATCGAGTCATTGATGACCAGAAATAACTCTCAGATGTTTTGTAAAACTATGTAATCAAAATATCACACCATATCCATTAGGAACAGGGTTAATTCCACTGAATGACAGACTTGGGCTGATGTGAGGCATCCACATTAGGTTGGTTTTTACCAGTTAGATGTTGATGTGAACACTATTTACAAGTCAGTAGGGGTATGAAAATTAATGGTTGATTGATGGATCTTAGTATGTACATTTGCCCATGTACAGTGTTCAACCATATTAGTGTTATTTTTAAAAAAAATCAAGTTTATATCAAATTTCATATCTGTCAGGACAATATTTTGTGACATCTTGTTTTCATGTCATTGTGTGGCGCCCCCCTATCAATTGGGCGCAGATCGCTTTGGTAGGCCAATTCCCAAAAGCCTGAAGACACGAAACCAGATTTATGATAACTGGAGAAATCACTAATGAGTTATGGCTGTTTTCCTGCTATCTCCACCCTGAACTTTTTCAGTTGATGGCAGCCATGAGGTCAAGCTCTATTCACATTACTGTTTTTCAGAATATTTAAAATGACAGAAAATCCATCATGGCAGACTTTTATGGTCCAAGACGCTTTGTTGTAAAGCCCACTGAACAGAGCTTGTGTTTCCAATTTCAAGCCATTCAGTCCTGCAGTGTGGGCCATAATTACAGCGCCACCATCTGGCCAACTGGGCTCATATTACTTAGGAAGTACTTGCACATGATTTCCAGTTATGGGGCTGAGTTCACATTTGTGGGAATTTGGACAGATAATAATAATAATAATAAAGTCAGAAGGCACCTTGTAAAAATGGCTTCAACCAAATGAAACCGTCATCTCTCCACAGGCTTCAACAAACCACAGTGCTTTCAAACAGAGGGTTTTACTGTACCTGTAGTCCACTGGCCTTAATCCACACAGTGACATTCTGGGCATAGCTTCGTTTGGCCTGGGGCTGCACAGGGAAAGGACTTTTACTGTCATCCTCTCCATAGGGATTTTCAGCAGCCTCTGAAATACCAGAAAGGTCATGAAACAGCAAAGTGAAGTCAATACATTCTCAGTCTGTAATAAAAACTGTTAATTATTAACTGCTTGATTATGTACAGTACACATACAGAGAGGCCTTTGCACTTCAGGAACGTGTTTACTCGTACATGGGTTAGTGTGTCAGAAGTCATAGTGCAGAGTTTTGAAATGATGCCCCAAGGGATAAGGAACTAGCAAAGACGTGAATGAACAGTATGCTAAAGAGATCCAAGAGATGTTGTAAAAATATAGAAAGTTGCTGTTTGCTTGTTTGACACAGTGAAGGGGTAAGGGGTTACCTGATATTGGTCCCAGATGTGAGATCTTGCCCAGCCAAGGCAGAGGCTCTGGGCCAGGCTCAAACAGAGACATCATTAAGTTTGATTTCTTCTTGCTGTCTGCTTGGGAGTACAGCATGCCAAACCACTCCGGTCTGTGAGAAAGCAAGCTCAATTTAGATTACTTCTTCATAAAATGACTCATTTTACTCTGCAGGTGTCTCAGTATCTAAATGCACAAAGCTTTGTGCATAACAAAAATCAAAGATGTTAAATATAAACAGCTCTGCTGCATCTCACCCCAGCTGGACCAGCGCCACCATGCCCTCAACTTTAAGACTGCCATGTAAAAGTACACAAAAATTTGGGCTTTTGCCTGCCATTTGACTGGCAGAGGGTTCCTCCTCAAGCTCCTCTGTGGCTCCTGTGCCAACTTCATCCACCTCTGAAATCAAGTACAAATAAAACAGATTGTCAATATCATAATCTAACAGATGCCACAGTGAGGGCTCACTGATTTAGGTTTTTTGTATTTTAAAGGGAGAATGAGTAGGATTTTCTCCAAAAAAAATGATGATAATAAAATAAGCATGCAGTCAGCCTGAAATCCAGCATTTGTATTGCTGGAAACACAATCTGAGCTATCCTTGTTGCAAAATGATGTGGCTGAAACTGCAGTGAACTTTTTAAGTTTGGGGACAAGCAGTACAGTGCAGCTGAAAATCAGTTTGAAACGATCCACTGCTTCCAGAAAATCTGGTTATTTTCTATGAAAATCAGTTGCAACAAAAGCAATGAGCCCTCAGTATGCTGTACAGCTGATTTGTCGATGAATGTTTAGTTTTTCTTTAAAACAACACAACAAATTTCGAACACTTACCTTTATTTACAGCAATAGGCAGTACCAAGTGTCTGGATAAAACAGGAGGGCTGGAAATGTCAGCAATTTCAATGAATCCCACAATTTCCAAATCTGAAACATGTATAACAGAATCATGTTGTGTTTAAGGGGAAAAAAGCTTTAAACTTTACTTTAAACCATGAAATTTGAAGCCAGCCGGATACCTGTACTGACTGCTCGGGGCATGGGCTCCACCTCTTCATCCATCACAACAGGTTCAGGTCGAGGGAACACCTGGACATCTGAGGAGAGGTTCCCACAGTGCAGGACAGCATGGAAGGGGGAGTACGCGTGATCAATCAGCTTCCTGAAGACATACAAAAGCCATGATTCCTTAGTAAACACATAACACATGGAAAAGTACTTTTCTTTCCGGATTATTTCTCAAGCGAGAGTCATACCCAAACATGGCCTGCACGCTCTTCATGCAAAGCGGTCCCTCCGTGGTGAAGATCTGTCCGTCACCTCCACTGAGACGAAGCAGCTCCTCCAAGTTGTCCATGGCATCGGTCATCTGCAACTGCAATTACGCAAGACAGGGGGGAAGCATTTGTTGCAGTTACCAAATCTATTGCAAGCACCAACTTGCCATAAGCTTAAGTTTTACACAGATGCAAAAGAAGACTTCCTGGGCACACAAGAGAAAACTGTTGATGATATAAGAGATGAAAAAATAATGAGCATATTTTCTCCCCAGGTTAAATTAAACAGTAAAACAGCACATCACAGTCACATAGTTATGAATATTCATTACTATTTATCTCTAGGTTCAGAAATACACACAATAACCGTCAAACAGCAATTCAGGTTTTCTCCATGATTTTATAGTAAATAAATACAAAGTAAATAGAAATCAATTGTTGAACAGTCAGCCAAAAAAGGTGAATCAGTACCTCCTCTGCATTGGCTACACACATGATGAACATTTTGGTGGGGAAAGGGAAAGGGAGTGGGAACTTCTTGTCATCCCCACGCTGCTTCAGTGTTTGCAAGGAGTGACGAAGGGAACCCTTTCCAATACCCAGAGATCCATCAGTGACCAGCACCACCTATAGGACAAAGGAAGGAGGTACATAAACATAAACCTACGTTACCATACATGGACACAGATAGCTAAAATCACAATGGAAAAATCATTTGACAGCACACCAGCTTTATCTAATAAATGCAAAATTCAGAGGTGTGATGATATTGTATGACGGACTCAACATACCTGACAGGGACAGGCACTGCCCCACTCCTGCTGTACCACGTTACTAACTCCATGAAGAGCTGATTCCACACAGGTCTTGTCATAGTCTTCCAGGTTGCTCAGAGCCTCCTTCATGGAGATAGACATTGCTTAGACAATCCCCAACACTTCTCCAAAGTCATACTCGTTTTCTCTGAAGCCAAACGAAAGCAGTGAAGAAATTTTGCTGACTGCTTAGACTGACTTCTCATATCAGGCACACTTTACCTGCAATGCGTTGTAATCCCTGGTGAAAGGCACCAAAAGTTCCCAGAGGGAGGAAAATGCCATCAGTGTTGTGAACTCCAGGCGGTAGTTTGAGGCCATGTGTTCAAACAACATATTTAGTCCGTGGACGGCCAGATTCTTCCTCTGAAACTCCTCGCTGCCATCCTGCGACACTGGCCGTGTCATGGACAGAGACACGTCCATTAAGACCACGGTAGGCATGGCTGATTGCTAATATAGCTTCCCAAGGAATACAGTGGAATTACAGTACCCTGAAACGTGCTCCCACTGATGAAAAGCAAGAAAAAGATATGTGTGAGGACAACAGCGCAAAACTACGAAGTTAGCTAACTTTGCGTTAAATAGCATCTCTTCCTGTCTCTGCAGGGCATACTAACAAGATCATTCATTAAATGTAGCTATAAGTGTTCATGTCAGCGACACTGTTTTTAAGAGGATCATAGTGAGGTTAGTGTAGATCAAACAGAGACTATTAACGCCGTTAAAAGCTAAAAAAGAAAGAGCATGTCACAGCAGAGGAGTGTTAGCTAATGTTTGCTAGTTGTTCGGCTAACTAACGCTAGCATTCTGTAAAGTACCGCTAAACGACCGAACAGAAGAAACATTCTGGTTACTAATTAACAAATGTGAGGCTATAACAACCGATAGGATGAAATATAAAATAAACAATTAATAAAATAAACACTAAATGTATACGTGCCATTCAACGTTTCGCTCGCCATCCAGTGTTTGTGTTGTAATGTGCACGGCTACTTCCGTCCGAGTGAAAACAATGAACTTGAGAATAAATAGTTCCTATGTGATCTTGCCGCGGGGATTTACACAGAAATTATCTGGAATTTTTTTCATTTAAACATGAATCTGTTTGCCTCATTTTAGGCTCGAATTTTGATGTCGGAACTATTACTGCTGAGTTTAGTTATTCCAGTGCAAATTCTGTCATGTTAAATCCGCGCAGATGCGGGAGTAGAAGAAAGTTCAACATGCTCGATGTCACAAAATTAGAATCTTCGGTCAGATACCCACAGTGCACAATTAGTTTGTGGCATACAACGATCCGGTCAGAGCCCTGGCTTTTAATAAATCCCTGGATAGTTTTGCAGAGAAACTGGTGAGAAGGAGTCGTCTGTTGACAAGGTAAGACAGCTGGCACTGTTGCTGTGTGTTTACAGCTGTAAAAGGAGCGTTACAGACAGGTGACAGGGTCCATGATTTGGTGATCAGTTTGAGCGTGAAAATGAGACACTGCACATAGCACATAATCCTCTTAGAAGACTTCAAGTATGATGCATATGGTGCATATGTCTCTCTCTCTCTCTCTCTCTCTCTCTCTCTCTCTCTCTCTCTCTCTCTCTCTCTCTCTCTCTCTCTCTCTCTCACACACACACACACACACACACACACACACACACACACACACACACACACACACACACACACACACGCTTGTTATGCTGCTGCTAAATTGACATTTTATTTATTATTACAACAGACTTTCAAAGTGTCCCTCCTTTGCCTACTAAGGAGAAAGCTGACCTTTATAATTGCCCATTTATGCCTCTTGTGTTTTTTTCAGCCAGTACCTCTGCTTCTGTGGGGCAAGATGAGTTGTGTACAAAGAAAGTGACTCCAGCTGAGCCGAGACCTGTTTCTCCTCTCTGGGGTTTTCCTGTGCACCCTCTACCAGCTGACCATCAGTGCCAGACTGTACGAGCCTTTGCCAATGACTCAGATTGGAGAGGACTTTGGAGAAGGTTCAACAGAGGGGGTGGAGGAGGCTACAGTAGAGACTCAGGGGCAGGAGGAACCTCTCACTGCAACACATGACTCAGAGATGCATGTGGTACATCATCCGGATACAACTTCAGATTTTAAAGCTTCCACCCCCACTGAATCTCCACAATCGCCAACTACAAACCGGACTATTGTGCACTGCATCTATGTGGCCCCTGAGCCTCCACAGGAGACACCCACACCAGCTCCAGCTCCTCCAGTAACCACCATCACCCCAGCTTCTCCCTGTGAAGCTCCACATATGAAGGGTGAATACCCTGAAGATTATTTTTCTGTTGAAGACCGCAGGCGAGGCTGGGTGATCCTCCACATCATAGGGATGATGTACATGTTCATTTCGCTTGCGATCGTGTGTGATGAGTTCTTTGTTCCTGCGCTGGGGGTGATCACAGACAAGTTAGCCATCTCTGATGATGTGGCCGGAGCCACATTCATGGCTGCTGGAGGTTCTGCTCCTGAGCTTTTCACCTCATTGATCGGAGTCTTCACCGCCCACAGCAATGTGGGTATTCATGTCCTCAGTAATGAGTCCATTATTATGTATTTATATCACAAAGAGTTTTCTCAAGTGTGGAAGAAACCCTAAATAGTTACTAACAGTTTGCAGGCATTTGCTCAAAATTTTCTAAATACTTCTAAGTATATCAGCATAGTTAGCATATAGCAATTAAGAACAAAGCTGTGTAGCTTTAAAGAACAACATACACAGCTATCAAAGACAAATGTACACATCCTGGTAAGTTAAAAATTTACAGGTTTTGTAATCCTTCACAAATTACTGGCATAATTTTTTGCTAGTTTAGTTTTGCTGTTCAATCTTGTTAACACTCAAGTAACACTGTCACATCATATGATACTGCAGCTATTTGAACAACTTTGTCTTACTGCATCCAAGCATATGGTATTTGCATAGATCTATGTTACAAAAACTGAGCAGCTCATCTATTATTACCACAATGAAGCTGTTCCATAATGCACAACAGATGCAGGTACTCAAAAGTAAAAATTGTGTGTTCACTCATAAATCATTTTGTCTCACTCTGTCATGCTCATCAAAGAAAGCCTGTGAAGAATGCAACAGAAACCCACATCACTCATCCCTCATGACATCTCTGCTCTCATCCTACCTGTGCTAATCGTGTCAAAACAGTGAAATGTTACTGGCAAAGGCGTTTGAGAGTGAAAGCTAAGAGCAAACTAATCCTTTAAGGAGCTACAGCGCTGTACAAACTGTAGCATCAAAGGATGAAAGGGAGCAGCTGGAGGAGAAGCTACTCTCTCACCATATCCTGGTGCTTAGCAAAAAGCTCAAAAGTCAATCTTTGATACCTGTAAGGATTCACAGAGTCAGTGCACAGAGTTACAACTTTACAGATGGCCTCTTTAGCCATATCTCAGCATAATCAACACACCAACATGCCTGTTCCCTATAGGAGGACATGCCTGCAGGTGAGGATGGGTCAGGAGCCTCTGAAGGCTGAAAGTGACGACAGCGATGAAGACAGCGATGGCTCCTGTAAAAATGAACATAATGTAATTGAAGAGAAAGAAGAAGCAGAGAAAGAAGATGAACTTCTGACTTTAGAGTTGCCTCACACACGCCGTAAACAGGCCACCTACATCTTCCATCTGCTCATAATCTTCCCTCTGTGGCTCACAGTTCCAGATGTTCACAACCAGGTAAAGATCCACACACATTTCTGAGGTCAGCTCCAGTATCTTGAATACCTCAACTAGGTGCTTTTGCTGTTGTTCTACAGAAATCCAGAAAATTCTTTGCAGTCACCTTCCTGGGCTCTGGTCTTCTCTTGCTGTCTTCTCCTTCACTGTGTGGTGGGCCCATCACGTGACTGTGGGGTGAGCTGCGATAGCCTGATGCATCTCGTTTTTAAAAAAGAAATGCTGATTAACATACAGTCTTCCAGTGCTGTGGCTCCTGTACTCAGCCATCCACGGTTTGGCTCCTGTGGCCGTCAGCAGCAATGGGCTCTTCTGTGCCATCGTGCTGCTCTTCATCATGCTCCTCTTTGTCATCATCTCCATTGCATCCTGTAAGTGGAAGATGAATAAGGTGCTGGGCTCCACCATGTTCCTGCTCTACTTTATCTTCCTGGTGCTTAGTGTGATGCTGCACATCACATCGTTATCTGCCCTGTTATTGTGGATGAAAGGGCTTAAAATGATTGTACATGTTATTGCTAATGAAATTTGCTGTTTTTTTTTATATGTGTATATATGCTTTCTCGTTTTTAGCAATTACTCCTTGATTTGTGCTCTGTTAACTGATCTGCAGGGCACATTCACAGACCAAAGTAAAACAATTTCAGCTTCTACATTTATGATAATGATGTGACTCAGTGTCCCAAAGTTGCAAAAATCTTTGTTGCACCAGTGAAGAGAAGATAACTTCCTGGGTCTGAAAGCAGAACTGTTATCTCTCTTGTCTTCATAAACCTGTTACAGCACTACCTGGTCCCAAGAACTGTGATGTGAGCTTGATTGAAATGTAGTAATTATCTGTAAAGAGTTTTAATGTTGAATAATAATATTAATCTGGTGAACATTAAGGCGACTAACGCTCAGATTTTTTTTAAAGTCTGAAATTTGTATTTTGAATGTTGAAGATGTATGAAATAAACTGTACACTGATATGTCAACAGATGTATTTTATAATATCGGTTTTCTCATATCTAAACATTTTTTTCTTTTTCATTAATATATGCTCATATCTTGTGCTTAAGTTTTTAATCTTAATTGTTATTCGCTTAAATGTTTTTGTATTTCTTTTATTGTTTAATGAAAACAGCGATAACATATCGTTTGACTAATGGTCTGTGTATAAAATTCTCTAAAATAAATCATTCTATAAACACTTGACACACTGGAAATGGGCGTAAATTGAATTTAATTTTTTCTTTGTCTTGAAATGAAAACTGTGACAGTAGAGGTGGGAGTGAATCTCCTCTCACTGTAAAAACTGTTGTGACTAATCAGTTACCAGCACCACCTAGAGGACAAAAAGGAGAGGTACATAAATTTGAGCCCATACAACAGCACACACAAGTAGCTAAAATCTCAATGTAAAGCATTTGCTTTATGTTTCTTTTTACTCTCCATTTTAATTATTTAACTAATAGTATTACTGTTGATATATTTAGTTCTATTTTTTACTTATTGGACAAGATTTTTGGAGGACAGTTTCCTCAATCTTAATAAACTATAACAAAGGCCAAACTTTATATTGATTTCACCAAATATACCACCTTGACCTGCAAGATGTTGGTTTATGGTTTATTAGATGTTTTTTTTCTCCTCTTTAATTAATCCATGCATGACTTTGTGCTGATATGTGCGCCTCTATTTCTGTCCGGGTGAAAGCAGTGTGCCTTGGAATAAGTAGTTCCTATGTGATACACACTTTAAATTTCATATTCCTGTGCTGAAAAGTCAGCCCAGAAACTTAGCATGGAGTGCCATAATGTCAATAATAATGCTGTTGGCTTGTGTACATTGTGGATTTTGGACTGGAGTTCAAAGTTGGCTGTTCCAGTTCAATTTTTTTTTTTTTTCATAATAGAAAGTATTTTCAAGTGTCAGTCTGATGTTTCTTAAGGATTTTATGCTGCAGCTATGCAACATAATGGCATTCAACTAAAGCACCACTTTTATTTGCGTTAAATTAAATATTACTATGACAGGCTCATGATAAAGTGAGAGTGAGACAATGCACATAATCCTCTTAGAAGACCTCAGGTATTATGCTGATCCATTGTGAAGACTTGTCCTGTGTCCTACATAACCCTTTGGCCATTGGCAACGGTTTGGGCTTTAGCTGGTGCCACAATACCCACCTGTGGAAATCTTTCGAGATTTTTGCACCCCTGACTTTGCAAGATATCCTTTCTGTGGTAAGTCTCCACCTGTTGGACAGTTTTTCTTTCTATGTGCATTGATGTTTTGCTTGTGTTTGTCTGTTGTGTCAGTCTGTGGCTCATTTTGTTCAGTCTGCTTCTCGGACACCACCAGCGTGCAGAGAAAGAAGTCTTAACAGCTTCTTAACAATAACGTTATGACAGACAGTTATTTAGGAGGTGCATTCTCTGGACACTTCAAATGCATTCAAACGTACTCTATTGTTGTGCATCCTTTGACAATAGGGTTGGTTTTCCAAGGATACGGGATATGACATGAATCACACAGCAGAAGTTTTGGATTCTGTCACCCCAGGGTCTGCTGGGGAGAGAGCTGGACTTGACCTCTACCAAAGCCCATTTATGCATCTTAATTCACCATAACCACTGGCGTCACTGCTTTGGAGGAAAATGTATTGTACAAGGAAGAAGCGACTCCAGCTGAGCCGAGTCCTGTTTCTCCTCTCTGGGGTTTTCCTGTGCACCCTCTACCAGCTGACCATCAGTGCCAGACTGTACGAGCCTTTGCCGATGCCTCAGATTGCAGAGGACTTTGGAGAGGGTTCAACAGAGGGGGTGGAGGAGGCTACAGTAGAGACTCAGGGGCTGGAGGAACCTCTCACTGCAACACATGAATTAGAGCTCACAGATCAAACAACACCAGAGATGCATGTGGTACATCATCCGGATACAACTTCAGATTTTAAAGCTTCCACCCCCACTGAATCTCCACAATCGCCCACTACAAACCGGACTATTGTGCACTGCATCTATGTGGCCCCTGAGCCTCCACAGGAGACACCCACACCAGCTCCAGCTCCTCCAGTAACCACCATCACCCCAGCTTCTCCCGGTGAAGCTCCACATATGAAGGGTGAATACCCTGAAGATTATTTTTCTGTTGAAGACCGCAGGCGAGGCTGGGTGATCCTCCACATCATAGGGATGATGTACATGTTCATTTCGCTTGCGATCGTGTGTGATGAGTTCTTTGTTCCTGCGCTGGGGGTGATCACAGACAAGTTAGCCATCTCTGATGATGTGGCCGGAGCCACATTCATGGCTGCTGGAGGTTCTGCTCCTGAGCTTTTCACCTCATTGATCGGAGTCTTCATCGCCCACAGCAATGTGGGTATTGGGACAATCGTCGGTTCAGCAGTTTTTAACATTTTGTTTGTGATTGGAATGTGTGCTTTGTTTTCACGGGAGGTTCTTCATCTAACCTGGTGGCCACTTTTCAGAGATGTGTCCTTCTACATATTTGACCTCATCTTACTCATCATCTTCTTTTTGGATAATGTGATAATGTGGTGGGAGAGCCTGATGCTGGTGACCAGTTACTCTCTGTATGTGACTTTCATGAAGTTCAATGTGCAAATAGAGCAGGCCTTCAAGACACAACTCCACAAACACAAGAACATTGTCAAAGTTATTGCTGTGGAGGAACCTGAGAAGGTAAGCACTCCTGTGACAGAACATAAATCTACAATCGGGGGTTTTCATGTCCTCAATTGACATAATAATGAGTTTGTTACTATATATTTATAATATATAAATATCACATTTTTTCAAGTATTTTCAAGTGTGGAAGAACCCCAAAGACTTATTAACAGTTTGCAGGCATTTGCTCAAAGTTTTCTAAATACTTCTAAGTATATTAGCATAGTTATTGTTTCTTATTCTGTTATAATCACAAGCAATGTGGTTTACTACTGAAACAGAAAGTCACATAGCTCATCTCTAATGGCACCTATATGCAAATCATGTCAAAAGACTGAACTGAAAGGCCTTGGGGGCAAACTAATACTTTGAGGAGCTACAGCTCTATACAAACTGTAACATCAGCATATACTGCGTTTCACCCTGGTAAGTGTGATTGAAGCATAATTTACACAAAGTAAAGCTAGACTCAGGGTATTTGTTGAGCTGGATATACTGCTGGAGCTGGACTCCTAATGGGCAAATGTAATTATTTCATCTGCTATTTCACATCAAATCACACTATAGTGTTGTCTTTTTCTTTTTTTGGTTATTGACTGAGTGATAATTTCACAAAGCTCCACTGTTTATTTTGACATGTAACACTGACAAGACCCCCAGAGTGTGCAATGTGTGAAATAGCAATGTTCAAGCTTAACCAAAGTGGAATAACTTTGGTCTATCTCTACCAATGAATGATTATCACTGAAAAAAACATTGCTGCACGCAGACAAATGGGGACGATGAAGATAATGCTCCTCCTGCTCCAGAGGACAAGAATCGGTTAAAGGTAAAAATCAATCATTCAACCAGCCACACAAATTCAAATAGAAACACAAAAAACCCAACATGCTCACACTGTAAGCACTCACAGTGTTCATTTACCTGCATATTATTTTGCATCTTATTGACCTCTCTGTCCTCCCATTGAACAGGCCTCCCTTCAAGAGCTGGCACATGTAAATGCACTAAGATGTGGTTGTCTAACACTAATTTGTCTGTTACTGTGAGCAGCTGTCGTGACCTCAGCCATCTCTTTCCCCAGTTGAAGCCATCCCTTCAGCGAGGGGGGAGTTCAGCTTCTTTACACAACAGCACCATGAGAAACACCATCTTCCAACTTATGATCCACACATTAGACCCTCTTGGAGAGGGTGAGTACCGTATCGCCACTGTGATTCCCCCAAATGATTGATAATCGTCTGCCTTTAAAACTCCTCTTATGCTGAGTGTCTGGGGACTCCGTCCTTCACATAGTAGAATGGATTAGCAAAGTGTCCCAAATTAAGGCAGCTCTAAGTCCAGATTGATACTAAGTAGATAAATACTTACCTCAGTCTATGGAGGCATTCCTTTGTAGGCCCACACTGAAATATGAAAAGATTCTTAGAACAAACAAACAAACAAACAAACAAACATAGCTTTAGTTTTAGTTAAGAAAGATTGTTAATGAGAGGCAGATCAAAAAGTGGTATTATTCCTGTTAAATCAGTGAGATAACGAACTGTAGCTGTACTGTAGTTTTACAGTGCATCATGCTACGATGAATCATAGTCTAACACCTATGTGCACATTTTCCTGTTCTATGGTTGACTGAGGCAAGACTACACTTTGTCCCAATTTGTGTACCTGTGGCCCTGGCTCCTCGTTTGCTCGTCTCTCAGGCCTCCAGGCAACAAACACTCCACTACTCCTGTGCAATAATCAGCTTTTGAATGAGCCTATGCAATCTGGATCAGAGCTAGCAGCCCCATTACAACCCACTCCCTGTGTCTATGTCCCTGGAGATGACTATAGGCATTGACATGCATCAAAGCAACATCATTAACACCCGTGGCTTGCTCAACGTCTCTAAATAATGATGTGCTGCCTCACTAAAAGGCACAAAGATGATTTTATTAATCAAATGCTTTGAATAAACCATCAGAATGGATGTTTACAGCTCCTCTGTGTCCCACTGTGTACTGCATGGTGTCTGTATCAACCTCTGCTGCTATTGATCATGCTTTCTTGAGTTTGGTGTGTTTAATGTGAGACATTGGCTCAAAAGGAAACAGGAAATCCTTGCATTCTATTCGAAAATTGTCTGTCCGTCCATTGGAAACAAATTGCTGTTTCTCAGAGACAAAGAGGCAGTTGAATTCGTATGCAGGATCATTTCAGCAGACAGCAAAAGTATGATCCTGTCTCGTCTTGCGCAGTGCCTCCAGTGCAGTTCCTTTGATAAGCTCAGTCCTCCTTTCATCATTTTGCCCCATGCTGCAGCAAGGATTATAATGCTATTGTTTTTCATGTCATACTGCCAGTATTTTGCTCTATGCCTAACTCATGAATGGTGTGGCCGCCTCTTTATCCTCAATACAACTGTTAAACTGTGAAATCATTGTAATAATTATCATCACATGACTGAGAAATTCATCACAGAATTTGAAGTTTATTTTTGCTTGTTTGATTGTTCTTAGGGAAATTTAAGGATAAGGCTGAGACTCTGAATAATGTGGCTAGACGGACAGCAGAGAGCAAAACTCAAGACAAAAGTGAAGGTAAACTGGAAGGGTGCTATGGTCATCCATTGATCAGGCACCTTTCATTAAGCTTTCAGACTCTGCTCTTGAGCAGAGTCTGAAAGCTGCTTCTCTTCTGGGATGCAAAGCTCTGTTTCACATTTAAACCACACAGCCAAAATATGTCAGCAACAGAAAGGTGATGTCTATGATACATGCCCTACATTACTTTACTGCAGCCAATTGGAAAATATTGCCTGGAGCATCATTTTATGCTGCTTGACAGTAAAATATGGAGTGTATACAGAGTAGTGTAAATAAAACATAAGGAGTACATCAAGTTACATACAGGTGCAATATACTGTAAAAAATAACATGCAAACAGTGCTAAAGACTAGACAAAGTGCCTACAGGAGCATTTAATCAAATCCAAATACTGACATCGATGACAACAGTGAGTTCATTCTGTCCAGTCGCCACAAGGATAACCTCATATATCATGGAACAATAGATTCACTGCATTTCTCCATATGACCTGGCCTGAAGTCTCATAAAATGAAATGGAGGGCTCTTGTAGATAGCTGAATGAGCTCCAGGCATGAGGCAAGTGCACAAGATTTGGGGGATTCTTTTTCGCAGGTGGTGGGGGAAAAACTGAGCAGACCAAAGAGCCAGAGGCTGCCCCAGCAGCAGAAGCAGAGAAGAAGGAGCAGCCAGAGGACAAGAAGGTACTCTCCAACCATGTCCTGGTGGTTATCAAAAAGCCCAGAAGTGACTCTTTGATACCTGTCTATGTAAGAGTCAATGCACAGAGCTACAAGCACAGGCAAATGGCCTCTTTAGGCTTCTTTGGCATTTGCTTCCACTTCTCCTTTGCTTCTCCTGCCCTCCATCATGATCTGTCTTTCCCATGCACTGCAGGAGGATGTGCCTGCAGGGGAGGATGGGTCAGGAGGGTCAGACGACTCCGGCAGCGATGAGGACGACAGCGATGAAGACAGCGATGAGTCCAGTGAAGATGAAGATGAAGATGAAGATGAGGAGGAGGAAGAAGAAGCAGAGAAAGAAGATGAACCTCTGACTTTAGAGTGGCCAGACACACGCCGTAAACAGGCCACCTACCTCTTCCTGCTGCCCATAATCTTCCCTCTTTGGCTCACAGTTCCAGATGTTCGCAACCAGGTAAAGATCCACACACATTTCTGAGGTCAGCTCCGGTATCTGGAATTGCTCCACACTGTGTTTCGCTTTTACATTGCTGACTTTGTCCGACAGAAATCCCAAAAATTCTTTGCGGTCACCTTCCTGGGCTCTATTCTGTGGATTGCTATCTTCTCCTACCTCATGGTTTGGTGGGCCCATCAGGTCAGTCACTGCGGTAACATTTAGAGATGCAATTTGAAATGCCTTGTCTCTTGATTGTGCACACAGACATTGAGCATCTTTCATAAAGACTGGTGTAATCTTGAGGGTGAGTACACATGAATCCAGGTATCAAGTGATTTGTTAACTCCCTTTAAATCTCCCCGAACCAGTGAATGAATTCTGAAAGTGAGATCAAGATTATGTCCTGAATTTGTCGTGCTAAGAAAAACATGTATTTCTGTAGCTTCTATCCACTCTGGACTTTGGTGTGCCCTTGTAGGTGGGTGAGACCATCGGCATCTCAGAGGAGATCATGGGTCTGACTATCCTAGCTGCAGGGACGTCCATCCCCGACCTCATTACCAGTGTGATCGTGGCTCGTAAAGGCCTCGGGGACATGGCTGTGTCCAGCTCTGTGGGCAGTAACATCTTTGACATCACTGTGGGGTGAGCTGCAATAACTTGATGTGTCATGAGTGAAAAATAAATCCAGATGAACACTCAGTTAATGCATTTCTTGCTCTCCTATTTTTCTGCATATCTTGCTCTGTCACTTTGTTTCACAAGTCTTCCAGTGCCGTGGCTCCTGTACTCAGCCATCCACGGTTTGGCTCCTGTGGCCGTCAGCAGCAATGGGCTCTTCTGTGCCATCGTGCTGCTCTTCATCATGCTCCTCTTTGTCATCATCTCCATTGCATCCTGCAAGTGGAAGATGAATAAGGTGCTGGGCTCCACCATGTTCCTGCTCTACTTTATCTTCCTGGTGCTTAGTGTGATGCTGGAGGATCGCATCATTATCTGCCCTGTTTCCATCTGAATGTGTGAACAGAAGCTTCTCTACAGCAGGACTTCTCTTCACATGACCCGCAGCAGCAAACCCATACATGTGGGTCTGGATATCTGTAGAACCTGTGCAGAAATCTACCGTAGTTGCTCTGCATTGCTGCCAGTGACAAGTCTGATATATCAGCAGCAATACACATACTACAACATTTTCTAGAACTTGTGACATAATCACGTTTAGCAACGATGGCAGTTTTTACATTCATGTTGTGATCACACCAGGAGATGCAGAAATACTGTCTGAAATAGTGTAGGTTGTGTGTTCATTGTTTACAATTTGAAATCTAGGAAATGTGCACATTTTGGAAAAGTTATGAGGTTTCTAACTATGAATTTTGTATAATATGTATGTATCCACTTGCGCCAACAACTGTTTTATAACATTCATTTTAGAGAACCTGAGCTTGCTTGAACTCACAGTTCTTTCATGCACATCGGTTTTTATAAAAAGGTCAGGCGTAGCAGTAACAGAACTCAGACTTGACGTAGAATAAACGTGTTTATTCATAAATGAAAGCAAACTATAGGTCCAACCAGGGAAGAAATTTCATTTCCTTTTTTTATATAAAAATCATACAAATTATTATCTGTGTTACAAATGATAAATAATACTTCATAAACATTGTTTCAGTTGACAAATTGTGTAAACAACATGTAGACATCAAATGATGTTTTGGTCATCTTTTTTTTCTTTTTCTTTTTTTTTTTCAAGCCACAACTTACAATGTGATTAAAACAGATCTGTACATGCTGTGAGACTGGTGCTTATTCCAAACACGCAGCCTTGTCTAATCCAGCATCATATTGTCACAAATACTGTGGTGAAGTCCAGTAATAAGCTGTGGAGCTGCATCACATTTAGGCAGGTTTCTTTTGTCAGTTATTAGTGAAAAACAATGTTAAAACAGTGAACCACCACACTCATTTTTGGAAGTGATTTTGAATTAGGACAGGTCCGAGCTGCTGTTGCTCAGTGCAAAGGAACTTGCGCTGCCATCTGTTCAGAGAGATTTAAAATGTCCTTTTATGCTCCGTATGTCACATTAAACAGTGCAATGTCTAAACCTGACATCTATATTATACAGTGAAGACCAAAGACCGAAAGAAAATCTACAAAATGTTTGAATCAAATAATCTGTACATTTTCATAGATCGACTACAATGTCAATAAATTTATTTTATTATCATTTTCAGTTTTCATTCATCCACTATAGTTTGATTGTACTGTTTTTAAGGAAATCTATCCTTGGTGGTCCCATATAACACATTGGTTATTCAAACCTCACTTGAAAAAAGGTATTGCTTAAAAAACGGTCAAGAAATCAGAGAATTCCCTTTTGGGTTCTGTTGGTACAAAAAAAAATCAAATAAACAGTGTGCATCAAGAAATAATATTATGTTTTATCATTTTTTGATGTTACCATGTAGTTTTAGTGTAATCAGGCATATGAGCATCGCCCCGCTAGGTGTACAGGGTGCAGATGAGGAAAGATGCAGTCGTGAACTGCATGTAATGGAAATATAAGACGGTAAAGTGAGTCCTACAGCTGTCAAATAAAAAGTCACTTAAGCGTAAGCTGCTGGGTCACGGCGTTACATAAATGAGGATGAATGGCAGGAGCTGATCTTGCCAAAGTGCTTTGTAAAAACACGAATGTCCTAAAGCAAGTACTTATTATACACACACGCTCAACAACAGTCTTCACAAGGTCACCAGGACCACCTAAGAATTTCAACGTGATCATACACTTAAACATACTTACTCACAGCTTCAACAGAAACAAAGTCATAAAATATACTGTATAATAACTGTACAAACATTTTACTATAGTAATACTGAAAATACAATGGACTTTCTAAACATTTGCAAACTCAAGGCCTGTCATTCCACGCCTCCAGCTCGAACAGTATACAAGAAACTCATGGCAGTTGCTTTACATTAAGTGTCATTTTCCTCATTGTGCTTAAGAGCTATGTGCTCCAGTCAGGTGAGCTGGTCCTGAGTCTGAGGAGCAGGAGCAGTCCAAAAAAAAAAGTAAATAAAACAGCAGCAGTGACTGTGGTTGAAGGAAAAACATAATGGGACAGAAGAAGAGAAGTGGTTCACAGACTGGGCTCCCCAAAGGTTTTCCTGCACTCCATGACCCCAGCTCCAGGGGGCCGGTCACAGTTGTGTGTCAGCTTAACCTGGTTGGGGGTGAGGCGATCATATGCCAACTTGTACTCCCGGTCAAAAGCATCTGCAATGGGATAATGGTTAGAAAACAATGTGGATGCAATGTGTCACTGTCAGCACATTTACTTTAAACGCTCACATCAGCATACTGAGAAGCACACAAGGACCATGCAAACATACAGACATTTAGCAGGTATAATGTTTGCCATGTTAACCATCTCACAAAGGAGAAGAAGCCACTGCATCACGAAAGTGGTCGCAATTCATCCTGAGCAGGAATTAAGTAAAACTTTGACCTGCAGGTGGTGCTAGAGGAAAATCTGTAGCTTCATTTCATGACAATCTATCTAACAGCAAAAGCAGGACATCATGTTTTTGAACTTACTGATATTGATGTTGTTCTTCCCCAAAGCCACAAGAGCGAGGAACAATAGGTCTCGGTACAGGCTCCTTTTTGGGAAAATAAAAAAGAAGAAAACACTTAGACTTTTCATTCATTTCATATTCCACATGGCTTTACACTAGCATCTTTAGCTCCTCACCTCTGTCTTTTAAAACCCAGCTCTGGCCCCAGCAGCTGTATGATCTGGCTCATGGGCTGATAGACATCACTCTTTTTAATGCTCCTCACAAAACCCTGCAGCAGCTCCACTGTGAAGAGCTGGCCTTCCTCACACAGCCCAGAGCGAACCAGTGAGTTTGCACCTGCAGAGGATAAAGGATAAAAGTCACCCTGATCAAAGGCTCATTCATCTCCATCACTCAATATCAACTCTGAAGGTATTGCACTGATAAGGGTGGCATGACTAATAGGAGTCCTGAACTGAATTATGCATGCTTTTCTAGTTACTTGTATGCATTATTTAATTTACATGTAAATATCTGACCTTGATCAAACTTTCAAGCGTTAGGGGCAGAATCATTTTCTGAAAGTGCTTTCACCTTCTGAAACATACCATAAGTCAGTCTATTAAACACTTAAATAACTTACAGTGTGTGTTCCACAGGACATAGCAGGGTTGAACTTTGTCTTGATGCAACTTCAGGTTGTCCCACATAATCCTCACAAGCACCTGCTTGCTGTCCTCGGATGAAATGTTCTGAGGAGTCTGCAAGAGGTAAACCATGTGGAAGATGAATCCCTTATTCTGTATGTAGAATTTCAGTGTTGTTATATCTATAAACTACTTTTCTCCTGTTAAAAAACAAGATATTCCAAGTGAAAATTGGTGTTATCTATGAGCAGCTTTTTTGCATTGCTCTTTTTTGACAGTGTCTTCTGTAATACTACCACTAGGGGTCCCCAAAGGCAGAATGTTATTAACACCGCACACACAGTAGGTTTAACAGAATGGCTGGAGCGGTGAGTTGTATCAATATTCTCTCCTACCTCATTGCAAGAAAATGAACATGTGTATGTGTATGTGTCGGCTTTACAGTTAATGGGTCAGTCTGTGCTCTGCCGCATGTGGGTGAGCTTGACACACATGTGCATGTTTACCTGGTCACCATGGCTACAGTGCTGGGAGGCCAGGATAAGAGCCGGCAGGTTGCTCGGCAGATCCAGCCTTCTGAAGTACCACACCAGGTTCCAGAAGACGATGGGGTGTTGGTCGACAACACTCGGGGAGGAGATGGCTTGGTCGCCCTCATTCACCAACAGGCTCTCCAGCTCCTTCCACAGAACCAGAGGGCTCAGGTAGGGCACCGTCACAGGGGCAGAGGCTGGCGCAGACGGCCCAGCGCTCCCACTGTTCTCCTGCTTCTGCGGGGGTGCTGCAGATGACTGAGCTGCACAGTCTGCTGCAGACATTTTGGCCTCGGGACTGAGTGCCGCCGACGTGTCCTCCTCTGTAATAGGATTACTTTCCTTAGCAGACCTGAAGGGGAGACACAGAGTGGATCTGTTAAAAGAGGCCACAGGGATAATGTGTCTGCGAGTGTGTATGTGTGTGTGTGTGTGTGTGTGTGTGTGTTGAGAAGGTGCCAAACAGCTAACAAGACACTATACAAATGGACAATCAAACATGAGACAGACTTCAAACCTCAAATTACAATTGAAGTCAGTGTGAAGAGATGCAAATGCCTGTTTGTGTACTTTAGGTGAAAATATACTGCATACATACTGTGTTGGTCTGTGTGAAGGAGGCATTTACCTGCACTGTGGTCTCAGGTCTTTGATTTCCACAGTGAGGAAAGGCAGGAAAGCTGTGCCACAGAACGGACAAGTGCTGTTGAGGTTGGAGTCATTTGCTGTCCAGCCAGCCATGATCTCCTCGTCGTACACCAGACAGTCACACGTCTTACAGAGCGAACAGCTGGACATCAGCACCTACATCAAACAAGCAGCAGGGCGAGGAGGAAATGAGGACACAAAGCTCAACAGTGATAGTCTGAGTCAGATGAATGTCTGATGAGGATTTTCATATGTGAGTCTCTTACCTCTATGGTGTAATTGGGAGTGGGTTGAAAGCGGCTGGTGTCGGGGGAGGAATCTGGAGTGTGAGGAGTTTTAGAGGGAAATGCCAAACCACCTGGATACGACGGAAGATTATACACTTAGATTCACAATACGAAGCCAAGATTTAACAAAGCTATTCATATCTGGATTATTTAAAGCAAAAGGGCAAAAATGAAACAAGGCAGCAGGCAGGTTTAGCAACTCTGTGTTATACATTGGTGTGTCTGGGAGTGTGCACGTGAATGTGCATGCACGTGTTTATGTTAAGCATAGGGCCTGTGGCTGAGCGCACAGAAGCCTACACACTGAGTCAGACCTCATGCCTGCTGGCCTAGTTTCACACAGAACAACACCCAACTCTCTCCATTACTGAGCCCTGCTCTTACTCTAAATTTAGATCGTCAAGAAGAGTTTTGCTGGGAACCAATACAAAGCCGCAGTTAAAACAGCAATTTAACGAGCATGGCTGTAAGTCATGACTTTCACATCAGAGATGCTTTCATGAAAATTGCTTCAAATAAATGTGGGTCGCCATGTTTGTCGATTCCACAAGATTCAACATGTCAACGTATGTAAAAACCAAGACTCGCAGTTTTATTCCAAAAATATTGGTTATGCATATAATTTAAAGGATGTGCAACAAACCAGAGAAGGAGTTGTGTCTGAACACTCTGTTGGGGGTGCTGGGGCTACCCAAGTTGGTATGACCCACAACTGGGCTCCTCCTGAGTCTGGACATGCTGCCGTGCTGAGGGGAGGTAAAACCATCTGGGTCCAGACAGGAGTCATTATCGAGCAGCGAAGAGCAGTCTGCCTCTCCAGAGGTCAGCGAGGATACACTAATCCGGTCACAGTTTGCATCCTGCAGGAGAAACGATAGAAAAAAATCATTGTGGAAGCGGTTTGATTGTGAATATATGTGAGGGAAAAATGTTGCACTACCAACCTGCGTTAACGAAGTCTGGGAGGACAGCCGGGAGTAGAGGCGGCTGGCCTTCTCAGCCACGCCCTTCCCTGCTGATATGACGCTGCTCCTGAAGATGTCCAGAGTTGGAGTGAACAGTGAGTCCATGGAGAACGAGGAGGTGGACGGAGAAGGTGATGAGGGTGACACCAAGGAGGCAGGCCTCTCCCTGTCTTTGTTACAGACACCCAGAGGAAGAGACGGCGACGGCCTCAGCCTCTCCTTGGATTTGACAGGCAGTGGCAGGTGCGTGTTGGAGCGGAGCAGGGTGGAGGGTCGTGGGGAGGTGTGAGGAGACGAGGTGGAGGGAAACAAAGGGCTTGAAGGGTTCTGCAGGTCCACACTGGATGTGCGGCTGCGCAGTGGGCTGTTTCCATTATTCATGTACATCTCAATCTCTTCAGCGAGGTCGCGGCGGGCCGTGGATGCGCTGCTGTTCTCCTGATCACACTCTTGTACCGTATCTGTTGTCATCAGTGACAGCGGATCAAATCCCGTCTCAATACCTGTTCTCCTCACAGTCACAGCACTGCAGCTGGCACTTCTCTCCACTCGAGGCTTCTGTCTCTCAGTCTCTGTATCTTCTTCTTCGACCCCATGCAGTCTGTCAGCAGCCAGGTGATGCTGCTTTGTCGAGCCGAGGTGAGGGACCGCGAGCCGCAGGCTTCCCTGTGCACCAGACAAGTCCAGAGATTTTGGCCTCTCTGTCTTTGGAAGAACTCCACACACAATGGTGTCACTAGATGGACTGGAAACAAGCCTGTTTCCATTGCCTGTGACAAAAATAGGCAAGACATTCAGCTCCTGCACGGTAAGACTGAGATCTGTGGCTTCTTGATCATTTTTACAAATAAAACTTACCTGCACTGACATCTGTTGATTTGCAGCTTCTAGCAGAAGGAGAGATTCTGCTATTTGGAACCTCGATCTCAGGTGCTGGAAATTGAAATGATTCCATTTTGTTAAAAAGATTTTTGTGTGTTTGGCCAGTCAATCAAAATCTGTAACAGTATTG